>NC_029786.2:69846469-69889017 GCF_000816755.2 Arachis ipaensis
GTTGAACGCCAGTTTACGTCGTCAATTATTGTGCAAAGTATGGACCATTATATATTTCTGGAAAGCCCTGGATGTCTACTTTCCAACGCAATTGGAAGCACGCCATTTCGAGTTCTGTAGCTCCAGAAAATCCACTTTGAGTGCAGGGAGATCAGAATCCAACAGCATCAGCAGTCATTTTTCAGCTTGAATCAGATTTTTGCTCAGCTCCTTCAATTTCAGCCAGAAAAATACCTGAAATTACAGAAAAACACACAACTCATAGTAAAGTCCAGAAACATGAATTTTTCCTAAAAACTACTGGAAATAAACTAAAAACTAACTAAAACATACTCAAAACTATATGAAATTATCCCCAAAAAGCGTATAAAATATCCGCTCATCATATATATATATTAGAATAATTATATATGAGTTACTAATATAAATGACATTAGTAATTTAGAAATTAAAATATATTTAATAAAATATTAGCAATTCTAAATTCATCAAGAAATATTAATACTTACTTATATCGACAAAAATCAGACTAAATACAAATAATAATATTATTGTCTTGGTTTTAAGTTCATAAAAAAATACCGGTAATTACTTATATCGGCAAAAATCGAACTTGATAGTAATAATAATATTATTATCTAGGCTCCACTATAATTAGAGCAAGTAAAATAAATAAATAACATAATAATAAAATTATATTACCATTTAATTTAATTCGGGGTTCGAAGTCGACTCATCAAAATAAAATCAATCGCTTTAAAATATTATTTTATGAAAAGCTCGCGTTAGTGCAGAAATTAGAGTCGTTACATTCTACCCCCCAAAAGAAAATTTTGCCTTCAAAATTTCTTTTACTGGTAAACAGGTGCGAATATTCGGTCTTTATCTTATCTTCTAGTTCTCAAGTGTGTCCTATTTCCTCATCTCGTCCCAACTCACATATAACAGTTAAAGAAAACGAGTCTTGACACAATACTGACATTGAGTCAGAGAGTCTGAGTACGAGCATCTTCAGGAATCATTGTAAATACTTTTTCTGGATGTTGCAATATAGCTACTCCTTGTACCGACTTCTTTGGACAATTGCTCGCTATATGCTCTGGTTCACCGCAGTTGTAGCAGACTTTCATTCCAAAATAACAAGACCTACTAGTGTAATCCCTTTGACATTGCCTACACGTCGGGCCTTCTTTAATCTACTGAGGTTGCTTACCAGCGTTCTGTCTTGGCCTATTTCCATTCCCAGCAATAGATCGCGTAAGAAAGTTTCTAACTTGTTAATTTCCTCGCATAGGTACTCCCGGTGTCTTAAAATCAACTTTTCACTGTATCGCATGCCTATGAAAATTATTAAGATTTCTTGATGGTAAGCTCGGATGACTCATCCTTGATGCTGCTATTTTATTTTCACAGTCTTCCATCAGCTGAATCTTATTGACAAGCTCCACAAAATTTCGTATTTCCAGTGGTACTAAGGTGCATCAGTTCGTCATGAAGTCCTCCTTCAAACTTCAAATACTTTCATTCTTTAAAATCATCTGGATTTTCCTGACAGATCTTAGAGAATTGATCAAGGAAATCTTGTATCTCTACAAAATCCCTTCGGCAAGTATACCGAATTGTCGTCAAGTAAAAACTCACAAAGAGTGAGGTCGAATCCCACAGAGATTGATTGATTGAGCAACTTTAGTTAGTAAGATATTCTAGTCAAACTAATCATTTATGAGTATTGAGTGCATGAAATTAAATAACAGAATAGTAAATGACTTGAAAAGTAAATGACTGAATTAATGAGCGAGAATGTAAAGAGCTGGAAACTTAAATTGCATAAAGTAAATAAAAGCAAGAGAGTAAGAATCCAAATGACTGAAATGTAAAGGGAAATGGGTTGATGAACAGAAATTAAACAAAAGTATAAAAGAATGGGGAGATAAGAATAGGGAAGGTTCATTGGGGTTAGGAGATATTGCATTTTCCGGATCAACACCTTATCATCTCTTCCTCAATCATGCAACTCATTGACCTCTTGGCAATCATGAGTGATTAAATCCCAATTCCTTGGTGATTCAATCTCTCTCACTTCATCAATAGCCAATTCCTTGGTCTAATTGCTCATGCAAAGAGATAAAGCTTGGTCCTTGAGTATATCACACATTCTCATAGATCCAAGTAGTGGGTAGATTTAATGTCACCGTATCCAATCCCAAAATCCAGATCTACTCAATTATGAGAGAGAATTTCAAGCATGATTTTTATTATTCCTTTCCCAAGGATCTCATAAAACCCAATTACATTCAATCTCTTTTCCAAGATAATTGAATGTTAGAATGAAGAACGACATGCTTTGATAAACCCATATTTTATGATATATATTGTGCTCAATTCAAGAGATTTATTCAATCCTTCACCCACTTATTCATGAAAATTGCATGGTTTTACTTTTCCTTCCTTATTATGTGATATATGTGAATTACATGTTTCCTATGTGGTAGCACAAATCACGAATCACACTTTTCACAACGCGTGCCACTGACCAGCAAGTGCACTGGGTCGTCCAAGTAATACCTTACGTGAGTAAGGGTCGAATCCCACAGAGATTGTTGGTTTGAAGCAATCTATGGTTATCTTGTAAATCTTAGTCAGGAAGTCAATTATGTTTATCAGTTGAATTATGAATAACCAGTAGAGCATAAATTAAAAGTTACTTGTTGTGTAATAATGGAGAATATGTTGGAGTTTTGGAGATGCTTTGTCTTCTGAATCTCTGCTTTCCTCTGTCTTCTGATTCACGCACGCACGTGCTCCTATGGCAAGCTGTGTGTTGGTGGATCCCCGTTGTCAATGGCTACCTTCCATCCTTCCAGTGAAAACTACGCTCACGCGCTCTGTCACAGCACGGCTAATCACCGGTTGGTTCTCAATCCGGTTGGAATAGGATTTACTATCCTTTTGCATCTGTCACTAACGACCAGCCTTCAGGAGTTTGAAGCTCGTCACAGTCATTCAATCCTTGAATCCTACTCGGAATACCACAGACAAGGTTTAGACTTTCCGGATTCTCATGAATGCTGCCATCAGTTCTAGCTTATACCACGGAGATTCTGATTAAGGAATCTAAGAGATACTCATTCAATCGGATATAGAACGGAGGTGGTTGTCAGGCACACGTTCATGGTTTGAGGAAGGTGATGAATGTCACAGATCATCACCTTCATCACAGTTAAGCGCGAATGATTTCTTATTCAAAAGATCTATTATTTTATTCATGTTTAATGATGATGAGAAAAATAAACTATAGCTTAATTGGAGATAAAATCAAAATAGGTACTAATTACTACTATATGACTCCTAAGGTAAAATTAAAATAAGAACAGTTATCACAGAGTTAAGGCTAAGATTAGAACTCAACAACCTTGAGGTTTGGGAAGTGGATGTTCCTCTAGTCTGTGAGGTGCTTGGTCCTTCAAGAGAGAATTTCTGGTGCTTCAGTTCCTTTAAATCACGCCCTTGCTCCTCTTGGAGTGGGTTGTTTTCCTTTAGGGGCCACGATCTTAGTGATCACGGATAAGCACACCAAACTTAGAGCTTTTCTTGTCCTCAAGCAAAAGAAAAAGAAGGAGATGGGTAGAAGGAGAGCTCCTCCCCACCATCCTGGCGTTTGAACGCCCAAACACTGCCTGTTTTGGGCGTTCAACGCCCAAAATGACCTTCACTGGCGTTTTCTTGCCAGTAAGCTCCCTATCTCTGTTTTGTGTGTAGATTCCCTCTGTAACCTTGTAAACTTATGCAAATGATTCTTTACCTTAGTGTCAGTGAACAAATAAAAATAAAAATAGGGCAAAATGCTTAGAGGATTGTTGCCCCATGGCTGGGTTGCCTCCCAGCAAGCGCTTCTTTATTGTCTTTAGCTGGACCTTGCTGAGCTTTTAATCTAGCTTCAGGACAATCATGTCTTCAATCACGCCTGATGGGTATTTAGTGGAACCATCAGCAAGTTGGAGACATATCCGGGTTGGTTTAACTTCATCAGTTAAGCCAAGCTTCCTGATAGTGGATGCAGGTATCAAGTTGATGCTTGCCCCAGGATCGCATAAAGCTGTCTTGGTGTAATCACCTTCTAATATGCATGGTATCAGAAAACTCCCAGGGTCTTTAAGCTTTTCAGGAAAGCTTTTAAGAATGACTGTACTGCATTCTTCAGTGAGGAGAACTCTTTCTGTTTCTCTCCACTCCTTTTTATGACTCAAGATCTCTTTCATGAACTTGGCATAAGAAGGTATTTGCTCAAGTGCCTCTGCAAATGGAATCTTTATTTCAAGAGTATTTAGATAATCTGCAAAGCGAGCAAATTGCTTATCCTGCTCCTCTTTCCGGAGTTTTTGAGGATAAGGTATTTTGGCTTTACATTCCTCAACCTTAGTGGTTAGAGAAGCCTTTTTAGAGGGGTTGTTATCAGCACTTGTGTGTGTCTGATCCCTCACTGGCAATTGCGTACCAGAGTCAGAAGCTGGAGTGACGTTAGACGCCAACTCACTGTCTGTTCCTGGCGCCTGAACGCCAGAAATCTGCCCCTGTTGGGCGTTCAAAGCCAGATTCTTGCCCATTTCTGGCGTTGAACGCCAATCCTGCCTTGTTTCTGGCGCTGAACGCCAGTTTTGGGCATGGTCTGGGCGTTCAGCGCCAGCCTTCCACCCATTTTCTGGCGTTTTAGTGCCAGAATTATTTGTCCCTGGGCTCTTACTGTCCTCAGGGGAATCTTTGGTGGGTTGCTTGTTTCTTGAATTTTTGATGCCTTGAGGTGGGGTATTTAATGTTTTCCCACTTCTTAATTGAACTACAGCATCAGCAGTCCTTTTTCAGCCTGAATCAGATTTTTGCTCAGCTCCTTCAATTTCAGCCAGAAAAATACCTGAAATTACAGAAAAACACACAACTCATAGTAAAGTCCAGAAATATGAATTTTTCCTAAAAACTACTAGAAATAGACTAAAAACTAACTAAAACACACTCTAAACTATATGAAATTATCCCCAAAAAGCGTATAAAATATCCGCTCATCACTATGCTTTGAAATTATTTATTTTAATTACCTTTTATTATCATTTGATGCCGTGATTTGTGTGTTAAGTAGTTTCAGATCTTCTAAGGCAGGAATGACTTAAAAGATGGAAAGGAAACATACAAAAATGGAAGGAAAGCACAAAATGGAGTTTTTGAAGAAACTGGCAGCGACGCGAATGCATGGACGACGCGGTCGCATCCCCAGTACGAAAAGGTAGCGACGCGAACGCGTGACTGACGCGGACGTGCGCTATGAGCAGAACACAGATGACGCGGACGCATGACCGAAGCGAACGCGTGATAAGGAAAACTCCAGATGACGCGACCGCGTGACCCACGCGGACGCGTGACAGACGCCATGTACCAGAAATTACAGAAAATGCTCCCAGTGATTTCTGAAGCTTTTTTGGCCCAGATCCAAGTCCAGAAGGCACAGATTAGAGGTTATGAAGTGGGAAAATGCATCGATCTAGGGAGAGATCTCCAATTATTCACTTTCCATAGTTTAGATGTAGTTTTTTTAGAGAGAGAGGTTCTCTCCTCTCTCTTAGGTTTTATGATTAGGATTTCTTATTATTTCAATTTAGTATTCCAACTCCTTATCAGGTTCAATATTCCTTTTACTTTATATTTCTCTTTTATTTTCAGATACTTTAATGCTTTCTTTTAATTACTTTTGTTGCCAAATTAGCTTATGAACCATTCATGTTTAGATTTGATTTTCTATTTAATATAATTTGAGGTATTTCAGAATTATGATTGCTTTCCTTTATTTACATTAATAATTTATATTTTCTTCCTTTTGGCCTTGGTTGATTAATTGGCAAATCTTGAGTTATCAAACTCATCGTGACTGATAATTGTTATTTTTACCAATTGAATTAAACTCCAATAACTCTAGTCCTTCCTTAGGAATTGACTAGGACCCGAGGATCAAACTACTTGGTCTACTTGACCTTCCTTTACTTTAGTAAAGGCTAACTAAGTGGGATTAAAATTCAATTCTCAGCACCATTGATAAGGATAACTTGGATAGGACTTCCAAATTCTCATACCTTACCAAGAGTTTATTTTACAGTTATTTATTTATTTTATTTGTCATTTAAATTACTTGTTCCTTATTTTCAAAACCCCAATTTACAAAACTCACAACCAATAATAAGAACATACCTCCCTGTAGTTCCTTGAGAAGACGACTAATGAGCGGATATTTTATACGCTTTTTGGGGTTAATTTCATATAGTTTCTAGTATGTTTTAGTTAGTTTTTAGTTTATTTTCATTAGTTTCTAGGCAAAATTCATATTTCTGGACTTTACTATGAGTTTGTGTATTTTTCTGTAATTTCAGGTATTTTCTGACTGAAATTGAAGGAGTTGAGCAAAAATCTGATTCAGGCTGAAAAAGGACTGCAGATGCTGTTGGATTCTGACCTCTTTGCACTCGGAAGGTATTTTCTTGAGCTACAAGAGTCCAATTGGAGCGCTTCCAATTGCGTTGGAAAGTAGACATCCAGGGCTTTCCAGCAATATATAATAGTTCATATTTTGCTTAAGGATAAACGACATAAACTGGCATTCAACACCAGTTCCATGTTGCAGTCTGGCATCCAGCGCCAGAAACATGTTACAAGTTGGAGTTCAACGCCAGAAACAGGTTACAACCTGGCGTTGAATGCCCAAAAAACCCAGGCACGTGAGAAGCTTAAGTCTCAGCCCCAGCACACACCAAGTGGGCCCCAGAAGTGGATTTCTGCACTATCTATCATAGTTTACTCATTTTCTGTAAACCTAGGTTACTAGTTTAGTATTTAAACAACTTTTAGAGATTTATTTTGTATCTCATGACATTTTAGATCTAAACTTTGCACTTTTGCATGCATGAGGGAAGAGGAATACAAGAGAAAAGCTGAAATTCAGAAGACAAAGCATCTCCAAAACCCCAACATATTCTCCATTACTGCATAATAAGTATTTATTTCATACTCTTTTATTTTCATAATTCAAACTGATAATTATAATTGATATCCTGACTAAGAATAACAAGATAACCATAGCTTGCTTCAAGCCAAAAATCTCCGTGGGACCGACCCTTACTCACGTAAGGTATTACTTGGACGACCCAGTGCACTTGCTGGTTAGTTGTGCGGAATTACATAGTGTGAAGTAATTTTCGTGCAACAAGTTTTTGGCGCCGTTGCCGGGGATTGTTCGAGTTTGAACAACTGACAGTTCATCCTATTGCTCAGAAAATTTTTTTTTATTTTTCTTTTTTTTTATCTGTAATTTGTCTTTGAGTTTTTCTGTTTGAGTTTAATTTCATATTTTAAGTTTGGTGTCAATTGCATGTTTTTATTTTCCTTTAAATTTTCGAAATTTGTGTTCTTTGTTCTTTCTTCATCTTCAAGTTGTTCTTGTTTATTTCTCTTGTTTGATCTTTAGTTTTTCTTGTTCTGTTTCTTTTCTTGTTTTTATTGTGCCTTTTCAAAACATTAGTTTTCAAAATTTTTTTATCCTTAGTTATTAAAAATACTTCTTCAAAACAATTGTTATATTTACTGCCTAATTGGCTAGAGCATTGGTCTATGTTCTTGGTAATTGGGTATCTTCTTTAAAAATCTTTTTTTTTTCAAAACTAATTTTTCTTTGATTAAATCTTGTGCCAAACTTTAAGTTTGGTGTTTTCTTGTTAATCTTTTTATAATTTTCGAAAATTTTAGTTTGGTTCTCTAAAAATTTTAAGTTTGGTGTTCTATCTTTATGTTCTTGTTGTTCTTGTGAGTCTTCAAGGTGTTCTTGAGTTTTCCTTGTGTCTTGATCTTAAAATTTTTAAGTTTGGTGTTCCTTGGTATTTTCCCTCCAAAATTTTCGAAAACAAGGAGCATTAGATCTAAAAATTTTAAATCTTGTGCTATTTTATTATTTTTCTCTTTCCTCATTAAATTCAAAAATATCTTTTCTCTCTATTTTAAAGCAAATTTTTGAAATTTACTTTTAAAATTCAGATTTTTATTTCAAAATTTAAAATCCTTTTCAAAAATCATATCCAAAATTTTTCAAATCTTCTTAATTAAGAAACTATTTTAATTTTAATTTTTGTTGCTCTCAATTTTCGAAATTTATATTTAATTTCTAATTATTTTATTTTATTTCGTTCTTATTTGTTTATTCGTTTTTTTAATAAAAATAAAAATAAAAATAAAAAAATTATATTCTAGTTGCTATTCATATCAATTCCCTTTTCTCCATCATGGACCTAAGCAGAAATGGACAGTCCAGAAGGACTCTGGGGTCATATGCTAACCCCACTACTGCTTCATACGGGAGTAGTATCTGTATACCCTCCACTGGAGTCAGTAGCTTTGAGTTAAATCCTCAGCTCATTATCATGGTGCAGCAAAGTTGCCAATATTCCGGTCTTCCACAGGAAGAACCTACAGAGTTTCTGGCACAGTTTTTACAAATTGATGACACAGTCCATGATAAAGAAGTAGATCAGGATGTCTACAGACTATTACTGTTTCTATTTGCTGTAAAAGACCAAGCTAAGAGGTGGTTAAATAACCAACCTAAGGCTAGCATAAGGACATGGAAACAGCTGTCAGAAAAATTTCTGAATCAATATTTCCCTCCAAAAAGGATGACACAGCTAAGGCTGGACATCCAAGGCTTTAAACAAGGAGATAATGAATCTCTTTATGATGCCTGGGAGAGATACAAAGAGATGCTAAGAAAATGCCCCTCTGAAATATTTTCAGAGTGGGTTCAGCTAGACATCTTCTATTATGGGCTTACAGAAAGAGCTCAGATTTCTCTAGATTACTCAGCTGGTGGATCTATCCACATGAGAAAGACAATTGAAGAAGCTCAAGAGCTCATTGATACAGTTGCCAGAAATCAACATCTGTACCTAAGCAGTGAACCTTCCATGAAAGAAGAGGCTAGAACAGTGACTGCTGAACTCAGCCCTACAGAACAAGCTACTGAATTCAATCAGCAATTGGATTTTCTAACAAAACAGTTAGCCAAATTCAAGGAGAGACTACAAGAGACAAGAATGGCTAATATAAATATGGAAGTACAATGAAAGCAAACAAAGCAACAGCTGTCAAAACAAATAACAGAAGAGTGCCAAGCAGTTCAATTGAGAAGTGGGAAAACACTAGATGCCCCACCTCAAGGTAGCAGGAAGCAAAGAAATGAGCAAACTACCCAAAATCTATCTGAGGACAGTAAGAGCCCGGAGAGGAATAATTTTGGCAATCAAACGCCAGAAATTGGGTGGAAAGCTGGTGCTGAACGCCCAAACCATGCTCAATCCTGGCGTTCAACGCCAGAAACAAGCAAGGAATTGGCGTTGAACGCCCAAAAGAAGCACAGTTTTGGTGTTCAGACGCCAGGAACAGGTGAGGAGTTGGCGTCCAATGTCACTCCAGCTTCTAACTCTAGCATTCAAATGCCAGTGAGGGATCAGACATACACAAGTGCTGATAACAACCCCTCTAAAAAGGCTTCTCCAACCACTTCTGTAGGAAATAAACCTGCAGCAACTAAGGTTGAGGAATATAAAGCCAAAATACCTTATCCTCAAAAACTCCGCCAAGAGGAGTAGGATAAGCAATTTGCTCGCTTTGCAGATTATCTCAGGACTCTTGAAATAAAGATTCTGTTTGCAGAGGCACTTGAGCAAATACCTTCTTATGCCAAGTTCATGAAAGAGATCTTGAGTCATAAGAAGGATTGGAGATAAACTGAAAGAGTTCTCCTCACTGAAAAATGCAGTGCAGTCATTCTAAAAAGCTTTCCTGAAAAGCTTAAAGACCCTGGGAGCTTTCTGATACCATGCATATTAGAAGGTAATTGCACCAGGACAGCTTTATGTGATCTTGGGGTAAGCATCAACCTAATACCTGCATCCACTATCAGAAAACTTGGTTTAACTGAAGAAGTTAAACCAACCCGGATATGTCTCCAACTTGCTGATGGCTCCATTAAATACCCATCAGGCGTGATTGAAGATATGATTGTCAGGGTTGGGCCATTCGCCTTTTCCACTGACTTTGTAGTGCTGGAAATGGAGGAGCACAAGAGTGCTACTCTCATTCTAGGAAGACCTTTCCTAGCAACTGGACGAACACTCATTGATGTCCAAAAGTGGGAAGTAACCCTGAGAGTCAATGAGGATGACTTTAAGTTGAATGCTGTCAAAGCCATGCAGCATCCAGACACACCAAAAGACTGCATGAAAGTTGATCTTATTGACTCTTTGGTAGAGGAAATCAACATGGCTGAGAGTCTCGAATCAGAGTTGGAAGACATCTTTAAAGATGTTCAGCCTGATCTGGAGAATTCAGAGGAATTAAAAGAGCTTCTGAAATTTCCTCAGGAAAAGGAACAACCTCCTAAACCCGAGCTCAAACCATTACCACCATCCTTGAAATATGCATTTCTGGGAGAAGGTGACACTTTTCCAGTGATCATAAGCTCTGCTTTAAATCCACAGGAAGAGGAAGCACTAATTCAGGTGCTAAGGACACACAAGACAGCTCTTGGGTGGTCCATAGGTGACCTTAAGGGCATAAGCCCAGCTAGATGCATGCACAAGATCCTATTGGAGGATGATGCTAAGCCAATGGTTCAACCACAGAGGCGGCTAAATTCAGCCATGAAGGAAGTGGTGCAAAAAGAGGTCACCAAATTACTGGAGGCTGGGATTATTTATCCTATTTCTGATAGCCCCTGGGTAAGCCATGTCCAAGTTGTCCCCAAAAAGAGAGGCATGATAGTGGTTCATAATGAAAAAAATGAACTGGTTCCTACAAGAACAGTTACAGGATGGCGCATGTGTATTGACTACAGAAGGCTCAATACAGCCACCAGAAAGGATCATTTTCCTTTACCATTCATAGACCAGATGCTAGAAAGACTAGCAGGTCATGATTATTACTGCTTTTTAGATGGCTATTCAGGCTATAACCAAATTGCAGTAGATCTCCAGGATCAAGAGAAAACAACATTCACTTGTCCATCTGGAGTGTTTGCTTACAGAAGGATGCCATTTGGGCTGTTCAATGCACCTGCAACCTTTCAGAGATGCATGCTCTCTATTTTCTCTGATATGGTGGAAAATTTTCTGGAAGTCTTCATGGATGACTTCTCAGTATATGGAGACTCATTCAGCTCCTGCCTTGGCCATTTAGCACTTGTTCTGAAAAAATGCCAAGAGACCAACCTAGTTTTAAACTGGGAAAAATGTCACTTTATGGTGACTGAAGGGATTGTCCTTGGGCATAAAATTTCAAACAAGGGAATAGAGGTGGATCAAGCTAAAATAAAGGTAATTGAAAAATTACCACCACCTGCCAATGTTAAGGTAATCAGAAGCTTTTTGGGGCATGCAGGATTCTATAGGAGGTTTATAAAGGATTTTTCAAAAATTGCAAAACCTCTAAGTAACCTGCTAGCTGCTGACACGCCATTTGTGTTTGACACAGAGTGCCTGCAGGCGTTTGAAACTCTGAAAGCTAAGCTGGTCACAGCACCAGTTATCTCTGCACCAGACTAGACATTACTATTCGAATTAATGTGTGATGCCAATGATCATGCCATTGGTGCAGTTTTGGGGCAAAGGCATGACAAGCTTCTGCATGTCATTTATTATGCTAGCCGTGTTCTAAATGATGCCCAGAAAAACTACACAACCACAGAAAAAGAATTGCTTGCAGTGGTTTATGCCATTGACAAGTTTAGATCATACTTGGTTGGATCCAAAGTGATTGTGTACACTGACCATAATGCTCTTAAATATCTACTCACAAAGTAGGATTCAAAACCCAGGCTTATAAGATGGGTATTGCTTCTGCAAGAGTTTGATATAGAAATAAGAGACAGAAAGGGGACAGAAAACTAAGCGGCTGATCATCTGTCCCGAATAGAGCCAGTAGAAGGGGCGTCCTCTCCCTCTATTGAGATCTCTGAAACCTTTCCGGATGAGCATTTGTTCGCCATTCAGGAAACACCATGGTTTGCAGACATTGCAAACTATAAAGCTGCAACGTTTATACCCAAGGCGTACAGCAGGCAACAAAAGAAAAAATTAATTTCTGATGCAAAGTACTACTTGTGGGATGAACCCTATCTCTTCAAGAGATGTGCAGACGGGATAATCCGTAGGTGTGTGCCTAGAGAAGAAGCACAGAGAATCTTATGGCATTGCCATGGATCACAATATGGAGGCCATTTCGGGGGTGAGCGAACAGCCACCAAGGTCCTCCAATGTGGCTTCTACTGGCCTACACTCTATAGAGATTTCCGAGAGTTTGTACGCAACTGTGACAGTTGCCAGAGAGATGGTAATCTGCCTTATAGTTACTCTATGCCTCAACAAGGAATCTTGGAGGTTGAGTTGTTTGATGTATGGGGTATTGATTTCATGGAACCTTTCCCGCCATCATACTCAAACACTTATATTCTGGTGGTAATCGACTATGTATCAAAATGGGTAGAGGCCATTGCCACACCCACCAATGATACTAAAACAGTGCTGAAGTTCCTCCAGAAACATATCTTCAGTAGGTTTGGTGTCCCTAGAGTACTAATTAGTGATGGGGGCACTCACTTCTGCAACAGACAGCTTTATTCTGCCATGGTCAGGTATGGAATTCGCCACAAGGTGGCGACCCCATATCATCCACAGACGAATGGGCAAGCTGAAGTCTCTAATAGAGAACTAAAAAGAATCCTGGAACGGACTGTAAGTACCCATAGAAAGGATTGGGCACGAAGCTTGGATGATGCTCTGTGGGCTTACAGAACAGCATTCAAGACTCCTATAGGGACCTCTCCATACCAACTTGTGTATGGTAAGGCTTGTCACCTGCCCGTGGAACTGGAACATAAGGCCTACTGGGCAACCAGATTCCTAAACTTTGATGCCAAATTAGCTGGAGAAAAAAGATTGCTCCAGCTGAATGAGCTAGAGGAATTCAGATTCACTGCTTTTGAAAATGCCAAGCTTTATAAAGAGAAATAGAAAAGGTGGCATGACAGAAAGCTATCATCTAGAACCTTTGAACCAGGATAAAAGGTTCTATTGTTTAACTCTAGGCTCAGGCTATTCCCCGGGAAACTGAAATCCCGGTGGAGGGGACCATATGTGATTACAAGTGTATCACCATATGGTTATGTGGAGCTTCAAGACACTGATTCTGATAAGAAGTTCATTGTTAATGGACAGAGAATCAAGCACTATCTTGAAGGCAATGTTGAGCAAGAGTGCTCAAGGCTGAAGCTAGATTAAAAACTCAGCAAAGTCCAGCTAAAGACAGTAAAGAAGCGCTTGCTGGGAGGCAACCCAGCCATTGGCAACACTTTTTCTGTTATTTTGCCCTATTCTTGATTTTTTTGTTTATATAAAGTTCATTGTTAATAAGGTAAAGAGTCAATTGCATAAGTTCACAGGGTTACAGAAGGATTCAGCACACAAAACAGAGAGAAAAAGCTCACTGGCAAGAAAACGCCAGTAAGAGGCAAAATTGGGCGTTCAACGCCCAAAAGAAGCATCCACTGGGCGTTGAACGCCAGTAAGGATAGCCATCTGGGCGTTAAACGCCAGAAAGAAGCATCTTCTGGGCGTTGAACGCCAGAAAGAAGCACCTTCTGGGCGTTTAACGCCAGATTTACAGCATCCTGGGCGTTCAGAAAAATGCCCAGTGACAAAGGAGTTCCTGGCGTTCAACGCCAGAAAGAAGCAACAGCTGGGCGTTGAACGCCCAGGAGAAGCAGCAATTGGGCGTTAAACGCCCAAAACATGCAGCGTTTGGGCGTTTAACGCCAGGATGGTGGGGAGGAGGTAAATTCGTTTTTACTTCATATTTTTTATTTTAATTTTAATTTTCATGTTTCAATTCATGATTTCTTGCATAAATATGTTACAAACAGACAGGCAGAGAATATCTGGAACTGCCCTCTATGACTATCGGACTATGGTCAGAGGAAAGATTGTTCACATCTACCCTGACAAAATCAGGGAGATCTTTAAGCTACCTCAGCTGAAAGATGACCCAGACTCCTTCAATAGGAGAATGATGAGAACAAACAAGGGCCTGGATAAGATTCTAGAGGATATATGCATCCCTGGAGCCAGGTGGACCACCAGCACCAAGGGTGTCCCAAATCAACTCAAGAGAGAAGATCTCAAACCAGTCACCAGAGGATGGCTGGACTTCATTGGGCGTTCTATATTGCCCACTAGCAACCGTTCTGAAGTCACCGTTAAAAGAGCAGTGATGATCCATT
This sequence comes from Arachis ipaensis, assembly GCF_000816755.2. Classification (NCBI taxonomy): domain Eukaryota; kingdom Viridiplantae; phylum Streptophyta; class Magnoliopsida; order Fabales; family Fabaceae; genus Arachis; species Arachis ipaensis. Next base: position 69,860,826 of record NC_029786.2, read on the forward strand.
GCATTATGTTGGGAAAAGAAGTGGAAGTTCATCAACTGATTCCATCTGAATTTTACATACTTTCAAACAAGAACTCCAAGGATGCCAGGTTGGCTTATCCAAGCCTAATCTCTATGCTCTGCAAAGATGCTGGAGTAAGGATGGGAATAACGGAGTACATCTCAGTGGAGCAACCAATCACTAAAACCACAATGGAAAAACAACAAGTGCAGGATGACTCCATCAAGAGGAGGGCACAAGAATTTCTCCCGGAAGTCCCTCAATTTGAATATTGGGAACAGCTTGAAGCATCTGTTACTAAGTTGCAAGAAACTATGGACCAAATAAAAGAAGAACAGCAAAATCAAAACAGCATGCTCTACAAACTGCTCAGGGAACAAGAAGAGCAAGGACGTGACTTAAAGGAACTGAAGCGTCAGAAGTTATCTCTTGAAGGGCCAAGCACTCCACAGACTAAAGAGGCATCCACTTCCCAACTTCAAGGTTGTTGAGTTCCAATCTTAGCCTTAACTCTGTGATAATTGTTCTTATTTGAGTTTGACCTTAGAAGTTATATATAAGCAGTAGTAATTAGTATCTATATCATGATTTTATCTCCAATTAAGCTATAATTTATTTTTCTCATCATCATTAAACATGAATAAAATAGCATATTTTCTTTAGAATTAGGAGGCAATAGTTTTCGAGTTTTTAATAAGAAAAATTCTAATTATTTACATGTGGTGGCAATGCTTTCTGCCTTCTGAATGAATGCTTGAACAGTGCATATGTCTTTGGAATTTGATGTTCTTGAATGTTAAACATGGCTCTTGAAAGAATGATGAACATGAGACATGTTATTGATAATCTGAAAAATAAAAAAAATGATTCTTGAAGCAAGAAAAAGCAGTGAATACAAAAGCTTGCAAAAAAAAAAGCAAGCAGAAAAAGCCAATAGCCCTTAAAACCAAAAGGCAAGGGTAATAAAAAAAGATCCAAGGCTTTGAGCATCAGTGGATAGGAGGACCTAAGAGAATCAAATCCTGGTCTAAGCGGCTAAACCAAGCTGTCCCTAACCATGTGCTTGTGGCGTGAAGGTGTCAAGTGAAAACTTGAGACTGAGCGGTTAAAGTCAAGGTCCAAAGCAAAAAGAAGAGTGTGCTTAAGAACCCTGGACACCTCTAATTGGGGACTTTAGCAAAGCTGAGTCACAATCTGAAAAAGGTTCACCCAATTATGTGTCTGTGGCATTTATGTATCTGGTGGTAATACTGGAAAACAAAGTGCTTAGGGCCACGACCAAGACTCACAAAGTAGCTATGTTCAAGAATCAACAAACTGAACTAGGAGAATCAATAACACTATCTGAATTCTAAGTTCCTATAGATGCCAATCATTCTGAGCTTCAATGGATAAAGTGAGGTGCCAAAACTGTTAGGAAGCAAAAAGCTACTAGTCCCGCTCATCTAATTAGAATCTGAGCTTCACTCAAAAACTTTGAGTTATTATTGCTTCGTGACTTATTTGTATTCTATTTTATTTGTCTAGTTACTTGGGGACAAGCAACAGTTTAAGTTTGGTGTTGTGATGAGCGGATATTTTATACGCTTTTTTGGGGTTAATTTCATATAGTTTCTAGTATGTTTTAGTTAGTTTTTCGTTTATTTTCATTAGTTTCTAGGCAAAATTCATATTTTGGGACTTTACTATGAGTTTGTGTATTTTTCTATAATTTCAGGTATTTTCTGACTGAAATTGAAGGAACTGAGCAAAAATCTGATTCAGGCTAAAAAAGGATTGCAGATGCTATTGGATTCTGACCTCTCTGCACTCAGAATGGATTTTCTGGAGCTACAAGAGTCCAATTGGAGCGCTTCCAATTGCGTTGGAAAGTAGACATCCAGGGCTTTCCAGCAATATATAATAGTTTATACTTTACTCAAGGATAGATGATGTAAACTGGCGTTCAACGCCAGTTCCATGTTGCAGTCTGGCGTCCAGCGCCAGAAACAAGTTACAAGTTGGAGTTCAACGCCAGAAACAGGTTGCAACCTGGCGTTGAATGCCCAAAATAGCACAGGCACGTGAGAAGCTTAAGTCTCAGCCCCAGCACACACCAAGTGGGCCCCAAAAGTGGATTTCTGCATTATCTATCATAGTTTACTCATTTTCTGTAAACCTAGGTTACTAGTTTAGTATTTAAACAACTTTTAGAGATTTATTTTGTATCTCATGACATTTTAGATCTAAAATTTACACTTTTGCATGCATGAGGGAAGAGGAATACAAGAGAAAAGCTGAAATTCAGAAGATAAAGCATCTCCAAAACCCCAACATATTCTCCATTACTGCATAATAAGTATTTATTTCATACTCTTTTATTTTCATAATTCAAACTGATAATTATAATTGATATCCTGACTAAGAATAACAAGATAACTATAGCTTGCTTCAAGCCAACAATCTCCATGGGATCGACTCTTACTCACGTAAGGTATTACTTGGACGACCCAGTGCACTTGCTAGTTAGTTGTGCGGAATTACATAGTGTGAAGTAATTTTCGTGCACCAACGACCCGAGGTTTAAATATTTCGGTTATCAATTTATTTAGGGGTTTGTTACTTGTGACAACCAAAACGTTTGTAAGAAAGGACTTTTGTTGGTTTAGAAGCTATACTTGCAACGGGAATTTATTCTGAATTCTAGACCACGCAAAAGTTCTCTCTTCAAAATGGCGCCGTTGCCGGGTAACTGCAAATGTGTGCCTTATTATTGGTTATTGTAAATATTTTTCTTTTACTTGTTTATTTGTTTTTGTTTTTCCCTTTTTATTTTTATTAGCTACTATGAATTCTCACCCCCTCTCGCTTTGAGTTTGGTTCTAATATTGTTGAAGGAACGGAAGTTATAGTAGGAACATGCATCAAGGTCAGAACAATCAAAGATGGATGGAGCCAAGAGGATTTGATCAACCCTTTAGGCAACAACACCCTCCAAGATATCATGGACAAAGACCATTCTACAATGCATACCAAGCTGATAGATATGGTGGACAACCTTGTAACTACCAACAAGCCCCACCTTGTGCCTATAGACCATCCTCTCAACATAACTTTGAACCACCACACTCACAAGCTCCTTTTCACCATTCACCACCATACGATCCTTATTTACCCCAATTCCAATCTAATTACTCCCAAACACCACCGCTTCCCTATGTACCATGTCCAAATCCATCACCTCGAGAATCACATGCTCGCCTCAAGGAAACAGTAGATCAACTTCATACAACCCTTCATCAGCTGGAGCAAGCAATACATCAATTATCTTCCAGATGTTTAGACCCTCAAGGAACTCCAATAGCTTTATGTGGAGAATCTAATGATGAACGTAGCATGTAGGAGACACTAGAAATCCCAGAGGGCAGTAATGAGCATAACTTTGTTCTAGAACAATTGGAGGAAGCTCAAATTATCCAAGAAGAAGAAGTACTGATTGAAGATTTAGGAGATGCTGAACCTCCATGGGAATCCAGAGTTGTGAAAAATTCCGTCAAGGACGTTACAATTAATGCTAAGGAGGATAGTGCACAACCCCCAAAGCAGGTATTTCAGGAAGAACTAGACGGAATAACCCAAGACGCACGTTTCCTTGATGATGATAGTCTCAAGTCAAGTTTTCCTAGTAATGAACTTGCATCTGCAAGTGAATTCTCCGAGATTGAAGAACCTTATTCAAGTGAATACGAAGATGATGTCGAGGTAGATTTTTCTCAACCTCCAACTTATGACTTGAGTGATGCAGAAGATGTCGAAGACTTTGATCAAGACATGGTTACATTTGAAGAATTCTGCAAAGAAGTGGAGGAATTCACAGAAGATTACAAGGGAGTAAAACTTACAAAACCACTGGAAACACCTATCCCAAGGCCATTACCACCCAATACAAGCTTCAAGTGGGTACAATCCTTAACCTTTAACTTTATTTTTCCACTTGAATATGGTTTGCTTGAAACAGATGGCCAGCTTAGAGCTCTCTGTGACTTTAAGAGTAAGAGGGAAATGGCTCGTACTCAGAGCTGGTGCACAAGGTTCAATAAGGTTCCACGCTTCAACTCGAAGTGCACGGATTGGTATCATGTTCAATCGAATGGATCTCGGAAGACGTTTGGTCATCTTTGTGAGAATACAATTTCTAAGCCACCCGGATGGAAGAATATAGATCAAGACAAAGGCGGATTTAAAAGCAAAGTTTGGGATCCTGGAATCTATTCTGACATTCACCACCCTGGGAGCCTGAGAACCTGTTTGAAGCTACTCAAGGGCTTCACATGCCTAGTTTGGGACCCGGGAGGCTGTTGGCATTCCAAACATTGGTGGAGATTTCTGGATGAATTTAAGCATAAGCCACCATAACAGGAAGCTCATCTAATGTCCAACTTAAGGACTTTAACTAAAAGTGCTAGGTGGGAGACAACCCACCATGGTATGATCGTTCCTGTTTCCATTTTATTTTGTTTTGTTTATTTTTATATTGTTTTATTTTCATTGAACCTGGATAGTATTCGTAAGCATTTGCATTAGCATTACATACTGCATAACTGCATAATTGCATAAAAAAGAAAAAGGAAGGCGTGCGATGCGATTGCATCGCTAAAGCGTTCGCATCATTTGCGAAAAACACCTCCCACGCGTCCGCGTCATTCACGCGGCCACGTGATCTGGAAATAGGCGTAAAAATCCAACGCCCAGAAATCTGGGCTGGAATCGTGCGGCTGTTGTGCGTTTAGCACAAAATGGCTCACGCGCTCGCGTCCCTAACGCGAACGCGTCACTTGCAAAACACCCATCCCACGCGAAAGCGTGAGCGACGCATTCGTGTCACATGGATTGCACAACACCCCAAAGGAGACAGAGAGTTGCACTGAAACGACGCTGGAATTGTGCGTTTAGCACAATTTCCAGCGACGCGGTCGCATGCCTCACGCAACCGCGTCATTCATCCTTTTTCCTTTTCCATGCGATCGCGTCACTCACGCGATCGCGTTAACCCCATTCCACCCTAGCCACGCGATCGCGTGCCCCACGCGTTCGCGTGGATTCAAATTCACTAACCCCAGTGACGCGAAACACTAACCCTCCCGCGTCCCCATTCTTCTTCCCCAACCCCCTCTGCTCTCTCCCCCTCCCCTGCGCCTATCACCACCACCCCAACCACCTCTACCAGCCGCACCACCGTCGAGCACCCAGCCACGACCACGATGCCACCTCCCTTCTTCCTTCCCTCTCTTTCTTCTTTTTCTCTTCTCTTATTCCCTCCACCACCGCTGCCCCCTCCGTGACCACCACCACCACCGTGCCGTCACTGCCACGCTTCCTACCACTATCACCCTCACCCCCTTCCCTTCCCCTCCTTGTACCCTAACCGTAACCCAGTACCACCAAACCATCCCTGCCACCACCACGGTTCACCGCCGCGCCGTCTCACGTCACCGCCGCGTTGCCGCTACTACCACCACACCCCGCCATCTCTCTGTTCCCTACTTTCGTTCATACAAATACCAGGTTCCGCCAAACGCCATTTTTCCTTTATTCGTAGTTAGTTGCATATTTTTTTCAGTTTATGTTTGAAATTAGGCTAGTTAGAGATGCATGTTTATAGTGGATTCTAGGTGGTTAGGTAGCTAGGATGTGGTTAATGGATTTAGGCCTGATTCATTGCGCTGTTGTTGCTACTTGTTTTATAATTTTTGCAATTCTGCTGTTGCTGTGATGTTACTATTGTTCATATAATGTTCTTCCTGTTCATGCTGCTATTGCGACTATTCTTTCATGTTCATATTATTTATATCTATTTGCAGTTTATTTTAATTTATATGAACTATTCTGCTTGCTGTTTATTTTTCGGGAACATCAAATTTTAGCCGGAATGCTGCCCAATTTTCTATAAATCGTTTTGATTCTCATTCATGTATTGGTTTTGGCATTTTCAATTTTGCTTTTCTTAGCTTTTACCAAACCAATTCATGAGTGCACGGGCCAGCATTCTTATTCCTTTTGTTTTCCCGGTTAATAAATCACATTATTGTTGATTAGATTTCAATTTTCGCTATTGGTATATCTATATGAATCATCAACAACTTGATTTCCTTGCTTGAATATGAGTTGTCTGTTGCTTCAAATTGTGAAATTCTTGTTACTTAGAAACCAATCATCATGCCACTTACTCTGACTTTCTTTTTACTAACTCACTGATTTTTGCTTCCTAACCTCTTTTTCAATTTCAAACCACTTTTAACTTTCTAACAACCCCTGCTGTTTTTTGACCAACTTTTTACTTTTACTTTTTAACTCAAGGCATGATTATGGTTTTTCCTAATAAACATGAATTCTATTTATATTACATTTTGGATTGAAATTTCTCATCTCAGTTTTTTAACTCTGAAACAATCCAAAATGCACAATTATTCAACTCATTTCATAGTCTACTGCTCCTTTGCCACTTTGTGCTTATCTTGTTATCTGCCAACCTATTTTCCTGCTTTTATTATATCCTAGATTTCTATTTTTCAGGATGTCTGACTCTCAAAGAAACGGAAAAGGCAAGGCAACAATTGGCAAACGGAAAAGAGGTGAATCCTCTATGTCTCTCCTGGAGCTTATGCATGATGACTCCTGGCAGGAAAAACACTTTACCCCGCAGAAGAAGGCTGACCAGCTCCTCCCTGCCAATGATCCAATTAAGTTTGCAAACCGATACTGTGAGCTGAAGTATCCAGTGTTTGCTACCTCCAAAAATCTGTACCTGGAGAGGACTTTGAAAATTCCAGAAGAACTACAGCAGTACACCTCCGATCAGATCAAACAAAGAGGCTGGTTCTTCTTGGAGAGAAATTTGACTGAGGTCAATGCTTCCTGGGTAAGAGAGTTTTACTGCAATTATTTCAAGACTTCCCTGGATGCAGTGCACCTAAGAGGGAAACAAATACTGGTCACTGAAGAGGCCATTGAGGATATTCTGCTCCTTCAGCCTAAGTCAGATAAGCCTGACGGTTACCAAAAGGCTGAAGAAGACATGCGCTTTCTGAGATTTGACTGGGATGCTGTCAAGGAGAGGATAGCCCTTGACCCTACTGTCCCATGGGTCATGGGTAAGAACACCACCATGCCTAAAGGAATCAAGCGGATATACTTGAATGATGAGGCTCGGCTCTAGCACCAGATCCTAAGTAACTTTATTATGCCGAGCACTCATGAGACGGAGCTGCCTGCTGCTATGATCACCCTCCTCTGGTGTGTGATGGAGGGTAAGGACCTGTATCTGCCTCGTTTCATCCGGCACTATATGGCCAGGGTCCATATCAGAGGCACCCTCCTTTTCCCTTACCTAGTCACCCAGCTAGGCCGTCGAGCTGACATGCCTTGGGAGGATGCTGATGAGAAGCCACCTGCTGTGGACTGCAAGAAGATCATTCCTCACAACAGGAACTTTCTAGCTTTAGGCTACAGACCTCCATTCCTTACTGCTTCTGATGAGACAGCCACACCTTCAGCTGCCCCCTCTTCTTCCACTGCTGCACCTGCCCCACCCACTGCACCTCCAGCTGCTCCTGAGCCTATTTACCATTTGGTGCATCAACTCTTCGCCCGCTTGGATCGTATGGAGCATCGCAACAAGCGACGCTATGAGCACGTCAAGTTGATGATCCGTTTCGGCGGCGACATCCCCTCCGAGCCTGACACCCCTTCCGATACATCTGAGGTGGAGGAGGATGATCACGAGGAGGAGACACCCACCCAGGCTGCACAGGTAGGCCCGGAGCAGGCTGCGCCATAGCAGGAGGAGCCACAACAGATTCAGGCCGCAGATCCAGATATTCCTGTCCAGTCAGAGCCTCCACTACAGCAGACAGACCCACCTACCCTCATCCAGTCTGCAGATCCTCAGGCCACTACCGAGACTCCAGCAGCCCATCCTTCCAGTGATGACACTCCTTCACACCCAGCTTGAGTGAGCATCGAGGACGATTTTTAGCATATAATAGTTTGGTTTAAATTCAAAATAAAAAGGAAGTAAACTAGAGACTTTAACATAATCAAAAACAATCCACACATCTTGTATATAGAACATAACATGTTAGTTAGTTAACAACATTTCATCAAGGAGGAACACTAAAACTTTAAAGCCACCCAAAAAAATTTTTACATTGAGAATAATGAGAACTCTTAAATTCTACTTGCATGACATGTATAACTGATATATGAATTTTGAGCTAGAGAACACACAGCCTGTGAGTTTTGAGCTTAATTGTATGGTTACAATCAAACCATAATTTTTATTCCTGTGTGTTTCGTCCTTCTTTTTTATTCTGATGTTCTTTACTTTGTTTTAATTTATATGTCCATTTATAGAGTATAGATACATACTAAGAGATGATTGAGGCCATCATTGGAATTTTCCTCACTTATCCCAAATTAGCCTACCTTTACATCACCCTTGTTAGCTCCTTTGAGCTTTTTAATCCCCTCTTTTTCTATAAACCACATTACTAGCCTTAAGCAGAAAAACAAGATAAAATCCCAAGTTGAATCCTTGGTTAGCTTAAGATAGAAATTGTGTATTGTTTAAGTGTGGGAAACCTTATGGGAACATGGATGATAGAAACAAAGGTAGAAAGTTAAAAAAAATAAAAATAATCAAAATAAAAATTTTGGGAAGCATACTCATGTAAAACTAAAACAACTGAACTCCCATGTGCATAAAAAAAAGAAAGAAGTTTATTTTCAGAATTTAAATAAGGGGATACAAAAATCCCCCAATTGCAAAATAAAAAGAATCAATGCACATGGGATAAAAAGTTAATGCATGAGCTTGCAATACAAAAATGAGAAAATCTGGGCAAATAGGATAAGAAACTTTGAATTACAAAATATGTATGTTAGGTGAGATCTTAGACTAGTCAAGGATTTATTTATTAGCTCACTTAGCCTTATACATATACCCTTACCTTTACCTTGGCCCCATTACAACCTTAAAAAAGACCTAATGATTTTTGTATGTCTGTATTCTATAATTATTAATTGGTTAGATGAAGAACAAAGTTATAGAAAGTAAGGATAAAAAGAAGAATAGAGTGATTAACCCAATAAACACTAAGTGACTAGAGAGTAAACACAGAATTTAGTGAGGGTTCAATATCTCATCACCATATATCTCTGCTTAAATTGTTAATTGTCTTGCAAGTTTGAAAAATATTTTTTTACCCACCTCAATTGTAAAAGTGCTTTTACATTATCTAAGGTTGGCTATGTATATATGATTCCTTGAGAATGTGAATTAATTTAACTACATGTAAGTTTTATATACAAGTGAATAAAAAAAAAATTAGAATTGCATGATTCATTTAGGTAGTTGCATTTAGAATAGATTGCATTGCATGAGATTCTACCACTTTAACCTTACCTTATTCTTTATCTTGGACTTAGCATGAGGATATGCTATTGTTTAAGTGTGGGAAGGTTGATAAACCCATATTTTATGATATATATTGTGCTCAATTTAAGAGATTTATTCAATCCTTCACCCACTTATTCATGAAAATTGTATGGTTTTACTTTTCCTTCCTTATTATGTGATATATGTGAATTACATGTTTCCTATGCTTTGAGATTATTTATTTTAATTACCTTTTATTACCATTCGATGCCGTGATTTGTGTGTTAAGTAGTTTCAGATCTTCTAAGGCAGGAATGGCTTAAAGGATGGAAAGGGAACAAACAAAAATGGAAGGAAAGCACAAAATGGAGTTTTTGAAGAAACTGGCAGCGACGCAAACGCATGGACGACGCGGCCGCATGCCCAGTACGAAAAGGCAGCGACGCAAACGCGTGACTGACGTGGACGTGCGCTATGAGCAAAACACAGATGACGCGGACGCATGACCGAAGCAAACACGTGATAAGGAAAACTCCAGATGACGCGACCGCGTGACCTACGCGGACGCGTGACAGACGCCACGCACCAGAAATTACAGAAAACGCTCCCAGTGATTTCTGAAGCCCTTTTTGGCCCAGATCCAAGTCCAGAAGGCACAGATTAGAGGTTATAAAGTGGGAAAATGCATCGATCTAGGGGGAGATCTCCAATTATTCACTTTCCATAGTTTAGATGTAGTTTTTTTAGAGAGAGAGGTTCTCTCCTCTCTCTTAGGTTTTAGGATTAGGATTTCTTATTATTTCAATTTAGTATTCCAACTCCTTATAAGGTTCAATATTCCTTTTACTTTATATTTCTCTTTTATTTTCAGATACTTTAATGCTTTCCTTTAATTACTTTTGTTGCCAAATTAGCTTATGAACCATTCATGTTTAGATTTGATTTTCTATTTAATATAATTTGAGGTATTTCAGAATTATGATTGCTTTTCTTTATTTACATTAATAATTTGTATTTTTTCCCTTTTGGCCTTGGTTGATTAATTGGCAACTCTTGAGTTATCAAACTCATCGTGACTGATAATTGTTATTTTTACCAATTGAATTAAACTCCAATAACTCTAGTCCTTCCTTAGGAATTGACTAGGACCTGAGGATCAAACTACTTGGTCCACTTGACCTTCCTTTGCTTTAATAAAGGCTAACTAAGTGGGATTAAAATTCAATTCTTAGCACCATTGATAAGGATAACTAGGATAGGACCTCCAAATTCTCATACCTTACCAAGAATTTATTTTACAGATATTTATTTATTTTATTTGTCATTTAAATTACTTGTTCCTTATTTTCAAAACCCCAATTTACAAAACTCACAACCAATAATAAGAACATACCTCCCTGCAGTTCCTTGAGAAGATGACCCGAGGTTTAAATACTTCGGTTATCAATTTATTTAGGGGTTTGTTACTTGTGACAACCAAAATGTTTGTAAGAAAGGACTTTTGTTAGTTTAGAAGCTATACTTGCAACGGGAATTTATTCTGAATTCTAGACCACGCAAAAGTTCTCTCTTGATGCTTTCTAATAAATCAAAGAGAGTTGAAGAGAAGAAGAATTTAATTCACTATTGATCCATCAAGTACAATAGAGCTCCCTCCCCCAATGAGGTGGGAGTTTAGTTGATCATAGCTCCAGGAAACTTAAAATCAAAGAAAAAGTGCATGAAAGTAAAACTACGCTAAGTAGAAGCAAGTAACGGAAATGAAAAGTGTAGTGATTCTAATTCCTAGTGTGTACAGTGTACTTTCTAGTTCAAAACTCCTTCTCTTTATAACGCTTTCCCCCAAAGTCTTCACTTGATGTACTTCGGCTTTTGGACTTTCTAATTCTAGCGCTTGGGCCTGGCGCTTGATGACGAGCGTGAAAAGTGAGCGCCAGTTGTTGTGCGTACGCACCAGGGGTTGCGCTTGGCCTCGACTCTAAGTGTCCTATCTCAAAGTGGCTCTTCAAATAAGCTTTCAATCATTATTCCGAAACCAGTTGGTCTAAGATACTAGGTGTTGAAGCACCCCTTAGGATTTATTTGCTCAAGCCTCTCTTTGACACAACTCTACCACAAGCATTTAACTAGGACAATGACTCTTTGAGTCTTTGTTTCTTTCTTTTTCTTCCTAGTAATTGATGCTCAGAGCCTTGGGCTTGTTCTTTGTTTTTATTTTGTTTTTCTTTATATATTTTCTTTCTTTTTCCGCTGCTTCTTGGATATATAGATTTTTGAGAACTCCCTTAATACTTCTCTAAACTTTATTCCATGTCTATGAGCTCCCATGAAAGTTTTCATAAACATGCAACCTCAATACATAATCACACACTCAGAACCTCCACTTCTCTTAATCTTTTGCTTGCCTCAAAATTTTTTAACATTCCTTAATCTTTCTTTTCAAAGACATATTCTCTATTTGCATTCTTAGAGATATTGGGTGCAAGCAATTTTTGAGAGTATGGTACTGTGAGATGTCATGCATCATGGTTATTGAGCTAAAGGAAAATTAAACTAAACAATAGGGGCACAATAGCACTTTCAATTACAACAATTTGATCAAAAGACAATCACTTAACAATACAACCTCTTGGAGTCCAATTGCTTTACTCCTTATCATCATCATTGTTGGCCTTTGTATCTTTCTTTGTCTCTTTGAGTGATGATGATGTCTAGTTCCTCAGAGGAATGACATGACTGCCTACAACAAACTTTGAAAGTAGCTTGTCCCCAAGCACTTAAAAATTGTTACCGTGCATGTATGCTTGTGAAATTTTTGACTTAACATTGGTGTGTGAACACCAAACTTAGTTTTTTGCTCATCTTTCTATGCAAAAACAGAGTGCATATTTTAGCTTTTCATGCATGCATGAGACTTTATGTGCTTTTCTTCTATGGGAGAATAAGACTACAAAACTAGAAAGTAAACAAGTGAAATGCAGGGTTAATTGATTTCTGTGATTGCTTGGAATTCATGAATATTTATGATTGTCCTAAGGGTTACTTTGTGCTCAAATGATGTTAATGGTGGAACACCAAACTTAGTGTCATACATTCACCCTTGCTTTTGTTTCTCTGTTGACACAATCACATTGGTGTGCAACACCAAACTTAATTTCTTGCAATACACAAAAATTGAACTAACCATTTTTTCTTAGTAGAGTATGAAAGAGTTACCTAAGGTTGGGTTGCCTCCCAACAAGCGCTTCTTTAACATCACTAGCTTGACGGTTCTTCCATGATTAGCTGAGGTTGTAGTTCACCATATGCTCCTTCAATTGCTCTCCTAGGTAATGCTTGAGCCTGTGAGCATTAACAGTGAAGGTCCTTTGTGATTTCTCCTCCATGATTTCTACATGACCATATGGTGAAACTTTAGTGATTGTGAATAGTCCTAACCATCTTGATTTCAGTTTTTCTGGGAAGAATTTGAGCCTGGAGTTGTAGAGGAGGACTCTTTGTCGTTCTGCAAAGTTTCTTTGTGCTAGCCTTTGATCATACAATTTTTTTGTCTTCTCTTTATAGATCCTTGCATTGTCATAGGCTTGAATCCTAAATTCTTCCAGTTCATTTAGCTGTAGCTTCCTCCTTTCACCCACAGCATGATTGTCAAAATTCAGCACTTTAAGAGCCCAAAATGTTCTATGCTCAAGTTCTACAGGCAGATGACAAGTCTTTGCATACACCAATTGATATGGAGACATACCAATTGGTGTTTTAAAAGATGTTTTATAAGCCCATAGAGCATTATCTAATTTCTTTGACCAATCTTTTCTTGAAGCCCCAACAGTCTTCTCAAGAATTTTCTTGAGCTCCCTGTTTGAAATTTCTGCTTGACTCCATATTTGAGGAGGAGAGTCTCTAGTTATTTATTACAGAAGTGACTCCCTCCATCACTTATGAGAGCTCTCGACACCCCAAACCTGCTAAATATATTCTTCCCCAAGAAATTGATTACTACTTTATTGTTATTGGTTGAAGTTGCAATAGTCTCTACCCACTTGGATACGTAGTCTACTGCCACTAATATGTAGCTATTTGAGTATGAGGATGGGAAAGGTCCCATAAAGTCAATTCCCATATATCAAATAGCTCTATTTCCATGATAAGCTTTTGTAGCATTTCATTCTTCTTGGGTAGATTCCTGGCTCTCTGGCACTCATTGAATCTTTTCACCAACTCTCTTGCATATTTGAATATGGTAGGCCAGAAAAACCCACATTGTAGCACCTTTGTTGCAGTCCTTTCTCCTCCAAAGTGTCCTCTATAGGTGGATCCATGGCACTGCCAGAGGACTTCTTGTCCTTCTTCATGTGAGATACACCTTCTTAATATTCCATCAGAGCATCTTTTAAAGAGGTATGGTTCATTCCATATAAAGAATTTGGCATCATTGATGAGCTTTCTTCTTGAGTGCTTGTTGATGTTAGGTGGTAGCTCTCCAATGGCCTTGAAGTTGGCAATGTCTGCAAACCATGGTACCTCTTGAAGCATCATCAATTGTTCATCCGGGAAGCTTTCATTTACACCAGGTGTGTAAGCTTCATTGTCCAAACATGGAATCCTTGAAAGGTGGTCTGCTACTTTGTTTTCTACTCCACTTTTATCCTTGATTTCAATGTTGAATTCCTGGAGTAGTAGGATCCATCTGATCAACCTTAGCTTGGATTCTTGCTTAGTTAGCAAGTATTTAAGAGCTGCATGGTCAGTAAAGACAACTACTTTAGAACCAATGAGATAAGATCTGAATTTATCAAAAGCAAAGACAGTAGCTACTAAGAGTTCCTTTTCTGTGATGATGAAGATTTGAGGCAGTTCAAAATTTCTCAAAAGAAGAATAAGCGGTTTGTTGCAAGTATAGTCCAAACTGGCAATTAAATCCCAAACATCAAAGTTTAGTATTTTCCAATACAAAACATATAAACCGAGAGTCTTTCAACCTCGGGTCGTTCTCCCTTGGGATGCAATCGAAGTGTTATGCTTTTGGTTGTGAGGAAAAAGGGGTTTTGAATTAATGAATGAAATATTAAAGGAACTAAGAAATAAAAGAACAAAGAAATGATCAAAATTGGAATTAATATAAGTAAAAAGAGAAACAAGATCAAAACTTAGTGAAAATGCTAGAAATGCATAAAGAGCCTTGACTTGGGAATGAGGATCCAAGGAATCCTATCATCGTCATAACCACAACTATTACAATTATGATGAGTCAATCTCGCTTAGTTAACCCCTAACATCTAGGAGTAAGTTTAGCAAGCATAATTGACCATGATCCATAAGTCCTAGCTAACTTACCAAATTAATTGGTAAAAAACTAGCTTCAATAGAAATAAGAGTCAACTAACTACCCAAGAATTACCATTAAATATCGGACATTGTGACTCTAATATCCTAGAAACTCAAATCCCAAGTCAAGGTGTGAAAATCTACTCAAAATCTGAAGTTGGCATTTTCACAAACACCTTGTGGGCATAAAAGCAAAACATGGGAAATTACAAAGGAAAATAGAAAACTATAACCAACTATTCACAATTCCAACTATAAACAAGAAATCAAGCATATATAAAGCATAAAACATAAAATTCATCAATTAAAACTTGAAGAACTCAAAATTGCAAATATTAACAAAGTACTTGAACCAAAGAGAAATGAAAGTAAAGATGATGTAATTAAAAAGGAAATTAAGAGTACTTACAATTAAAGAAGAAAAATCCAAGATCAAACTTGCTATAAAATGCTACAATCAAAACCCTAGGAGAGCATTTGCTATCTACACTACTCCTACTCCTAAGGATGATTTCTAAACTAAGGAAAAACTAAACCTAAAAACCTAATGTAAGCTTGTAATGATGCATGCCTTCATATGTGTTGATATCCCCTTCATATAGCACTCCCATTCAGCATCAAACCTTCCCAAATTGGGCCAAAAGTCCACAAAAATCGCGGATCACGTGTTTCATTAATGAAATCACGTGCAGGGACCTGTGCGTACGCACAGATGTGTGCATACGCACACTTTGTTGAATGTTCACCTGTGCATACGCACGGAGGGTTGTGCGCACGCACACATGCTATTTCCTTCTTGTGCGCACGCACAGATGCTTGTGCGCATGCACACTTGACTGTGTGTGCTTTTCCTTGTTTTCTTCATGTGTTCTCCCTTGTACATGCTTTCTTCCACTTTTACCAATCCATTCTCGCCTAAATGACCTGAAATCACTCACAAAATATATCACAGCATCGAATGGCATGAAAGTGAAATTAAAATCACTAATTTAAGCACAAAAACGCATGTTTTCATATTTAGGTCCAAATTGGGGAGATAACACAAAAGTATGCTATTTTGGTGCTTAAGTGTGAGTTTATGTGATGAAATCCATTCAAATCAAGCCAAAATATCTCATCAAATATGGACTCATCAATTCTCCCACACTTAAACAATAGAATGTCCTCATGCTCAACCAAACAAGGAGAATAATCAAAGGGGTATCCAACTTTTTGAATGCAACTATCTATATGCATGCAAGTGTACTATATACTATCTATATCTATCTATCTATCTATAGTTTCCTATTGAGTTGGTAAAAATAAACAATCAAATTTTCAAGCAAGAGTATAGACATATAGGACTAGGCAAATAAGTAATTCAGTGTAATCAAAATCTAGAGAACTGATTCAAGTTTCAAAATGAAGTAACTTGCAAGAATACAAGATAAGAAGGTAGAGACATAGAAGTGAGTAATCGAACCCTCACTAGGAGTGTATGCACTCTAATCGCTCAGTGTTTAGGTTTTAATCACTCAAGTCTCCTCCTAATCATGCTTTCAAGGATTTGCTTTTCATCTAACAATCAACAACCATGTGATGCATGAATGCAATTATCATGAGGACTTATTAGGGTTGTAATGGGGCTAGGGTTAATGTGGGTAGATATGGCTAATTAGACTAAATTGAATTGAATCATTGATTAGTTTAAGTATCCAACTCAACTTATATCAATCCAGTAACAAAAATATGCAATCCTAACCTTCCCATTCTCACTTTTTATACACATTTATGTACGCTCTTTCATTCACATCACATATGCATTCCTTATTTGTTTCTTTTCTCTTTAGGGCAACTTTTGTCCCCTTTTGATTATATATATATATATATGGTTAATGTTTCATACATGAATGCACCCATTTTCAAAATTTTTCTTTCAATGCATGCCCAATATATTTTTCTTTTCTACGAAAGTTCCTCCCAAATATTCCCCCACACTTAATGAAAAACACACTTTTCCACCTAAGCTCATCAAGGATACAATTCATAGTAAATCATGGTTTTCCTCTTAAATTTGTAATGTGGTAATGTTAAAAACAATGGGGTAAATAAGGCTCAAAGGGATTAACAATGGTAGATACAAAGGTAAGTCTATGTGGGTTAGTGAGCTATACAAAGATGGCCTCAATCATGCTCAATGCATTCAAACATCAACTATTGGAAATAAAGAATCAAGCAAAACTAATATCACAATCATAGAAGGAGCATAGCACACAAGAACAAAATAGCGGTTAAAATGTGTAACCACTTATTAAAGCTCAAAGACTCATAAGGTATTTTGTTCTTTCCTCTTTTATGCTCAATAAATACCATTCAAGCAAGCTTTAAAACAATTTTCCAAATCAATTCAATAGAATGCCCTAAAACAAAATTCTTGAAAATCTTTGTTGTTTTTCACCAAAATTATTCTCTATATGTATGTATGATGTGATGGATGCAAATTTTCAAAATTCCTAGTTCTTTTCCTAATTTTCAACATCTAAAAACTAACGTGAACAATTAGGAGCAAAATTGAACTAGGCATATGCTATTCACATCATCCAATCACAACCAAAATATATACTATATACCAAGTAATATAAAGCGCAATATATATATATATATATAGATGACCAAAATAATAGTATGTAGTCTAAAACCAAATACCAGAAATATCCACAAATGCATAACAAAAACTAAAAATAAATTAGATAACAAATGTTTAGGAGAGAATTTTACACCCAAAAAATCATATATCATCCCCCACACTTAAATGGTGCATGGTCCTCCATGCCAAAAATTGGACTGGGGGGAGGTCAACTCTAAGAAGCTCCACCATCTGGCAGTGGTGGGTGCTGTAGTCGCTGATATGCAATGATCGCACGGGTTGGCTCTGTTGTGGCCTCAGCTGCTGGCTCCTGAATGGCCTGGTCAGCTGCCTCTGCTCTCTGCTCAGCTGCCTCCTCAGCTCTCTTTACTACTGGCTCCTCTACTGTCTGCCCCTCTGCCGCCGGCTCCTCTGTCGTCGGCTCTGTCTCAAGCTCGGGCTCTGGCTCTAGTGTAGCTACAGGAGGTGGACCGAGATCTCTACCATCTAGCTTAGCTGCCAACCACTGAAATTGCTGCTCATTGCGGTGCTCAGTGTGGTGGATGGCCTGAAGAATGTCTAGGGACAGCTCATAAGGTGTCCGAGGAGTAGGTCCAGGTGTGGAAGGTGCTGAGGGTGCAGATGATGGTGGTGGCTCTGTAGTCTTCCTCTTCTTCTGTGGCGGCCCATCATATTCTCCGTATGCATAAATGGCTAGGTGCTGATGTAGACAGACGTCCAGTCTGTGGGACGCCTCTATACCCCAGATAAAGTGGCCAATCAGGTGATCATCGATGGAAAGGGGACATTGTACTTCTGTTGTTGGTTCACCTTCCACATCGACTCTCTGATAAAGGAAAGAACAGAGATCTTCTTCCCCTCCAGAATGACCCAAAGTAATACTACCACACGGACCCGAATGTGCGTAGCATGCGTGCTCGGCAAGATATAATCGGTGATGATCTGCTACCAGATCTTCGCCTCAGGATGGAGATGAGCACATGCAATGCTTTGCGGAACCGCGTTCTCACCTCTGCTATATTCCCAACGAGCCTCAGGCAGCCCAATCCTCTTCAGAACCGTATCCACTGAAAGCTTTCCCGTAGTCAAGTCCCCCACTATCTTAGGGTAAGCATTGTGGGCTGGAGGAATATGGGAAATCTGTAAGAGGGCCTCTAAAGCATGATCGGAGGTTGACGTCAGGATTTTTGCCAGTAAAGAATGTCATAAAAACAGTCGCGTTGTAGATATAGTCTCTAAACCGACAAAAATCCTTTCGTACAAACGTTTTGGTTGTCACAAGTAACAAACCCCTTTAAAATTGATAACCGAATATTTAAACCTCGGGTCGTCTTCTCAAGGAATTGCAGGGAAGTATGTTTTTATTATTAGTTATGAAGATTGTAAATTTGGGGGTTTGAGAAATTTGGAGTTTGGGCAATGCGCACAGGTATATTTTCAAGCAATAAAAATAAATAAATAACTGTAAAATAAACTCTTGGCAAGGTATGTGAACTGGAAGTCCTATCCTGGTTATCCTTATCAATTGTAATGAGAATTGGATTCTTCTCCTACTTTGTTAACCTCTAACTATGAAGGTAAGTTAGGTGGATGAATTCCAATTTTTAATTAACAATGAGTTTGATAACTCAAGGGTTACCAATTATTTGACCAAAGCCAAAAGGAAGAAAATGGTAAATTTACTGAATTAAAAATGTCTTCAGATGGAAAGCAGTAATCATGTAAATAAAAGAAAGCAATCATGAATGGAAATACCTCAAATAATATTAATTAAGAAAATTATATGTAACATGGAAGAGTTCATAAATTAAATAAAAATAAAGAACCTGGGATTGAGAGTCACTCCTAAAACTAAGAGAAATCCTAAATCCTAATCCTAAGAGAGAGGAGAGAACTTCTCTCTCTAAAAACTACATCTACTCCTAAAATTGTGAATTGTGGAAGCCTCCCATGAATGGATGCAGTCCCCCACTTTATAGCCTCTAATCTGTGTTTTTTGGGCCGCAAACTGGGTCAGAAACAGTCCAGAATTCGCTGGGTTCGAATTTTGCCACGCTGGTTTTTTGTCACTGCGACGTGGCCGCATGGATCACGCAGTCGCGTCACCTAGCGTCAGGGGAACTATAGCATATTATATATCAAATCAAAGCCCCGGACGTTAGCTTTCCAACGCAACTGGAACCGCGTCGTTTGGACCTCTGTAGCTAAAGTTATAGCCGTTTGAGTGCAAAGAGGTCAGGCTGGACAGCTTAGCAATTTCTCCAACTTCTTGCATTCCTTCCACTTTTGCATGCTTTCTTCCCATCCTCCAAGCCATTCCTGCCTTATATTATCTGAAAACACTTAACACACATATCAAGGCATCTAATGGTAATAAGAGAGGATTAATAATAAGCAAATATAAGTCCAAAGAAACATATTTTCAATCAAAGCACATAATTAGGAAGGCAAATGTAAAACCATGCAAATAGTATGAATAAGTGGGTAAGGAGTAGATAAAAACCACTCAATTGAGTACAAGATAAACCATAAAATAGTGGTTTATCAACCTCCCCACACTTAAACATTAGTATGTCCTCATGCTAAGCTCAAGAGAAACTATAAAGAAATGAAGAGGAATGGTAGAATGCATGAAATGCAACCTATCTGTACTTTTTTTTCCCTTTTTTATATATATATATATTTTTTTTTCTTTTTCTTTTATTTTTCTCAATGCATATGATTAATTTATTGAATGCATGAACATGTCCTAAACATTTCTTTCATATTTTTAGAAAATTCTAACATACTCAATTCTCAAACAAAATATTTCCAAACCCAATTTCCCACACTTAAATCATAAACACTCTCACTAGTCTAAGCTAACTAAGGATTCAAATTAAGGACATTATTGTTTTCCTCTTAGAGTTAATGATGTGCTAAAGTAAAGAACAAAGGGATAAAATAGGCTCAAATTGGTTTGCAAGGGATAATGAAGGGTTAAGGCCATATGGGTATGTAAGCTCAGTGAAACAAAGGCCTCAATCATGTAAGTGTATGCATACATCAGATTATGGAAATATAGAATTAAGCAAGACAAAGATCACAATTTTAGAGAGAAAAACACACTAAAACAAAATATTGGTTGGTAAAATGCAACCAATTCAAATAGGCTCAAAGATCTCACAGATTTTGTGTGTTCGAGCTCTAAACCATGTTCCAATATAATATTTCTTCAAACAAGTGTAACAAAAAATTTTATTCAAATTAGTGAAATACTTTAAAAGGTTTCTTGAAAAAGAAAATATTACTTTAACCAAGTGGTAAAATATGCAAAAATCAAACAAATATGCAATCAATCATGCAAATGCAACAATGAACAAACAAACAAAGAAAATAAAACAATGGTGTTGAGAAGAAGGTAACTAACCCATGGAGATCGGTATCGACCTCCCCACACTTAAAGATTGCACCGTCCTCAGTGCATGCTGAGGTGTGCAGGTGGACGGGTTGTTTCAACTGTTGCTTTTCTCTAAGAATTGTGCAGATGGACTTGTCTGTCTCCCCATGTAAAATGTCTTCCGGTTCTTTTCCTGGTGGCCATCCTGAAAGAAAAAGGGAGGAAAGGTAACCCAATAATAGAGATAAGAAAATAAATGAAGTATGGTTGGGTTAATGCCAAATAAAAAGGGTCTCATTTACATGGTAGCTACAACATGTAAGTGAGAAAATAATAGAAGCCATGGCATACCAGTGGTGCAGAATATGCAACAATGGGGAAGAGAGTGGGGAAGGAAAGATAATATAAAATAAAAATCAATACAAAAGTAATACAGGTATAAAATATTGGCATTGATTTAAATAATATTACCTAACCAGAATAAAACAGGTCATAAGCACCAAGATAATACCAGAAAAGAAATAACAGTTGAATAAGAACATTTGAACACCAATGGTAAAATAATAAATTTAGAAAAATAAAAATATGCAGTGAATGCAAGTATGCAAAGAAATAAAATAAAATAAAATGAGAGGAAAAAAGGATGAGAAGAAGAAAAAAAAGTGAGAAAGGAGAGAGAAGGAAGAAATTAGGATTAGAAAAGAGAAGATAAGAAAATTGGCACTAATCTGGATAGGTTGTGCGACGCTGGCGACGCGATCGCGTGGGTGATGCGGTCGCGTGGTGCGCGATATGGTTGGGTGACGCGGACGCGTGGGGCACGCGATCGCGTGACTCGATCTGTGCTAGTGGCGCGAGTGCAGCCTCGCGGTCGCACAACTCTCTGTTCAAAACTCAGTATTGCCAAAATCCTGGGTGACGCGGTCGCGTGGTTGACGCGATCGCGTGAGTGGCCATCATGGGGATATGACGCGGACGCGTGGGGCACGCGTTCGCGTGGTGAGGCTTGGGCTTTCAGCACGATTCCAGCCCAACTCCAGCTCAACTTTCGGCCATGCACCCTTTGACGTTGAAATCCAGGTCACGCGGCTGCGTGGGGCACGCGATCGCGTGGGAGGCCAGTATTCCCCTGCGACGTGGACGCGTCAGCGATGCGGTCGCGTGGGACGAATTGTGCCACTGGCACGCCTCTAGCCTTGCTCCAGCGTGACTCTCTGTTCGTTTTTATTTTCTCTTCTCTCCTTGCGACGCGGACGCGTCGCTGATGCGGTCGCGTCGCGTGCTCGCTTCTCTTTTTTTTTTTTCTAATATGAAAAGATGCAGAATGCAGTGTTAATATGAATGTGATGCAAAACTCCAGGTTCAATAAAATAAAATAAAATTCGAAAACAAATAAAACTAAATAAAAATGAAAAAGAACGATCATACCATGGTGGGTTGTCTCCCACCTAGCACTTTTAGTTATAGTCCTTAAGTTGGACATTTTGTGAGCTTCCTGTTATGGTGGCTTATGCTTGAACTCATCCAAGAATCTCCACCAGTGTTTGTGATTCCAGTAACCTCTGGGGTCCCAAACTAGGCATGTAAAACCCTTAAGAAGCTTCAAACAGATTCTTAGGCTCCCGGGGTGACAAATGCCAGAACAGATTCCAGGATCCCAAACCTTGCTTTTACACCCATTTTTGTCGGGATCTGTATTTTTCCAACCGGGTGATAAGTAATTTGAATTCTCACTACAGCTACCAAACAGCTTTCTATACCCATTCAATTGAGCCCTACACCAACCTTTGCGTTTAAACTTAAAGCTTCCAACCATAATGAACCTTGCAGGACAGTTCTTACCACTGACCATCTTCCTCTTACTCTTAATGCCACAAAGAGTTCTAAGTTGACCATCCATCTCCAGTAGCCCATATTCAAGTGGAATTAGAAAGCTAAGGGATATGAATTTTACCCACTTGAATGTTGTGAAGGATGATGGCAACTTAGGGGGAGGGGTTTCCAACAACTTTGGCAAGGTAATTTCAAGCTCCACTCCCTTGTGCTCTTCTTTGACATCTTCTACCTCTTGATTAACCTCTACAAAATCTTCAACTATGATCTGCCTTGGAGGTTGTACGCTCTTCTCAACATCAACATCAAACACCGTGGAAGGAGGCTCTGTGACTGGACTTTCCAATGGAGGTACAGCATCTCTTAAGTCTGCAACCACTTCTTCCTTTTTAATAATTGCTGCTTTGTCCAGTTGTTTAAGTATAAAATCGTACTCATCCTCGATGTTTTTCTTTCGATGACAACTCCTTTCAACTATTCTTTCATCTTAAAGGGTCTCTCCTACCCTTACCCGTAGGGCCTCCTCTAGCTCCTTATGAAGTATGGATTCGCGAAGATGATTCCTTCTCTCCTGTTCCATATCAATAGCATAATTGGGATCATCTTGCTCTTGGATTGATGGATATGGGTGCTCTTCCATGGATGGTGGTGATGGGATGGAGAGATTATTCTGTGGTTGACAAGGAAGTGCACTAGAGCTTGAGGGTTGA
This sequence comes from Arachis ipaensis, assembly GCF_000816755.2. Classification (NCBI taxonomy): domain Eukaryota; kingdom Viridiplantae; phylum Streptophyta; class Magnoliopsida; order Fabales; family Fabaceae; genus Arachis; species Arachis ipaensis. The sequence goes on from NC_029786.2 coordinate 69,884,114, forward strand.
TTGTTGAAGGTATTTAGTGGTCTGATTTGGGTGAAGAGAGCTTGTATAGTAGAGTTTAGATCGGCAAGTACTTTCTCCATGGAGGTTTGGGGTAGATCTATGTATGGTTCATTTGATTCATAAGGTGGTTGGTATGGTGGATGTAGGTTAGGGTCATATGGAGGTGAATGGTGGAAAGGGGCTTGTGAGTATGGTGGTCCAAAGTCATGTTGAGGAAAGGGTTCATAGGCATATGGTGGTGGTTGTTGATAGTTCACTGGAGGTGGTTGTTGCCATGAGGGTTGATCAAATCCTTGTGGCTCCTCCCATCTTTGATTCTTCCAACCTTGATGCCTGTTCTCATTATAGTTTCCATTCCTAACAACAACATTGGAATCAAACTTGAAGCGAGAGGGGTGAGAATTCATGATAGTAAATAAAAATTAAAAAATAAAAATAAAAAAAATAAATTTAAATTAAATGGTTATTTAAATTTTGAATTTGAAAATTAAATTTTGAAATTTGAAATTTGATTTTTGAAATAAGATAAGATAAGATAAAAATTTTTAAAAATAAAAATCTGAATTTTTTTTCGAAAAAATTAAATTAAAAATATTTTTGAATTTAATGAGGAAAGAGAAAAACAATAAAATGACACCAAATTTCAAATTTTTAGATCAAAACGAAAAAAACAACTAAGAACAGCTTGAAGGTCAAGATGAACGCAAAGAACAACTTGAAGATCAAGATGAACACTAAGAACAGATTTTTGAAAAAATTTTTTATAACTAAATAAAAACCAATAACCTCTTAATTATGAAAAAGCAAAAATAAAAACAAAAATAGAAACAAATAAACAAGTAAAAAGCAAATATTTACAATAACCAATAATAAGGCACACGTTTGCAATTCCCCGGCAACGGCGCCATTTTGACGTCAGGAATTTTTCCAGCAAAGAATGTCATAAAAACAGTCGCGTTGTAGATATAGTCTCTAAACCGACAAAAATCCCTTCGTACAAACGTTTTGGTTGTCACAAGTAACAAACCCCTTTAAAATTGATAACCGAGTATTTAAACCTCGGGTCGTCTTCTCAAGGAATTGCAGGGAAGTATGTTCTTATTATTAGTTATGAAGATTGTAAATTTGGGGGTTTGAGAAATTTGGAGTTTGGGCAATGCGCACAGGTATATTTTCAAGTAATAAAAATAAATAAATAACTGTAAAATAAACTCTTGGCAAGGTATGTGAACTGGAAGTCCTATCCTGGTTATCCTTATCAATTGTAATGAGAATTGGATTTTTCTTCCACTTTGTTATCATGTAAATAAAAGAAAGCAATCATGAATGGAAATACCTCAAATAACATTAATTAAGAAAATTATATGTAACATGTAAGAGTTCATAAATTAAATAAAAATAAAGAACCTGGGATTGAGAGTCACTCCTAAAACTAAGAGAAATCCTAAATCCTAATCCTAAGAGAGAGGAGAGAACCTCTCTCTCTAAAAACTACATCTACTCTTAAAATTGTGAATTGTGGAAGCCTCCCATGAATGGATGCAGTCTCCCACTTTATAGCCTCTAATATGTATTTTCTGGGCCGCAAACTGGGTCAGAAACAGTCCAGAATTCGCTGGGTTCAAATTTTGCCACGCTGGTTTTTCGTCACTGCGACGTGGCCGCATGGATCACGCAGTCGCGTCGCCTAGCGTCAGGGGAACTATAGCATATTATATATCAAATCGAAGCCCCAGACGTTAGTTTTCCAACGCAACTGGAACCGCGTCGTTTGGACCTCTATAGCTAAAGTTATAGCCGTTTGAGTGCAAAGAGGTCAGGCTGGACAGCTTAGCAATTTCTCCAACTTCTTGCATTCCTTCCACTTTTGCATGCTTTCTTCCCATCCTCCAAGCCATTCCTGCCTTATAATATCTGAAAACACTTAACACACATATCAAGGCATCTAATGGTAATAAGAGAGGATTAATAATAAGCAAATATAAGTCCAAAGAAACATGTTTTCAATCAAAGCACATAATTAGGAAGGCAAATGTAAAACCATGCAAATAGTATGAATAAGTGGGTAAAGAGTAGATAAAAACCACTCAATTGAGCACAAGATAAACCATAAAATAGTGGTTTATTAGAGGTGTCTAGGGTGACACCTCGAAGAAAAACAGTTGTGGCATCTCTCTTCAGCAGATTTTTTTAGAATTCTTTGACCATATTTTCATTGATCTCCATAGGGTCGAATTCTACGAATTTCCACTGGTAGAAATTGAGTCTATTTTGTATGACTTCCGCATACTTCTCCGGTACACTGAGCTTCCTCTCATTGTGGAAGGCTTTCTTTTCCAATTTCATATACTGCTCATGGGCTTCCTCAGTGATAAACATGTCCGGTTGAGTGCTCGGACGTGCAGGAGGAGGAGCCAAATGGTTGGCTTTCTCTTTACCCTTGCGACGCATCCTGAAAAAGGACAAAACGAAATACAACTCAGGAGAAATGGACAGAAATCACAAAAGCATAGAAGGAATAGTCAAACAATGCAAATTAGAGCCAATATAGTAAACAGACACTCAATTGAGGAAAACATGTTTAAAAGAAGTGATATGCTCAAAGGAGAATGTAGTTTTCCACAATCAAGAAACCTAAGTGAATAACAAAGGAATAAATGATAATAAAAGCATAAACAACTTAGGTAAAGCATTGAAAGTGAATTGACCAAAGAAATTTGGTTATTGCAATTGTGTAATGAAATTGAAAAACTTAGCAAAAATTGGCACAAGGACAATAATCAACTCATCAATTGAAGCATTTAGTCACTCATGTTAAAAAGATAGAAAATAATCACATATACATAACTCTTGTTTAAAAGCAATAATTGATTAAAATCATATTGTATTGCTCAAAAAGAATTTCAAAGAACAAGTTATTATATATGATCATTTATGTTCAAGAACACATGAGCAAGCAACTCAGTCAATTCACTATTGTAATACTTTATGCACTTAGTATATAACACCAAACAAGGAATCAAAGCTGAATTTCAGTGCAACTTGGTGTTTAAGCAAAAGAGCAACTAGGGCATAACCAAACAAATGATCAAGCTAAAGTATGATATGCACAGCTAAAGTTACACGAAAGAAATGATTAAGCTGAAAATTTAAAGCCAATTTGGTGTTCCAATCAAAGAGATATTCTAGTGCATATACGAATTCAATCTCAATCATCATTAAAGTTTACATAAACTGCACAATTACTAATATAATGCCTAAAGAGAATGAAATTCAAAGCAGATGCTGGCCAAACATAGGAATTGAACAAAAAATTGTCACTTGGGCAATCTATCGAGCATATGGTGTGCAGAATTCAAAACAGTGAATTTCAGTTCAATCTAAGCAACATTCAACCTAGAAAATGTAAACAGCCAATATTCAATCCAGAAACACAAGGTTTAACTAACCTAAGCCTAACCAAATCACTAAAAATAGAATTGAAAAGCAGTAAAAATAAAGAAAAGGAAAACAGGGAAACAGGGGAAGGGAACCTGCATTGACGAAAGGAATAAGAAGGGATATGGAGGGATAGGGAGCAAAGGTGTGGTCGTGGTGGCACAGAAATTTGCCGCCGCTAGTGGTCTCGCCAGACTGGAAGGGTGTGGACTAGGGCTGGCGCAGAGACAGGGTAGCGTACAGACAAGAAGAAATGGAGAAATAGAGAAGGAAAGGGAAGAAAGAAGGAGGAAGGGGTGAGCGACGGTGGTCGCCGGTGGTGGCTTCGGACGGACGGAGGGTTGGCAGACTGTTCTGGGTTGAGGGGTTAAAGGGTGGGTGTGTTTCAGAGAAAAAGAAGAAGAAGAAGAAGAAGAAGGAGAAAAAGAATGAGAAGGAGAAGGAGAAGGAGAAGAAGAAGAAGAAGAAGAAGAAGGAGAAATGGCACCAGATTGGACGAGCTTCTCTTCTTCTTTATCAGTTGCGCAGGTGCAGAATGAAGGAGAAGATGAAGCTAGGATTTTGATAAAGAAAGGACAAGCTCTAGTATTTACAAAATATGTTAGGGATAAAGAAGAAAAAAATTTGTTAAAATGGTCTCGAAATCCCATGTCCCCATATGTCCCAAGTAGAGGCTGATACAGAAATTTGACTAAGAGACATGTACAAAGATGTGTATTTTTTACATGTCTCCTAAACTAAACATGTTACAAAATATAGTATTGTCCTTTGTCTCTATAACTGTAGTGCATCCAAACATAGCCTATAGTATCACATCCCCAGCACCAGAAATATGAACTCATAAAAAGGGGGAAAAATCTCGGTAATGGTGCATACAAGATTAATTACACAATATGCCATATGTAGAAAATAGAAACTTACAGAGGACATGACAAAAATGGTAAGGAAGTATCCCCACAGGTACCAAAACCGTACAAGGTTAGTATTTGAATGCATATACTAAAGATAAAAGTGGTATGCCAAGAAACTAATTTGTTGTCCGTTTATTTGTTTAGAGACAAGATTAAGGTTTACCTTTTCTCCTTTGATATAATTCTCGCTGTGGCATTTTCACAAATATCTTTGGTGCAATCATGTTTCACTTCAGAACCCAATTTCCCCATAAGCTTCCTCCAAAAATAGAAACCCAGATGAGAAATTATCCTGGACTATAGGGCCAGCCCCTGAAATGGTAGTTATTCCATCAGCTTCTACTAGTGTTTTTTAGTTTCTTTCACCTACCAAATGTAAATGGAAGAATCTCTTAGTTAAGCATAAAGAATTAAGGGAGAAAATTCAAATTCAAGTAATATCCAACTCAAATTGAAGACAAGATAAACCAACTCAAGGTAAGCAAAGGTGAGCAACGAGCCGTACTCAAGGGAGTAGACGATGCGACGAGGCGAGGCAGCGCGGCGACAGCACGA
>NC_029786.2:69890308-69892715 GCF_000816755.2 Arachis ipaensis
TATATTTATTTTTTATAATTGTTTATGTATTTTTATATATATAATAATTTAATATTTTTTAAAGAATAAATAAAAAACAAATGATGTTAAAGATAAATATAATTCACATGAAAAATTTTTATTTGTGTACCTTTTATATTTATATTGTGTAAATTAGTAATTGTACCAAACTAATAATTGTACCAAACTAATCACCTTGTATATAGATATAGTTCTTTAAAATTCTGGAAGAGAGTATCAAGGCCACTACGACACTACTTGACCCCTTGTATTCGTCCCTGGTTTCATCGTTGATTGAGATTTTCATTGAGTATGGTTTTTCTTTTATTTATTTTAGAATTTTTATTTATCATGCTTTCTTTTATGTTTATAGTTTTTATGTTTCTTTTATGTGAACTGCATGTAGGCGCGAACAACCTGCTAGTACATATATAGTCAGAAAATTTTCTTTATATAAACAACAATATTTAATTATTTATGCTTAATAATTTGTTATTTGTTGTTCTTTTTCATCACTTCTCTATTGACTAGTGTTTATACCATAATTTTTAAAATCAGACCGGATCTACCGGTCCAACCGTGAACGGGTGGCCTATGTGGTTTGGTTCAACAAAACAAAACTGTTAGAATCAAAACCATTCTCAAACTGCTGAACTGGCTGAAAATTGGACACTGGATTGAACCAGAAGCCAGCCGGATTTTGAAAAACGACATCATTTTTTCATTTTGTTAGAAAATGAAATGGCCATTCTTCTTAGCCTCAACCCCTTGAGCCATTCCTCTGTCTTTCTCCCAAAAACACAACCCTAGGTTACAAGTCCCCTACTGCCATAAGGAGTGAGCCTCAGCGCCGCTGTTCGTTGCTCTCAAGAACCACCGTGCTCGTTCAGTCATCCGCGCTTCTTCCTCATTTAGCAATTGGTGCGTCTTCCTCGAGCTTGCCATTAGTTTCTGCCTCGTTGGTCTTCGTCTGCTCAGTTGCTCTTTTGCCGCTGCCCATCGTGCTTAGCCACAACCGTCTTGGTCTAGTCGTTGTGGTTGAAAAATCCAACCTCTCTCCTTATTCACGAAGCGCAACTTCTTCTTCAAGCTCGCATTCACCATCTACTCTTTGTTTGTTGAGTCAGACTTCTGCCTCCGTCTATCGTCCTGCTGGTCGTCTAGTCTCCGTCTTCATCTTGCTTCTGCTCCTCTGCTCATACTGCTTAGAAAGAAGGAAATGGCTTCAATTTTTTTTAAATGATGGCTCTCTGTTCTTACATGGTTCTTAGCTAGTTCTTTGTTCAGAAGTCAGAATATTAAGTTTTGGAATTCTGCTGATGCCTTTTAATTTGATGAGCTTCTATTTATTATGATCGAATATTTGAAAATAGGTGTTTAGAATTGAATTATGGCTTGGAATTTGGGGTAGAGAGTTATGGAATTTGAAAATAGGTGCTTGAAATTGAATTATGACTTTTTTGCAGCTCACTATAGCTATTATTCCACATTCCTTTTCTTAGTTATAAGTCTCTTATGCTATTATCTCTGTTCAATACTCTGCTGTGCTGCTATTTTCTGGGTTATGATTATCTTGTATAGTGATGTGTTGCTGGAGAGTGATGTGTTGCTTTGTGTTTTGTGATTAATTGTGCTTAGATTGTGAGTTTGTGACTGCATTTCTAGAGTAACGTGTAGTTAGAGAATTAGTGCCAATTGCTTGATTAATTAATCACATGAAACAGTAATTCGAATGATTTTTTTTCACTTAAAGCCATGAAGATGTGAATGTCATAAACAATGTCATTTTATTATATTGTAATATTTATGAACATTGTAGATTTAAGCTGCTAAGCAGCAACTTGCTTTCTAATTTTGTTGTAATTTAGTTGATTTGTTAGGTTAGAGATTCTAATTTCTGAATTCTAATATATGGATATTGTTTCCATATGATTATGTTTTAGGAATCAATATTATTTAAAATAATTCTTAGTTCAATATTTAGTATATGAGATTCAGAGTTCAAATTAATCCTTATAAAACAGTTTTTCTGGTTAAACCACAATTGAATCGGTTGAACTAATAAATCAGTGACTAGAGCAATTCAATGACCGGTTCGATTTTCAAAACCTTGGTTTATACACCTTTTAGGACACATATATAAAGTATTTTTTATATCTGAATTTAGTATATGTATTATTAGTTTTTTTTTGTTTCTTTCTTTTTGTTAGTTTGTTAATAAAAGTGATTTGAGAATCAAATTTTGTGAAATGACAAACCAAATAGTATATCAATAGATTTTTAGATTTAAATAAGATCCTATTGCTATAAAATATATATTTTTTTGTATTTACAATTTTTTGGTTTTTGATCTAATGAACTTAAAAAAATATTTATTTTAGTCACTGTCGTTAACTTATTCTGTTAA
>NC_029786.2:69892871-69918099 GCF_000816755.2 Arachis ipaensis
TATTATTTAATTAAATTAAAAACAAACCGTTTAACCAGTAACCGATGGTTGAGCTATTAATACGCTTATCCATGGTTATAAACATAACTCAGGTTTAATACTCTCCTTTTTTTCTTAATTCTTACTTCTAAGGATCCAACAAAAAGAAGAATATATAAAACTCACTGATTCTAAGAAAAATAAAGAAAATTCAGCATAATTTAAAAAGATTTATTCATTCTTTATCGGTGTCTAACATCAACACAAAGGTACTTTTCTTTTCCCCTTTTCATTTTTTATCTTTTCTTATCCATGGTTATTTTTCAATTTTGCATTGTGGTTTCTATCTAAAATTTTGCATATTTGTGGTTGTCACAAGACATAGAAAATGGTGCTTTTTTTGTTTGTTTTGTGGGATGCTCATTAAATTATAACGATGAGATGTAAGTTTTAAAGGGCTTGTGCATTTCAATTTAAAATTATAGAAGTAAAAAGTAAAATAAATTAATTGGTGTAAAAAGGGGGAATGTTGTTGTTATTGTGCTATAGCATATAGAACAAAATCATAATTATTTTGAAGGATTAATATGCGGAATTAACAAGTCTTCTTATTCTTCTTGAGATTTTTTTTATGTTTGTACATGAAACAAATGAAGAGGTGATTTATTAGTATAGTTTCTTTTTTCCTTTGTTTTTATTCCTTGTTTCATTTAGGTCATCATTAACTCGGGTTATAGTCTTGAGATACAAATATAAACTTAGGTTATAGATCTTCGTATATGTTTACGTGCATACACGTTAAGTATGCCTTTATCTTGAGTTATAAGGATATATTATGTACTTATATATTGTGATATTATTATTACATATACCTACCTACCTAATGTGCTATATTCTTATATGTATCTTATGTTCTTTGAATAGTTGCTATGTTTGAAAGATGTAAAATTTTGCATTAACTATATTATCATAATATAAAAAGTGTAAAATTCATCTTTGATTGTTGTCACTAGACTTTGAGCAAATAATTTCATATTATCATTTCAAATTCAAAAACACCTAGACTCTTATTTTGAATGTGGTGGATATTGAATAGAATATCTTGCAGTTTCTGTTCGAATTTGATAGAATCATTTACATTTCATGTAACAACCCTTAGCAATATAGTTTGGATTTTAGAATGCATCTTTCTTAACAGACAAAAATGTTATCAAAATGTAAAGTTGAATAACCTACCAGTGTTAGTGAAGTACATTGTTAGTATATCTTAATTACAACTTGGGATCAAGATGAAAATTGTAGAGTCCTTTATTTGCTGTATCCACAAATTGATAAGTTTTGGTAGGAACCAAGTAAGGAGAGGGTAGTTAAAATTTTTTTCTGGGTGAGTGGGAGGAGTGAATATGGTGAAAGAAAAATAAGAATAATTGAGAGTTTTCAGGTGTGGTTCACTGATACTTTTTCTTTTGCTATCTTTTAACACTTGATCCATCCAAGTGATGAAAGAAAAGCAAGAGTTCTACCATAGAGGGATTTTGCAAACAAGATTAGAAAAAAACATGACAATTAAATACATCACAATAAAACTGGTAAGAAAAATCTTTATAGTTCTTTAGGTAAACCCTTAGATTCACAATGCTTTCTCATGATGATTCCTTTTTGTTGTCGGAAGAAACATTAGAAAGCCACCATCAAGTAAATGTCATTATCATCATAACTCATATAAAATTAAAAAGTAAAAATTCTACTAGGTTTATGTATTACCAAGTTAGATAAATATATAGACTCAATTAGTTTCACAACATGCACTGCCAACTTGGTCTTCACCAAAGTTATTGTCCACTATTTTGATATTAGTTTACTAATTAACACTTCATTGCTTAGTAATTAAACATACTAAAAGAAGGAAGATATTTTAAGGTTGCGAAGGTTTTCAAACTTATTTTGGATTAAGACAATTATGAGAACTTATTCTTACTCTAGATACGACTTGTGCAATTTGGACATGCAATTTAGAAGCATGATGTATACTCTGTATATCATCTTTGTTACAAAAATTATTTTCTAGTTGTTAAGGAAATTTGAATCCATGTACTTTATAGTGTGTTCATATGAATGAAAAATACTTTATATGAGTGTTAGAAATTCTTCTCCATTTTATGAGTGTTGTTGGTGAGTCTGAGTAAAAAAATATAATAGTATCATTCATGTGAGTGATTCTAGGGCCAATTAGTTGTGAGTATTAAACTTATATATTTACTTACAAGTAGTAATGTTACCCAAGGTATTGGCCTTCATCTTAATACATATTTTTTAAATATGTAATTGTTTTTGAAGCTACAATTATTATCCATTAGTTGTGGTAGAATTGGTCTGAAGCTTACATTCAAATGGACCGAAATATGACCCATATTACCTATTGTAAAGGCACATATCAAAGATTAACTTCAAGAACATAAAAATGTCTTTTCCTACTTAGTGGGCGTCAAGATATATATTAAATGATCTTTTTGTATCCTATCATGATCCATGACTATAACTTGGCCAATAGAATTAAATTCCTTTCCAATTTTGTAGTCACAATTAAAGTTCTCTTTAGAAACTTTTTCGATTACCATGCATTTATTTCAGTTCTTTCAATGAGGCTTTAAAGTCTTTTTAGCACACAATAAAACAACTAAGACAAGATTAGGCTTCCTTATTTATAATAAGTGCTATCAAATCTATTATTTTTAATTCTAAATATCCTGATGTATGCAATTTATCTTTATCTTTGTAGCATTGAGCTCATTCTCTTGTTGGATTTTTAATGCATAACATCCACCAATGCCCTACAAATTCGGAGGTCCTATATGTATATTAAAGTTTTCTCTCAAGTGATGCTTTTCTATCAATATGAAGGCTAAAAATGCTCTTTCCTTTTGAAGATTAAAATATTCTTTCGGGTTGCAAGTGTTCATGTGGACCATGTGAGTTAGCCCTCAATTTTTAGTATTTAATGCATCATACCTTGAGATATGTAATGATGCCTTTTCTAGCTTTCTATATAAATTATATATTGGATATGATGTAATATTTGGTTAAATATTTTATGATTTTTTCCGTTAACAAATCTTTATTTTGTTTCAGTGATGAATAATAATTTGACATTGGAAGATGCATGGATTCTCCGGTGCTAATGGTTTTGTGGAGCTAGGTGAATGCTGGGCAGAGATGATTAAATACGTGGCTAATGAACCATCCATTGGGCTTTTTTTTATCCAACAACATACTCAAACAGCTGTGCTCAATATTATTAAACTTCAAAACAATGTTATTGCGAAGTCTCGTGAAACAAGTTTACACACACAAGATTTAGAAGATTCGATCGTAATGGTTAGATCGATGAAGGAGTGTGGATTTTCTATAGTTGATGAGATGATTGGAGACATTAAAAAATCTCTAATAACTATGGGAGCAAAACAACCAAAAAAGGGGTTGATTCGTCCTGCAACAAATATTGATAGAACTAGTTTTGGGGGTAATTCTGCTATTTATGCTCTTGAAAGAAGTGAAAAAAGGGGTAACTAGTTTTCTAATATTTTAAAATTTTCAAAACGAAAGCCATATCTCTACCCTAATATACCATTTTCAATCACTAATGCAGGCATTACATCTTCGCAGGGTATGGAAACTGAAGAGCTCAACTTGTCGCACTTGGTTAAAGATGAACCTCAATCTCAATCTCAACCTCAACATAGTAATGTTAGTGATCTTGAGAAGTTATTAGTCTCAGAAAAGTATGATGACTTCAAAGCTAATATAGAAGCTAAACTTGAGGAGTGGCTAAAAGGAACTAACAGCCATCATGACAATTGTCGAACAGTTGACGATAAAAAGCTTTAGTTTGATTACACTTTGTTTAAAAAATCTTCAAATTTCAGTGAATTTTGTGACATTATTTGAGAATGCATTATACTGACTGATGAGCGGATAATTTATACGCTTTTTGGCATTATTTTTAAGTAGATTTTAGTATGATTTAGTTAGTTTTTAGTATATTTCTATTAGTTTTTAAATAAAAATCACATTTCTGGACTTTACTATGAGTTTGTATATTTTTCTATGATTTCAGGTATTTTCTGGCTGAAATTAAGGGACTTGAGCAAAAATCTGATTCAGAGGCTGAAGAAGGACTACAGATGCTGTTGATTCTGACCTCCCTGCACTCGAAGTGGATTTTCTGGAGCTACAGAAACCCAATTGGCGCACTTTCAATTGCGTTGGAAAGTAGACATCCAGGGCTTTCCAGCAATATATAATAGTCTATACTTTGCCCGATTTTTGATGACGCAAACTAGCATTCAAATGCCAACTTCCTGCCCTATTCTGAATTTAAATGCCAAAAACAGGTTGCAAATCAGAGTTAAACGCCAGAAACAGGCTACAACCTAGCGTTTAACTCTAAGAAGAGTCTCTACATATGGAAGCTCAATGCTCAGCCCAAGCACACACCAAGTGGGCCCGGAAGTGGATTTCTGCATCATTTACTTATCTTATGTAACCCTAGCTACTAGTTTAGTATAAAAACTACTTTTAGTGATTTATTTCAGATCTTTTGGATAATTTTATGTTCAGAGATCACGTTTAGGGGGCTGACCATTTGGCCATGCCTAGACCACTATCACTTATGTAATTTTCAACGGTGGAGTTTCTACACCCCATAGATTAAGGTGTGGAGCTCTGTTGTTCCTCATGAATTAAGGCAAAGTACTATTGTTTCCCTATTCAATTCAAGCTTATTCCTATTCTAAGATATTCGCTTGCACTTCAACATGATAAATGTGATGATCCGTGACACTCATCACTATTCTCAACCTATGAACGTGTGCCTGATAACCACTTCTGTTCTACCTTAGATTGAGCGTATATCTCTTAGCCTCCATTCCGAAAGATCGGAGTCTTCGTGGTATAAGCTAGAATTATTGGCAGCATTCTTGATATCCGAAAAGTCTAAACCTTGTCTGTGGTATTCCGAGTAGAATCCGGGATGGGATGACTGTGACGAGCTTCAAACTCACGAGTGTTGGGCGTAGTGACAGACGCAAAAGGATCAATGGATCCTATTCCAACATGAGTGAGAACCAACAGATGATTAGCCGTGCGGTGACAGCGCATTTGGACCATTTTCACTGAGAGGATGGGAGGTAGCCATTGACGATGGTGATACCCAACATACAGCTTTCCATAGAAAGGAGTATGAATGATTGAATGAAGGCAGTAGGAAAGCAGAGATTCAGAAGGACAAAGCATCTCCATACGCTTATCTAAAATCCCACCAATGAATTACATAAGTATCTCTATCCTATTTTATATTTTATTTATATTTTAATTATCAAAATCCCATAACCATTTGAATCTGCCTGACTGAGATTTACAAGATGACCATAGCTTGCTTCAAGCCGACAATCTCCGTGGGATCGACCCTTACTCATGTAAAGTTTATTACTTGGACGACCCAGTGCACTTGCTGGTTAGTTGTGCGGAGTTGTGAAAAGAAATTGAGATTATGATTGTGCATACCAAGTTTTTGGCGTCGTTGCCGGGGAACAAACAATCCCCACGCAACCAAGTTTTTGGCGCTGTTGCCGAGGATTGTTCGAGTTTGGACAACTGGCGGTTCATCTTGTTGCTCAGATTAGGTAATTTTATTTTAATTTTAAGCTTTTTGTTTTTTTATTTTTATTTTCGAAAAATTTTCAAAAAAATAAAAAAAAGATTAAATAAATTATTCTATGGCTTCAGAAATTTGAAAATGAATTCTAGAGTTTCATGATGATCTGTTGAAGTCTGGCTGGCTGTTAAACCATGTCTAATTCTTGGACTGAGGCTTCCACTTATCATGGCAAGAGCCCTTGGACTCCCATCTAATCAGCTGTTGTATGTCTGATTTGTATGCTAAAGCTTGGCTAGCCATTGGCCATGTCTAGTGTTTTGGACCGAAGCTTTCATTGAAAGCTTGGCTGGCTAGTAAGCCATGTCTAATTCCTGGACCAGAGTTTTAGACTAACATTGCATGATTCCTGGAATTCTTATTAAAAATTTTGAAATCCTTATTTTTCTTTTTCCAATTGATTTTCAAAAAATCTAAAAAAAATTTAATAAAATCATAAAAAACCAAAAATTTTGTGTTTTTGTTTGAGTCTTGTGTCAAATAGTAAGTTTGGTGTCAAGTGCATGTTTTAATTTTTCTAAATTTTTTTTCAAAAATTCATGCATGTTTCCTTCATAATCTTCAAGTTGTTCTTGATGATTTACCTTGTTTGATCTTGTGATCTTCATGTTTTGTGTCTTTTCTTGTTTTTCATATGCATTTTCAATTTGTTAGTGTCTAACATTGAAAATTTCTAAGTTTGGTGTCTTGCATGTGTTTCTTTTCTTAAAAAAAAATTCAAAAATAAGTTCTTGGTGTTTATTTTGACATTCAAAGTGTTCTTGGTGTTCATCTTGACATTCAAAGTGTTCTTGCATGCATTGTGTGTTTTGATTCATAATTTTCATGTTTTGAGTCTTTTTGTTGTTTTTCTCTTTCTTCATTAAAAATTCAAAAATAAAAAATATATCTTTCCTTATTTCACTCATAAAATTTCGAATATTTGAGTTGACTTAGTCAAAAAATTTTAAAACTTAGTTGTTTCTTATGAGTCAAGTCAAATTTTCAATTTAAAAATCATATCTTTTCAAAACTTTTTCAAAAATCAAATCTTTTTCAATTTTCTTCTTAAAAATTTCGAAAATTTCAAAATTGATTTTCAAAATCTTTTTATTATTTTTATTTCATATTTTTGAAATTAATGCTAATATTTAATATGATTGATTCAAAAATCTCAAGTTGTTACTTACCTATTAAGAAAGGTTCTATCTTTAATTTTAAAATGATATCTTTTAGTTTCTTGTTAGTCAAGTAATCAACTTTAATTTTTAAAATCAAATCTTTTTAAATTTCTTTTTCAAATCTTTTTCAAAATGATTTTCAATCACACCTTTTTCAAAATCAATTTCAAAATCTTTTCTAACTTCTTATCTTTTCAAAATTTGATTTTCAAATCTTTTTCAATTAACCACTTGAATTTTTGTTTGATTTTAAAAGTTCTCTATTTCAATCATATATTTTCTCTAAAATTTGAAAACTAAATAAATTAGTTACTATTTCTTATCTTTTTCAAATTTTAATTTATTTTTTTTATTTTCGAATTCTAACTAATAATTAAAATAAAAACAAAAATATTTTCCTTTTATTTTTAATTTAAATTTGAATTCTCTCTCCCTCTCTCATCTCCTTCTATTTATTTATCTACTGACATTCCTCTTCTACCCATAATTCGAACCCACTCTTCTTCTCTGTGTTCAAGTTCTTCTCTTCTCCTTCTTCTATTCTTCTCTTCTTCTACTCACATAAGGGAATCTCTATACTGTGTGACATAGAGGATTCCTCTTCTTTTCTGTTCTCTTCTTTTTTATATGAGCAGGAATAAGGATAAAAATATTCTTGTTGAAGCTGACCCTGAACCTAAAAGGACTCTGAAGAGAAAGCTAAGGGAAGCTAAGGCACAACTCTCTGGAGAGGACCTGACAGAAATTTTCGAAAAAGAAGGAGACATGGCCGAACTTAACAACAATGGTGGAGATGCAAGGAAGATGCTTGGTGACTTTATTGCACGCTCTTCTAAATTCTATGGAAGAAGCATCTCAATTCTTGCAATTGGAGCAAACAACTTTGAGCTTAAGTCTCAATTAGTTTCTCTAATGCAGCAGAATTGCAAGTTTCATGGACTTCCAATGGAAGATCCTCATCAGTTTTTAGCTAAATTCTTGCAAATTTGTAACATTGTCAAGACCAATGGAGTTGATCCCGAGGTCTACAGGCTTATGCTTTTCCCTTTTACTGTAAGAGACAAAGCTAGAACATGGTTGGATTCACAACCTAAGGATAGCCTAAACTCTTGGGATAAGCTGGTCAGTGCTTTCTTGGCCAAATTTTTTCCACCTCAAAAGATGAGCAAGCTTAGAGTGGAGATCCAAACCTTCAGACAAAAGGAAGGAGAGTCCCTCTATGAAGCTTGAGAAAGATATAAGCAACTGATCAAAAGATGTCCTACTGACATGCTTCCAGAATGGAGCATCATATGTATATTCTATGATGGTCTGTCTGAGTTGTCAAAAATGTCATTGGACCATTTTGCAGGTGGATCTCTTCATCTGAAAACCCTGCAGAAGCTCAGGAACTCATTAAAATGGTTGCAAATAACCAGTTCATGTACACCTCTGAGAGGAATCCTGTGAACAATGGGACGTCTCGGAAGAAGGGAGTTCTTGAAATTGATACTCTGGATGCCATATTGGCTCAGAACAAAATATTGACTCAGCAAGTCAATATGATTTCTAAGAGTATGAATGGATTGCAAGCTGCATCCAACAGTACTAAAGAAGCATCTTCTAAAGAAGAAGCTTATGATCCTGAGAACCCTGCAATGGCAGAGGTGAATTACATGGGAGAACCCTATGGAAACACCTATAATCCTTCATGGAGAAATCATCCAAATTTTTCATGGAAGGACCAACAGAAGCCTCAACAAGGCTTCAATAATAATGGTGGAAGAAATAGGTTTAGCAATATCAAGCCTTTTCTATCATCTTCTCAGTAACAGACAGAGAATTCTGAACAAAGCCATTCTGGCCTGGCAACCATAGTCTCTGATCTATCCAAGACCACACTAAGTTTCATGAATGAAACAAGGTCCTCCATTAGAAATTTGGAGGCACAGGTGGGTCAGCGGAGTAAGAAGATTACTGATACTCCTCCCAGTGCTCTCCCAAACAATACAGAAGAAAATCCAAAGAGAGAGTGCAAGGCCATAACCATGACCAACATGGCCGAACCTGGAGAGAGTGAGGACGACGTGAGTCCCAGTGAGAAAAGCCTCATGGGACGTCCTCTGGACAGAAAGGAGTTTCCCTTTGAGGAACCAAAGGAATCTGAGGCTCATACAAAGACCATAGAGATTCCATTGAACTTCCTTCTGCCATTCATGAGCTCTGATGAATATTCTTCCTCTAAAGAGAATGAAGACATCACTGAATAGCAAGTTGCTAAGTATCTAGGAGCAATCATGAAGCTAAATGCCAAGTTATTTGGTAATGAGACTTGGGAGGATGAACCCTCCTTGCTCACCAATGAACTGAGTGCATCAATGAGGCAGACATTATCTCAGAAGAAACTGGATCCCAAAAAATTCTTCATACCTTGTACCATAGGCATCATAACCTTTGAGAAGGCTCTGTGTGACCTGGGGTCAGGGATAAACCTCATGCCACTCTCTGTAATGGAGAAACTAGGAATCTTTGAGGTACAAGCTGCAAGAATCTCACTAGAGTTGGCAGACAAATCAATGAAACAGGCTTATGGACTAGTAGAGGACGTGCTAGTAAAGGTTGAAGGCCTTTACATCCCTGCTGATTTCATAATCCTAGACACTGGGAAGGATGAGGATGAATCCATCATCATTGGCAGACTCTTCCTAGCCACAGCAAAAGCTGTGATTGATGTTGACAGAGGAGAGTTGGTCCTTCAGTTGAATGAGGACTACCTTGTATTCAAGACCCAAGGTTCTCCTTCTGTAACCATAGAGAGGAAGCATGAAAAGCTTTTCTCAATACAGAGTCAAACAAAACCCCCATATTCATACTCTAAGTTTGGTGTTGGGAGGCCACAACCAAACTCTAAGTTTGGTGTTGAGAGGCCCCAACCCTGTTCTGATTATCTGTGAGGCTCCATGAGAGCTTACTGTCAAGCTATTGACATTAAAGAAGCGCTTGTTGGGAGGCAACCCAATGTTATTTAATTATATCTATTTATTTTCCATTGCTATTTTATGTTTTCTTTAGGTTGATGATCATGTGAAGTCACAAAAATAACTGAAAAATCAAAAACAGAATGAAAAACAGCATTAAAAATAGCACACCCTGGAGGATAAGCTTACTGGCGTTTAAACGCCAGTAAGAAGCATCAGACTGGCGTTTAACGCCAGAAAGAAGCATCAAGCTGGCATTTAATGCCAAAAACAGGCACCAGACTAGCGTTTAACACCAGAACAGAGCATCAAGTTGGCATTTAATGCTAAGAAAGGGAGAAAAGCTGGCGTTAAACGCCAGAAACAAGCAGTAGTCTGGCGTTTAACGCCAGGATTGCACTTTAAGGGCGTTTACACGCCTAAATGGAGCAGGGATAATAAGTCCTTGACCCCTCAGGTTCTGTGGACCCCACAGGATCCCCACCTACCCCACCTCTCTCTCTCTCTCCCACCTTTTCATAACACTCTTACCCAAATACCCTTCACCAATCACCTCCATCACCCTTACCCATCACCTCTTCACCACTCACATCCATCCACTCTTCCCCAAAAACCCCACATACCTCCAAATTCCAAATCCTTTCCCTCCCAAACCCAACCCTAATACACGAAACCTAACCCTCCCCCCACCCCTAAATAAACCCCTCACCACTCCTTTATTTTCACACATTACAACCCCTTGGCCGAACCACATATCTCCCTCCATCTCCTCCATTTTCTTCTTCTTCTACTACTTTATTTCTTCTTTTGCTCGAGGACGAGCAAATATTTTAAGTTTGGTGTGGAAAAAGCATTGCTTTTTTTTGTTTTTCTATAACCACTAATGGCACCAAAGGCTGGAGAAACCTCTAGAAAGAGGAAAGGGAAGACAATTGCTTCCACCTCCGAGTCATGGGAGATGGAGAGATTCATCTCAAAAGCCATCACTAAGAAAAGGATGGAGCAAATAAGAGAGTCCACTCATGGACCTCAACAAGAGCATGAGGAAATTCCTCATCATGAAATACTTGAGATGCCTCAAGGGATGCACTTTCCTCCACAAAACTATTGGGAGCAAATTAACACCTCCCTAGGAGAATTAAGTTCCAACATGGGACAAATAAGGGTGGAGCACGAAGAGCACTCCATCATTCTCCATGAGATTAGAGAAGATCAAAGAGCTATGAGCGAGGAGCAACAAAAGCAAGGAAGAGACATAGAGGAGCTCAAGAGCACCATTGGTTCTTCAAGAGGAAGGAGACGCCACCCTCACTAAGGTGGACCCGTTCCTTAATCTCCTTGTCTATTTATTTTTTTCTGTTTTCGTTCTCTAAGCTTTATTTTTATTTATGTTTGTGCCTTATTACATGATCATTAGTGTCTAGTGTCTATGCCTTAAAGCTATGAATGTCCTATGAATCTATCACCTTTCTTAAATGAAAAATGTTTATAATCACAAAAGAACAAGAAGTACATGAATTTCGAATTCATCCTTGAAATTAGCTTAATTATTTTGATGTGGTGACAATACTTTTTGTTTTCTGAATGAATGCTTGAATAGTGCATATTTTTTAATTTGTTGTTCATGAATTACATAAGTATCTCTATCCTATTTTATATTTTATTTATATTTTAATTATCAAAATCCTATAACCATTTGAAAATTCCTGACTGAGATTTACAAGATGACCATAGCTTGCTTCAAGCCGACAATCTCCGTGGGATCGACCCTTACTCACGTAAGGTTTATTACTTGGACGACCCAGTGCACTTGCGGGTTAGTTGTGCAGAGTTGTGAAAAGAAATTGAGATTATGATTGTGCGTATCAAGTTGTTGGCGCCATTGAGATCACAATTTCGTGCACCACTGACAAAAAAGAAAGAACAACATTGTATCAAAACAAGCATGTATAACTTAAAAAATGTATACATATATTAGAGGCTAATATTTTATCATAAAGCAGGTGACTCAAAATACTTTTAAACCAATTTTAACCAATTAAAATTCTTTCTATTGTCATAAAAATAAAATTTTACATATTAAATTTGATTAAAAATGTTCTAAGGCATTATTGTAAGATAGAAGTTCATCACTAATGACAGACTCTTTAAATATTAAAATCCATAATTTTCACCGGTTGAAAGATTTAGAGAATAATTCTAAACAACTTTTACCGGTTAAAAGTTGTTGTATTCTATTTGGTGGCAATAGTGGTAGAAATATTGTTGTTGGTGGTTGTGGAGGTAGTAGAAGATGTGATAATGAGGAGAAATAAAAAATAGAATTGGAGGTGGTATGTGACTCATTATAAAATATAGGGTTAACTTTGAAAAAAAGAAAAGATTTAAAAATTAAAAAATATTTTAGGAACAATTTTAGTATTAGGATAATGTAACATTTTTGTTCCAAATGGTTGAGATAAGGGTGTTTAAGACTCAGTCTGAATGGTCTGAAATCCAATCTGAATTCAAGACATATTTTGCCAAATTTGGATTTATTATTTTTATCCCTGTTAGTTTAAAGTAAAATTAGTGATATCATATTATACTTTTATACTTCAATTAATATATTTATATCATACGGTATTGTTTTTGGTTTAAAATAATGTGGTATAAATATGATATAATTGATACGCGATATTTTGTCGGTCTAGAATTTACCAATAAAATTTCATCGTGAGATAGTCTAAACCAACAAGCTATCCCGCACCAAATTTAGAAAATGTGTCACCACAATTCAAAATCAATAACCAGGAGTAGAATCCCAGGTCATTCTCCCTAGGAGTTGCCCTAAGATGCACATCATTGGTTAGGAGTTCTCTTGGTAGTGTGAAGTTGAGTACAAGAAAAGTATATGAACATGAATTAAAGCAATGAACAATTAGCAAATGAACTAAGGAAACCAAGAAATTAGACTAACAAAGGTGAATGACAATCAATCAATATAAAATCCTTGGCTAGGGGTGAGAATTGGAATTTCTATCATCATTGCCTCCATCAATTGTGACATTAATTGGCTATTGCTCCACTTAGTTAACCTCTAACTATGAAGGAAAGTCAAGTGGAGATAATCAATTTGAGTCCACAAGTCCTAGTCAAATCCTAAGAAAAGACTAGCTTTAGTGGCACTCAAATCAACTAGCAATTTCCAATTGTCAATCAACAAAAGACCTTTACAATTCAAGTGTCTCCAATTACCCAACCCCCAAGCCAAGAGTGAAAATCTACTCCATAACTATAGTTGACATTTTCTCAAGCACTTGGTGAGCAATAATGAAAGACATTATGAAATTGATAAGAGAATTTGAATTAAAGCTATCTACTACAAACAATTAACAATAATAAAGTAATTAACAACAATGAACATGAAATTTCTCATTCATTCATGGAAATCAATGTAGACAAGATCCAAATCCAAGATCCAAAGTAACTAGAGTAACAAGAACACTAAAATTAGAGTAGAAGAATGAGATCTACAAATTAGAGCAATGTAAAATTGAATTAAATTCAGATCTAACCAAAGGATCCAAGTGAAATTCAAATTGAGAAGGCAAAAACCTAGAGAGAAGTGAGAATTTCTCTCTCTAGAAACATAAACTCCAAAACTAGCTAAGATGTCAATCCCCCCTCAATCCTTGGTTCCTTGGGTCTTTTCCCTCCAGAATTCAGCTCAGATTGGTCCTGGAGCTCCTCAGAAATCGCCAGCCACGATTTCACTAATGAAGTCACGTACCGAGCATCACGTGTGCACGTCGGCCACGCGTACGCGTCGGCTGAGATTTTGCAAACCATGCGTATGCGTCAGGCATGCGTACGCGTCGATGAGATTTTTGCCCAGCCACGCGAATGCATCAACTTTTGCGCGCCAATCCCAGAACCAAGCTCCTACGCATGCCCGTCGGCCACACATGCGCGTCGATGTCAATGCTCCAAAACTCCATTTTTCATGCTCCTTCGACTTGTTCATGCTTCCTTTCTCTCTTCTAGACAATTCTTGCCCCTATAAACTTTGAAATCACTTAACAAATATATCACGACATCGAATGGTAATAGAAGAGGATTAAAATATAGCATATTTTGGGCCTAAAAAGCATGTTTTCAACCATTGAGCAAAATTAGGAAGGAAACACAAAACTATGCCTTTTATATAAATAAGTATGATAGAATATTGATAAAACCCCTCAAATTCTACACAAGTTAAACCCTAAAATTGGGGTTTATCAAATCTCCCCACACTTAAACCAAGCATGTCCTCATGCTAAAGATTAAAAGACCAAAGAACATAGGAGAACGGAGTTTATAAATGCAACTTACCTATATGGATGCAACTAATGCAAATGTATCTATCTACTTGGTCAAAGGTGAATCAACTTCCAAGAATATACATATATGAGCACATAGGGCCAAAATGACAAAATAATTCATGGCTTTACCAATTCAAGCATTAAAGTGGAGTGCATATAACTTGCATGAAGAACGCTCGTGAAAGCCGGGAACAAGAAGTTGAGCATCAAACCCTTACCGGAGGTGTTTGTACTCTATTCGCTCAAGTGTATAAGGTTGATTCTCTCAATTCTCTACTAATCTTACTTTCTAAGGCTTGCTCTTCTTCTAACAGTCAACATATGTTTAATGCATAAATACACATATTAAGCGGTCTTTCCAATGGTTGTAATGGGGTTAGGGTGAAGGTTGGATTGTATTTGGTCAAGTGGACTAAAATTAAATCCTTGATTAACCCAAACTTCCCACCTAACCTAAAACAATCCATGTAATTAAAATATAAAACCTAACTATCCATTGACTATCTTTTACCACATATCCATGCATCCCAATTTGAATACAATACATATGCATTGCCATCACTGATGCATGAGCATCTTTCCTATCTTTTTCTAGTGAATTTGCATTTAATTTGTTGAGTTTTATCAAGAATTAATTATCTTTTAGCCACTATGGATGCTACTTTGAGTCTTGTGCAACTCTATTTATTTTAGGTAGCATTTGGCTGGATTTGATGGAGTTTCTGCAGAAGAGGAGATAACCAGCGAGGAGCGATGCGTACGCGCACCTGATGCGTGCGTGTGATTTGGAGATTTGTACGGCGACGCGTGCGCATACCTGACGCGTACGCATGACACGCGAAGAAGACCATCGACGCGTACGTGTGACTGTCGCGTACGCGTGACATGCGCCACGTGCAGAAAATGCAGAAAACACTAGGGGCGATTTCTGGGCTGTTTCTGACCTAGTTTTCGACCCAGAAAACACAGATTAGAGGCTGTAGAATGGAGAAATCAGAGGAACACTTCTCGTTATTTCCCAAGTTAGGAATGGACCTTGCGAAGCAAGTGGTCCCCATCCATCAATTGAAGACTTGCTGATTGCTATAATTAATTCTGATTTAAACTTTATTTTAGGAAAATATATTATTTTAGTTTTAGAAATTAGATTTTAAATTAATTAGGATTAGATATAAAAGAGAAAAGAAACTTCTCTTCAAAGGATCCCATTATTATTTTGAAATTTACAATTTACCTGAATCCTAGTTTTTCTCTCTGAACCATAAGCAACTAAACCTCCACTGTTAAGGTTAGGAGCTCTGTCTATTAGTATGGATTGATTCTATTGTTTTTCTATTTTAATTCATGTACTGATTTATAATTTAAGAATTTTTTTCGTTCTTTATCTTATGAATTTGGGTGGAACGGAAGTATGACCCTCTTTTTAATTGAATTCTTGTATAACTTGGAAAAGCTCTTTACTTGAACAACAGCTTGAAAACAATTTCTCCTAAATTCTAATTATCTGGACTTAACGGGATACGTGACATATAATCCTCTTATATTTGGATAATTAGGATTTTTGTGGCATAATAACTAGAATTAAACTTCACCCTCTAATTGGAATTAATTGACCAAGGAATTGGTAGTTGATGAGAGTTAGAGGAGACTAGAAAGGTCTAAAGAATTAAGGTCTAGTCACATAAAGTTGCCATGAATTAAATCTTGCATGATTAAAATAGTTAGTAATAAAAGTCATTCCGGAAAATAGATAACTCTGAAACCTTAACTGTTTTTTTCCATATTTTATTCCCAACTTATTTACTTGCCTGTCTTTTGATATTCTGAATCTATTGTTTAATGCTTTTGAACTCTCCAAACACTCTTTTTTGTTTGCCTGACTAAGCCAATCACTCAACCATTGTTGCTTGATCCATCAATCCTCGTGGGATCGACCCTCACTCACCTGAGGTATTACTTGGTACGACCCGGTGCACTTGCCGGTTAGTTTGTGGTTATAAACTCCGCACCAAGTTTTTGGCGCCGTTGCCGGGGATTGTTAGTGATTAACAACTATTAGTTGCTTGATTGCTTAGATTAGGCGTTTTAGCTTTAATTTTTATTTAACTTCTACCTTATTATTTTCGAATTTATTACTAGTAATTTTCCTTAATTTCTGAAATTAAGTTTGGTGTCCCCTAGTTAATTTTATTTCAATTTTTCCTGTTTATTTTTCTTGTTAATTTCGAATTTTTTTTCCTAATTTTGCCTACAAATTTTGAAATTTACTTATTTATTCTATTTAGTATTTTTATTTTAATTATTTACACAGGTTACCTCACTAGGAATTCTCTGCACTCTGACGTAGAAAGTTCCATCTTTTCTTATCTTTTGTTTGTTTATGCGCAGGAACAGAGACAAAGAATATCTCTTAGACTTTGATCCTGAACCTGAAAGAACTTTCAGGCGGCGTTTGCAACAAGTAAGACTTTACAAGGCTGCAGAATGCACTATGGATCCTAATGATGCTGCTAATGCCAATGTGGCCAATCCGAATGGGAATGATCAACAAAGGAGAGTGCTTGGCTCTTATTCTGCTCCTATTGTGGATCTCTATGGAAAAAGCATTGTGGTGCCTCCTATAGCTGCGAACAACTTTGAGTTGAAGCCACAATTGGTCACCCTGGTGCAACAAAGCTGCCAGTATCATGGTCTTTCCCACGAAGACCCAAATCAATTTATTTCTAATTTTTTGTAGATTTGTGATACTGTGAAAACAAATGGAGTGAATCCTGAGGTGTACAAACTCATGCTCTTCCCGTTTTCTCTAAGGGATGGAGCAAAGCTATGGCTAGATTCCCAACCCAAGGAGAGTTTGGATACTTGGGACAAGGTTGTTACTGAGTTTTTTACTAAATTTTTCCCACCAAAGAAGCTGACTAAGCTTAGGGTGGAGGTTCAGACCTTCAGGCAGAAGGATGGTGAAACTCTCTATGAAGCTTGGGAGAGGTATAAGTTACTGACTAGGCAATGCCCTCCGGACATGTTCTCTAAATGGACCCAACTAGATATCTTTTATGAAGGGTTGGGTGAAATTTCCAAGATGTGCTTAGATAATTCTGTAGGTGGTTCATTGTACAAGAAGAAGACACTGGAGGAGACTATTGAGTTTATTGAATTGGTTGCTAGCAACCAATATTTATACTCATCTAATAGGAATCTTGTAAACTTTGAGGCTCCTCAGAAGAAGGGTGTTATGGAAGTAGAAGCTCTTAATGCTATTCTTGCTCAGAACAAGCTTATGTCTCAGCAAATAAATCTACTTACTCAACAAATGGGTGGCATGCAAGTCTCAGCTATCAACACCCAAAATCCACCTCAAGAGGTCTCTTATGACATGACAAGTAATGTTGTGCAAAATGATAATTATGATTATGCTCAATCCTCTTCTGAACAGGTCAATTACATGGGGAGTGGTCCTAGAAATCCCAATAATGACCCATATTCTAAGACATACAATCAGGGGTGGAGAAATCACCCAAATTTTGGGTGGAGGGACCAACCTCAGAGACCTCAAAATTTCAACAATAATTCTCAGGGCGGCTTCACAAAGAACAATTACAATAACCGCCAATTTCAGTCTCAGCAACAACAACCACCTCAACAGGCAAACTCTAAATCCCAAGAAGATTCTAATTAGAAGATGATGAGGAGTTTTATGCAGGAAACCAGAGCCTCCATTAGAAACTTGGAGGTGAAAATAGGCCAACTGAGCAAGCAAATACCTGAGAGGTCTACAAGTACTTTCCCAGGTGATACAGTGGTGAACCCAAGAGAAGATTGCAAAGTTATTCAATTAAGAAGTGGTAAAGTAGCTGGCTCTGAGACCAAGGTCAATAAAAAGTTAGTTGAAAAAGAAGCTCTAGAGGAGAAGAGGGAAGAAGTGGAGCACGCCCCTCCTAAGCGTGCAGACAACCCATTCCCTGATTCTCTTGACACTTATCCTACCTTGCCAAAGGCTCCTGAATACAAGCCAAAAATGCCATACCCTCAGAGGCTTTAGAAGGCTTCCAAAGAAAAGAAATTTTCTAAATTTTTAGATGTCTTCAAGAAGCTACAGATCAACATTCCTTTTGCAGAGACTCATGAGCAAATGCCTCTCTACGCAAAATTTATGAAAGAATTGTTGACCCACAAGAAGAATTGGAAGGAACAAGAAACATTGGTGTTAACCAAGGAATGTAGTGCCATTATCCAACACAACCTTCCTGAGAAAAGGCTAGACCCAAGGAGCTTTGTCATTCCTTGCACCATTGGAGATGTCACCATTCAGAGAACTTTATGTGATCTTGGAGCTAGCATCAATCTAATGCCACTTTTAGTGATAAAAAAGCTTCAAATTGAGGAGGTAAAACCTACTCGTATTTTTCTTCAACTTGCTGATCTTTCTATTAAATTACCTGTGGGTGTTGTTGAGGATTTACTTGTGAAAGTAGGACCATTTATTTTTCCTGTTGATTTTGTTATATTAGACATGGAAGAGGAGGTAAAATCCTCTATTATACTTGGTAGACCCTTTATAGCTACAGGTAGAGCTCTGATTGATGTGCAAAAGGGTGAATTAACCCTGAGGGTCAATGAAGAACGGGTGGTCCTTAATGTTTTTGAAGCTCTCAAGCACCCTAATGATTCTGAAGGGTGTATAAAAATAGATGTTATTGAACCACTTGTTCAAGAGGTACTGAAAGCTGAGGTGCTTGATGACATTCTGGATCCTATTTCTGAGTATGAATTAGTTAAAGTTGATGATTCACCACCCCAGAGGGCTATGGTTCACACGCCTAAAGCAGAGGAAGAAACCCCCAAGCTTGAGCTCAAACCTTTACCTCCTTCTCTGAAAGATGTGTTCTTGGGTGAAAATGATTCATATCCAGTGATTATTAGCTCTTCTCTGAAGCCTGAAGAGGAAGAGGCGCTTATTTCAGTGCTCAGGAGCCATAAAACAGCTCTTGGGTGGACCATTAGTGACTTGAAGGGGATTAGTCCAACCAAGTGTATGCACAAGATTCTCCTTGAAGATGATGCTAAACCAGTTGTGCTACCACAAAGGAGAGTCAATCGAACTTTGAAAGAGGTGGTCCAAAAAGAGGTAATGAAATTATGGGAAGCAGATATTATTTACCCTATTTCTAACAGTCCTTAGGTAAGTCCTGTGCAGGTAGTTCCCAAGAAAGGAGGGATGACAGTGATCAAGAATGAAAAGAATGAGCTTATTCCTACAAGAACAGTCACAGGTTGGAGAATGTGTATAGACTACAGGAGGCTCAACACTGCTACAAGGAAGGATCACTTCCCCTACCTTTCATTGATCAGATACTTGAGAGGTTAGCTGGTCATGCTTTTTATTGTTTTCTAGATGGATATTCTGGATATAATCAAATTGTAATGGACCCTCAAGATCAAGAGAAGACAGCATTCACATGCCCCTTTGGAGTATTTGCTTATAGGAGGATGCCATTTGGACTTTGTAATGCTCCAGCAACTTTTCAGAGGTGTATGCTCTCCATTTTTTCTAATATGGTTGAAAAGTTCATTGAGGTATTTATGGATGATTTTTCTGTTTTTGGTAATTCTTTTGAATCTTGCCTTAAGCAGTTATCTCTTGTCTTGAAACGGTGTCAAGAATCAAACCTTATTTTAAATTGGAAAAAAAGCCATTTTATGGTTACAGAAAGTATTGTTCTTGGACATCGGATTTCAAGTAAGGGGATTGAGGTTGATAGAGCAAAGGTGGAGGTAATTGAAAAATTACCACCACCAACTAATGTTAAGGGAGTCAGGAGTTTCTTGGGTCATGCAGGATTTTATAGAAGATTTATAAAGGATTTTTCTAAAATTGCTAAACCATTAAGCAACATGTTAGTTGCTGATGTTCCTTTTATTTTTTATTCTGATTGCCTGCATGATTTTGAAACTCTGAAAGCAAACCTTACCTCTGCTTCCATTATAGCTTCCCCTAACTGGAATTTACCATTTGAGTTGATGTGTGATGCTAGTGATTTTGCTATAGGAGCTGTTTTAGGACAGAGGCATGGCAAGCTTATACATGTCATTTACTATGCCAGCCATGTGTTAAATGATGCCCAAAAGAATTACACAACTACAGAAAAAGAATTATTAACTATTGTGTATGTTGTTGATAAGTTTAGGTCCTATTTAATTGGTTCTAAGGTTATTGTTTATACTGATCATGCTGCTTTAAAGTACCTTCTAACCAAACAGGATTCTAAACCAAGATTAATCAGATGGGTGTTGCTCCTTCAGGAGTTTGATATTGAGATAAAAGACAGGAAATGGTCAGAAAATCAAGTGGCTGACCATCTCTCCAGAATTGAGCCTGATGCAGGAGTACAACCACCCACAGCTGTGACTGAAACATTTCCTAATGAGCAATTATTCCTCATTCAGCAGGCTCCATGGTTTGCAGACATTGCAAATTACAAAGTCATGAATTTTATTCCAAAGGAGTACAGTAGGCAACAAGTAAAGAAGCTATTGACTGATGCAAAGTACTACATTTGGGAGGAACCATACCTTTTTAAAAGGTGTTCAGATGGTATCATCCGGAGATGTGTCCCAGATGATGAAACATAGCAGATTCTTTGGCACTGTCATGGCTCTGATTATGGAGGTCACTTTGGTGGTGAAAGGACAGCTACAAAGGTCCTTCAGAGCGGGTTTTACTGGCCGACTCTCTTCAGAGATTCAAGCGAATTTGTGAAGCACTGTGATAGATGTGAAAAAGCCACGAATCTCCCTGCCAACCATGAAAGGCCACAGCAGGGGATTCTTGAGGTTGAGTTGTTTGATGTGTGGGGTATTGATTTCATGGGACCCTTCCCACCCTCACATTCAAACAACTATATTCTAGTGGCAGTTGACTATGTGTCCAAGTGGGTGGAATTTGTAGCTCTACCCACCAATGATGCCAAGGTGGTAATGAGCTTTCTTCAGAGATATATCTTTAGCCGGTTTGGTGTCCCAAGGACACTCATTAGTGATGGTGGAAGCCACTTTTGTAACAGACAGTTGGACTCACTTCTGCAGAGATATGGAGTCCATCATAAAGTGACAACCCCATATCACCCTCAGACAAGCAGACAGGCTGAAGTTTCCATCAGGGAACTCAAGAGGATTCTAGAGAAGACCGTCAGTGTTTCAAGAAAGGACTGGTCTAGGAAGCTTGATGATGCTCTCTGGGCATACCGGACAGCGTACAAGACTCCCATTGGCATGTCCCCTTATCAGTTGGTCTATGGCAAGGCCTGTCACCTGCCAGTTGAGCTGGAGCATAAAGTTTACTGGGCAATCAGGTATCTGAATCTTAATTCAGAAGCTGTAGGATTAAGCGAATGCTTCAGTTGAATGAGCTTGATGAATTCAGATATTCAGCCTATGAGAATGCCAAGCTCTATAAGGAGAGAACCAAGTTATTTCACAACAAGAAGATTGCCATTAGAGTCTTTGAGCCAGGACAGAGAGTGCTTCTGTATAATTCAAGGCTCAAACTCTTTTCCGGGAAGCTGAAATCCCAGTGGTCAAGACCGTTTATGGTTACCAGAGCTTCACCATATGGTCATGTGGAAATACAGGAAGAGAATTCTGACAGGAAATTTACAGTGAATAGCCAGAAGTTGAAGTACTATCTTGGAGGCGAGATTGATCACCAGAGGTATGCTCATCTGCTGAATTAGCAAAACTGACCGTCAAGCTAGTGACGTTAAAGAAGCGCTTGTCGGGAGGCAATCCGAAAATTTCGTATCCTTAGTTATTTTCCGTAATAGTGGTTTTCTTATTTATTTGATTTTTATTAATTTTTTTTTACTATTTTTCTTTCGTTATACGTGTGTTCTGATCATGCAGCTATTTTAGAATAGGAATCGAACACTTCAAAAAATTAAAAAAAAAAGAAAAAAAGAAGAAAGAGGTGTTTGACGCGCAAGCGTCGCTGACGCGTACGCGTCATGCCTGAGTATGCCACATCAAAGAAGTGAACAGAGAGTTGAGCAGGAGTGGCGCTGGAACTATGTTTTGCGCACAAACCAGCCCACACGTACGCGTATTTCATGCGTGCGCGTCGTTTGCGCCTTTAGCCACCCACTGACGCGTACGCGTGGCCCTGAAAATCGGCATCGATGAGTGTTTGGGCAGAAAGTTGTGATGGCTTGGGGTTGAAACTGTGCTAGAGGCACAAACTTGATCACGCGAACATGTCCCTGACGCGTGCGCATCCTTTCCACAAATGGACATGCACGCGTGCGTGTGCATGACGCGCATGCGTCATATGAGAATTTTGGTACCCAAGCCACGCGAACAGAGAGTTGCGCGTGCACGCAGCTGCCTTCGCGCGATTCGCACAAACCAAGAGCACGTGTATGCGTGCCTGACGCTCACGCGTCACTATGAATATCGTGCGCCCCACGCGTACGCGTGCTATACGCGTACGCGTCGCATGCGCCGCACAATTCCACTAGTGCGCCACCCAGTTTTGCTTTTCATTCTCTCTCCCTCCCAAATCCTCATTCTCTCTTGTTCTTTTATCCTTATATTCTTCTTTTCTCATACTATTTGTTTTTGTTTTCAGTTCTTCTTTGCTTGAGGACAAGCAAACCTTTAAGTTTGGTGTTGACACTTCGCTTATGGCTTTTCTGTCTAATTTTATGGTACCAAAGGGAGGCGAATCATCTTCACAAAGGAACACAACCTGAAGAATAAAACAAGGTGGTTGAGTTCCTTTCATTCTATATTCCTTCCCGCTCTTACTATGTTATATTCTGGTTTTCTGCTAGTTTGCTTTGTTTATTACATGATCCTTTATTAGTTAGATTTCTAGGTTCTAGTTTAGTTCTGTTATTTTTAAAATTTTTGTTAGTTGCTTTAATTATGAAAGGTGTCTCATGTATTGCCCACTGAGCTTGAAATCAAAAAGAAAGAAGAAAAGGGGATGTAATGCATGAGAAATTGAGTTTATTTTTTAAGAGTAGTCTCATTTATTCAAATATGGTGGTATTTTCTGTGACTCTGAATGCATGACATAAACAGTGCATATTTAAATTTGAATCAAAGAATATTGATGTACAAGGAACAGGAATTTAGAGAACTATTATGAATTCTCTGCAATAAGTAAAAGTTTAATCCTTGAAGCAGAAGAAACAGCAAAAGAAAAATAACAGCAAGGTCCAAGGCTCTGAGCATCAATGACTAGGGAGGTTAGACATGATTAAAAGCTCAAAGAGTTGTTTCCCTAGTCATATGCTTGTGGTGTGATTGTGTCAAGTAATCCTTGAGACAGAACATTTAGAGTCGAGACCAAATACATTTAGCAGAGTATGCCAAAGGCTTTGAGCACAACTGTTTGGGAATAACTGAAAAAATATCAGAACTTGAAGAAAGTTCCCCAGTTAAGTGCTTGTGGTGTTTTTGTGCCAAGTGAAGCTTGAGACCAAACATTTAAAGTCACGGCTAGGCTCAAGGTGCAACGCACCAAAGAAAAGAGAATCAAAGAAAAATTGTTGTGTTCAAGGGTTAAATTGAGTTATAAAAGATTAGAGAATTCATAATATTATCCGGATTCTAATTCCAAATGACAGTGACATCCTTCTAATTCCAAGGAGAGTGAGATGCCAAAACTATTCAGGATTGCAGTTGTAAACCCACTGTAAGAAGAGACATGAGCTTAATCGAACTCTCATTCTCATGCAAATTCACATCCTAAGTCTATATTAGTTTTGGTTGCTTGAGGACAAGTGATACGGGGCAGAAATTAGGCCAATTAAGAGATTGTAATATAAGAACAGCGTTGCGAGTATAGCTCCTAACCAGCTAAAATCTGCCTCATCAATTTAGAAAAGTTGTCACAAAATTTAGAATAAAAATATTGGGAGTCTGAGTCCCAGGTCGTCTCCCAACGAGTTGCCAAAAAGGGTGCTAATTTATTAATCAGGAGTTTCCAAGAGATTGAGAATTGAATGACAGAAAATAAATAATCGTAATTAAAAGAAAATTATATATCCTAATTAAAAAGCCTTGACTGGGGGAATGATTAATCGGAAGTTCTATCCTTGTTGGGATCTCTTAAGTGTAGTATCAAAAGGTTGTTGTTTTCACTTAGTTAACCCTTACTAAATAAAGGAAAGTCAAGTGATCGAGCTAACTCTTATTCGCAAATCCTGGTCCTCTCCCTTGGGAAGGTCTAGCGTTAGTAAATACAGAACTAGCCAATAACTTCCAGTTAATCATCACTTAAGTCTTCCAACTCAAGTGTCTCCTTTTAATCAACCCCCATGTCAAGTAGGGAATCTACTCTATTGACATGAATAAAACGCTCATAGAAATATAAGAAGAAGAGATGATAAATTAAATAAAATATGGATTGAAAATTAATTAAAAATAAAAGTAATCCTTTGCATTAATAAATCCAAAATAATCCAATTACCATTCTAAATAAGAATTAAGAATATGGAATAAATAAAAGAGCAAGTAAGGAAACAAACTAGAATAGTATTTTCAACGGAGGTGATGACTCTTCAATATCCCAAAAGCAAAAGCAATAAACTAATAAAAAGTGAATGTAAAGAATACCTAGAGGAAGAGTAAATTCTCTCTAGATTCAGATCTAAAACCTAAAACTATCCTAATGAGAATGTGTGTTGAGTCTCTGCACGTTCCTGATGCCAGGGCATCTTGGCCAGTTTCACTGACCTTTTCTTTACTGTTTTTAGGTTAGTTTCATGCCTTTCCTTAGGAAATAAGCTAGTTTTGGGTAGATATTCACTTACACCTTGATTCAAGCATACATTGTGCATTTTACATTATTTCATGAGGATTTTGCATGAGTTTAGTGACAAATTGTATGGAGAAAGTTGATTGTCACTAACGTTCTCGGACTTAAATTTTCACTAAACGTTAACACCCCTAACGTCCTAAGCTAAAGTCTCTGCCCACTTCACATTTTCTCTCTACAAGTAAAGCCAAGCCCAAATGAAGAAGAGAACTGCTTCAAACTCAAGATCCAAAGGCCCAAGACTTGAAGAGCCA
>NC_029786.2:69918288-69918388 GCF_000816755.2 Arachis ipaensis
CATTGGGTTAGTTGTAATTTGATGGATCAATACTAATTTTCATTATTCTTCTTCTATCTTTTCTCTTGATTTTACTTGAAAGCTTTCGATGCTTTCGATC
>NC_029786.2:69920772-69935676 GCF_000816755.2 Arachis ipaensis
TATGTGACTGTAACCCTCTCAATACTTGGTTTGGGAAATGCATGTGGTATAATCAGTGACCATACTTCATCTCTTCTCATGAGCAATTGACCAAGGAATTGGCTATATCAAGATTTGAGAGATTGAATTTGTAATTCAATCAATTAAGATTGCCAAGGAGATCAATGAGTGCATTGATTGAGGAAGAGATGAAAATGAACTTGATCTGGAGAATTGCAACATCTCCTAAGCCAAATGAACTCCCCATCTCTGATCTTACCCATTCTCTTTAATTTCTGCCATTTACTTTTATGAGCAAATCCCCCATTCCCATTTACAATTCTGCAATTTATTTTCAGTCATTTACTTCCAGTCCTTTAATTCTAGCATTTACTTTTCTGTTATTTACATTCCTGCCATTTTATTTTCTGTAACTCTCAACCCAAATTCTGGATTCGCTCAACTAGAACATTCTTCTAATTAAAGTTGCTTGATCAATCAATCCCTGTGGGATTCGACCTCACTCTATTGTGAGTTTTTACTTGACGACGAATTCGGTACACTTGCTGAAGGGAGATTTGTTGTGAGACAAGTTTTCCGTGCATCAGTTCCCTGACTTTAATATGTGTTTCTGGGCCAAAAATTGGGTCAAAATGCGGCCCGAAATCGCCCCCAGCGTTTTCTATTATTTTTGCAGATCGCGCATGTCACACATACGCGTCAGTCATGCGTACGCATCGCTGGTCGTTTTGGCGTGTCACGCGTTCGCGTGAAGCACGCGCACGCGTCATTTTGTAGAACTCCAATCCACGCGTACACGTCAGGCACGCGCACGCGTCGCTACAAATTTCTTCATATCGCGCGCACGCGTGAGCCATGCGTGCGCATCGATGCTCGCTGGTCATCTCCTTAGTTTCTTGTGTTCCTTCCATTTTTGCAAGCTTCCTTTCCATTTTCTAAGCCATTCCTGCCCTATAAAGCCTGAAACACTTAACGCACGGATCACGGCATCAAATGGTATAAAGGAGAATTAAAATACACAAATTAAAGATCTCTAGGAAGCAAGTTTTTAACCATAGAATAAAACTTAGGAAGGAATTGTAAAATCATGTAAATCATATGAATAAGTGGGTAAAGACTTGGCGAAACCACTCAATTAAACACAAGATAAACCATAAAATAGTGATTTATCAACCTCCCCACACTTAAACATTAGCATGTCCTCATGCTTAGCTTAAGGAGATAAAATAAATGAGTAGGGAAAAGTAAGACTCATGCAATGCAATGCAACCTATGTATATGAATGCAACTATATGCTAAAATGATTTTGCCTACTTGGTTAAAAGTAAATAAGTTCTTCAAGACAAACATAAATCAAATTCCACTAATTCAAATTATACAGTAAAAACAAGTAAACTTGTAGGAAGACAGCTCATAAAAGCAGGGAACATAGAATCAAGTATTGAACCCTTACTGATGGTGTATATGCACTCTAGTCACTCTAGTGTATAGGGTAATCACTCTACTCTTCTCTAATCATGCTTTCTAAACTTTGTTCTTTACCTAACCAATCAACAAGTATTTAATGTACCAATACAAACATCATGAGGTCTTTTTAAGGTTGTAATGGGGCCAAGGTAAATGTGAGGGTATATATATGGCTAAGTGAGCTATAAATTGAATCATTGATTAACCTAAGCTATCACTAACATACTCTATATTCTTCTTAAATCATGCATAGCTACCCAAAATTTTCCCACTTTTGTATTACATACTCATGCATCAACTTTTCTCTTAACTTGTATCACATATGCATTGATTTTTTCATTAAACTTAACATTGGGGTAATTTTGTCCCCTTATTCATTTATTTAATTACTTAATAACTTGAATATTTTTGGATTTTTTTTAAAGTAAAAGTAAAAATAACTTTATCAATGCACATGGATTTTTAATTTTTCTAGTTTCACATGAGTAGGTACCCAAATTCTCAATATTTTATCAATTGTAAAAACATAACACATTCCCTTGTTAACCTATGTTCCCACAGTTTTCCCACACTTAATTGATACGCAACCTCTATCTTAAGCTAACCAAAGATTCAATTTGGGGTAGTTACTTTGTTTTTCCGCTTAAGGCTAGTGATGTGGTAAAATATAGAACAAATGGGATTAAAAGACTCAAAGTGGCTAACAAAGGTCAATGGAAGGGTAGGCTATTTGGGATAAGTGTGTTAATAATAAAACAATGGCCTCAATCATATGCATGCATATAAATACACTAAACATTGGACATATAAGATGGAACAAAATATAGATTACAATCATAGAGAAGGAAAAACACACAAGAATAAAATTTTTATGGTTAAATAGTGTAACCATGTAATTAAGCTCAAGTCTCACTGGGTTGTGTGTTCTAGCTTTAAACTATGTTCCAAATACAACTTCCAAACAAGTTTAAAACAAAAATTTTGATTTAAATTAGTGAAATTTTTCAAAAATAGGTTCTTAAAAAGAAACTTATTATTTTCTAACCAATTAGAACATGCATGCAACTACATATTACTATGCAATCTATCCTATTCTATCAAAAAAAATAAATATCCTATTCTATTGGTGTTAAGAAAGAGAATTTACCTCCGGAAGTCAGGTACTGACTGACCTCCCCACACGTAAAGCTTGGCACCGTCCTCGGTGCCATCAGTCAGGAACAAAGGGGGGCTGGTAGCTATATCTCCACAATCGGGACCGTCATGGCTCCCTGTGCTGGTAAATGAAGTGGAGTCCAGGGTATCTGGGTCTTCTTCAGGTGGGTGGTTACCAACAAGCAGCTCCTTGAGGTATGTAAATCGGTGCTTGTTACGGCGCTCCCTTTGCTTTCCCTTCCGGTCAAGCTTGTCTAGCCTCTCAAGTATCTGATGGAGTAGTTGGTTTGTTGAAGGTGCTTGTGATGTGGAAGTAGAAGGAATATCTTCGGCCGGGTCTGCAGGCCGGCTAGTTGTGGCTGTTGGAGGTCTGATGTACTTTCCGTTAGGGATGTACTGATCATCCCGTGGAATCATGGCCTTGGTGTCCCCAGCTCTGTAGGAGACTCTGACTACTGAGACTAGATCAGAAACCAAGGCGGGTAAAGGTAGGTTGCCCACAATCTGTACGTGTCCCATAGCATGCCGAATGTGTCTTGGTAAATTGAGGTGCTGGTCTATAAGGATACACCAGAATAGAACAGCCATGTCTGCAGTGAAGGAGGACTCGTGAGTGCTCGGAAAGACGTAATGGGACATAATCTGTGCCCATACTCGAGCCTCTAAGGTGAGTGCTAAAGCCAATATGCTCTTAGATCGGGATCGATGGTATCCATAGATCCATCTGCTGCCAGGTTGTGCTATAACTCTGAGAACAGCGTCCTAGTCAAATTGGTATGTCTGGCGCTTGAATGAGGCTCTTTGGAATGCATCCAATCCTTCTGGAATAGGGGGAAGATCTAAAGCTCGCTGAATGGTCTCTTCAGTTATGGGAACTTGCTTCTGACGAACATAGATAGACTGCATGGTTGGCATGTGAAAATTGGAGTAGAATTCAACTACCCATGAAAGGTTAACCTGCCGTGGCTGTCTCCGTAGGAATCCCCATTGTCTTCGCTCAATGCGGGGCTCAACAAATTCAATAATGTGGGTTGGGAGAATGAGAAGGTACTCATTGTTATAGTTCCTTTCAGCCAGGATGGGGAACATCTGCTCACAGTAGCGGTTAGTGAACCGCGCAGTGTTCTTTGCTGGAAAGGCTTTCTTTTTTTCATCGACCTTGATGATCCTCTTGATTCACTTTGTTGAGGGCTTTACTGCTGTTGAAGATGGCTCTGCCACTAGTGCTCTTTTTGTTCCTTTCCTTGCCGGTTGTTTGGGAGTAGCTTTCTCTTTACCCTTCTTGGTGGCCATCCTGAAAAGGGAAAAGGTAAGTACATGTAAAGCTAAAGGTTAGAGTAAGGAAGAGAACGGGGCAAGTGATAATCAATGTCAAGGTAAAGAAGGATGACTTGTATCACATGGTCATGACTACATGTGATCAGTTCACCACTGGAAATATAGCAAGTGCATGTTTTGGCAAGTAGATGCAAGATGTTTATTGGCATGCAAGCAAAGGCATGAGTAGCATAGATCAAGCATTAAATGCCCAATTTGATTATCAAGTCGTTCAAACGAACAATCTATTTATATTGACAATTATATTTAATTAATAAAATATAAAAAGGGATCTTGTGAAAAATAGGCATTTAGAGTAGTAGAATAGAATAATTTAAAAAAAAATAATGCACAATGCCATACGGGCTTTTTCACAAACACATAGCATGCATGGTAAATATGTTATCGAAAGTATTAAATTGAACATGCAAGCAACCCTTAAGAAGTAATATTAATTGTCAAATAATTCCTTAATATACTCACAAGCAAAATATAGAAGAAAACAATCACCCAATTAAATTTCTAACACCAATTAAAATAATAAAAAGGAAAAGAGAAAAAAAACATAGATAATGAAGGTAAAAAGAAAAGAGAAAAAAAAAGAAAACATAAATAAAAATAATAATGGAAAAGTAAAAAGGAAGGAAGGAAAGAAAAGAACTTTGATAATGGATGTGAAAAAGAAGGAGGGAGAGAGTAAAAAGTGAGAAAGAATAAAGAGAGAAGAAGGAAGAAGAAAGAATTAAGAAGGGGGAAGAAAAAAACTAGGATTGGGGAAGAAAAGATAAGATTGCTGGCGCTGATCTGGATAAGTTGTGCGGCGCAGGCGACGCGAATGCGTGGTGCACGCGTTCGCGTGGTTTGTGATAATTTCAGGTGACGCGTACGCGTGGGTGATGCGCACGCGTGACCTGATAAGTGCAACCTCGCGTACGCACAACTCTCTGTATTATACGCACATTGCCAAAAATTTTGGGTGACGCATGCGTGTGGGTGACGCGCACGCGTGAATGGCCTAATTTTGAAAAATGACGCGTACGCGTGGGTGATGCGTACGCGTGATGGGGTTTGTGCTTCCAGCACCATTCCAGTCCCACTCCATCATAACTCTCTGCCATACACCCATTTACGTCGAGTTTGCAGGGTCACGCTTGCGCGTGGGTGACGCGCACGCGTGGAAGGATGAATTTGCAATTGATGCGAACGCGTCAAGGACGTGTACGCGTGGGCGTTTTTTGTGCCTAAGGCACGCCTTCAGCCACGCTCCCGTGTAACTCTCTGCTTCTTTTCTTCTTGTTTTGAAAGCACCTATGACGCGGACGCGTCAGCGACGCTTGCACATCGCGTGCTTTTTTTTTAATTATATGTGAAATGCAAATGTAAATGCAGGCTATATGTAGAGATTATAAGAAGATTCATTAACAAAAACAAAATAGAATAAAGTAAAATAAAACTAAGACTGAAACGGAACGATCATACCATGGTGGGTTGTCTCCCACCTAGCACTTTGCTTTTACGTCCTTAAGTTGGACGGTCTTCAGGCTCATTCTGCTTCTGTTGGTGGGTCTTCCAAGAGGAAAACCTCTAGCTCTTTGTGATCCTTCATCTTTTCTCCATGATAAAGCTTTAGGCGGTGTCCATTGACCTTTATGACTTTAGAGCTAGAAGGATGACGCAGGTGAAAAACTCCGTATGGCTCTGCCTTCTCTACTCTATAGGGACATTCCCATCTTGATCTCAATTTACCTGGCATAAGCCTCAGTCTGTAGTTATAAAGAAGAACCAACTCCCCTGGTCTGAACTCTCTCCTTTTTATGTGCTTGTCATGGACAGCCTTCATCTTCTCTTTGTATCGCCTGGAGTTGTCATATGCTTCTAGGTGAAGGTTTTCCAATTCTGCTAGTTGCAGCTTTCTTTCAGCACCAGCTTCTTCAAAATTCATGTTACATTCCTTTACAGCCCAAAAAGTCTTGTGTTCCACCTCTACTGGGAGGTGGCAAGCCTTTCTGTACACTAAGCGGAAGGGGCTCATCCCAATGGGTGTCTTGTACGCTGTTCTATATGCCCAGAGTGCATGTTGTAGCCTGGCACTCCAGTCCTTCCTATGAGGCTTTACTATCTTCTCCAGAATGCATTTAATTTCTCTATTAGACACTTTTTCTTGCCCATTGGTATGGGGATGATAAGTCGTTGCTACTTTGTGGACTATCCCATGCTTCTTCAGTAATCCTGTTAGTCTCCTGTTACAAAAGTGAGTGCCTTGATCACTCACGATTGCTCGTGGTGATCCAAAGTGACAAATAATATGGTTTCTAACAAAGGAAACAACAGTGTTAGCATCATCAGTACGGGTAGGAATTGCTTCCACCCATTTAGAAACATAATCTCCAGCTAACAGTATATAAAGGTAACCATTAGAGTTTGGAAATGGAACTATGAAGTCTATGCCCCAAACATCAAAAATTTCACAGAAAAGCATAATTTGTTGTGGCATCTCATCCCTCTTGGATATATTACCAAACCTTTGGCATGGGGAACAAGATTTACAAAAATTAGCAGCATTTTTAAAAAGACTAGGTGATGAGCGGATAATTTATACCCTTTTTGGCATTATTTTTACATAGTTTTTAGTATGTTTTAGTTACTTTTTATTATATTTTTATTATTTTTTATTCAAAAATCACATTTTTGGACTTTACTATGAGTATGTGTGTTTTTCTATGATTTCAGGTATTTTCTGGCTAAAATTAAGGGACCTGAGCAAAAATCTGATTCAGAGGCTGAAAAAGGACTGCAGATGCTGTTGGATTCTGACCCTCTTGCACTCGAAGTGGATTTTCTAGAGCTATAGAGACCCAATTGGCGCGCTCTCAATTGCTTTGAAAAATAGACATTCTGGGCTTTCCAGCAATATATAATAGTCCATACTTTTCTCGAGATTTGATGGCCCAAACTGGCGTTCAAATGCACACCAAAGAATTCTGGCGTAAAATGCCAGAACTCGCACTGAAACTAGCATAAAACGCCCAAAATGGCACCCAAGCTAGCATTTAACTCCAAGAATAGCCTATGCACGAAAAAGCTTCAATGCTCAGCCCAAGCACACACCAAGTGGGCCACGAAAGTGGATTTCTGCACTATCTGCACTTAGTTACTCATTTTCTGTAACCCTAGATTACTAGTTTAGTATGAATAGCACTTTTTACTATTGTATTTGGAACCTTTTTTATCTTTTCATCTTTGGAACGTTTATTGTTCATGTTTGGAGGCTGGCCTCATGGCCATGCCTAGACCTTCTTTCACTTATGTATTTTCTACGGTG
The DNA here is from genome assembly GCF_000816755.2 of Arachis ipaensis. NCBI lineage: Eukaryota > Viridiplantae > Streptophyta > Magnoliopsida > Fabales > Fabaceae > Arachis > Arachis ipaensis. The sequence goes on from NC_029786.2 coordinate 69,928,034, forward strand.
GAGTTTCTACACCCCATAGATTAAGGTATGGAGCTCTGCTGTTCTTCATAAATTAATGCAAGTACTATTGTTTTTCTTTCAATTCACGCCTACTTCTTCTCCAAGATATACTCTTGTACTTAATTCAGTTAAGTCAGAATGAAGGGGTGACCCGTAACAATCACCTACTATCTTCGTTACTCGCTTAGCCAAGATCCGCGTGCCTGACAACCACAAGCGGTTTACATGATGTTCAACGTAGTCATTGGGCGACAGCCGGAGTATATTCTCTTGGATATCTAATACATGGACCGAGTCCGTGAGATTAGTATCTTCATGGTATAGGCTAGAACTATTGGCAGCATTCCTGGGATCCGGAAAGTCTAAACCTTGTTTGTGGTATTCCGAGTAGGATCTGGGAAGGGATGACTGTGATGAGCTTCAAACCTGCGAATGTTGGGCGCAGTGACAGTGTGCAAAAGGATCAATGGATCCTATTCCGATGCTAGCAGGAACTGACATATGATTAGCCATGCGGTAGCTGTGCCTGGTATTTTTCATCCGAGACGAGAAATCCGACAGTTGATTAGCCGTGCAGAAACCGTAGAGGACTATTTTCACTGAGAGGATCCTACAGCTTGCCATGGAAGGGAGCAGGCATGGTTGGAAGAAGGCAATGGGAAAGCAGAGGTTCAGAAGCAACAAAGCATCTCCAGATGCTTATCTGAAATTCCCACCAATGAATTACATAAGTAATTTTATTTTATTTTATGTTTTTTTTATATTTTAATTATCAATACTCATAACCATTTGAATCTGCCTGACTGAGATTTACAAGGATGACCATAGCTTGCTTCAAGCTGACAATCTCCGTGGGATCGACCCTTACTCACGTAAGGTTTATTACTTGGACGACCCAGTGCACTTGCTGGTTAGTTGCACCGGAGTTGTGAAAAGTGTGAATCACAATTTCGTGCACCAAGTTTTTGGCGCCGTTGCCAGGGATTGTTCGAGTTTGGACAACTGACGGTTCATCTTGTTGCTTAGATTAGGTAATTTTATTTTATGTTTAAAGCTTTTTATTTTTTATTTTCGAAAATTTTAAAAATAAAATAAAATAAAATAAAATAAAATATATTTAATTTTTGAAAAATTCATCAAAATTTTTAAGAATGAATTCCATATTCGAGCTTCATGATGGTATGTTAAAGCTTGGCTGGCTATTAAGCCGTGTCTAATCTTTTGGACCGAAGTTTTAACTTATCATATTCATTAGATTGTTGTATGTAATTGTTATGCTAAAGCTTGGCTGGCCTTCTGGCCATGTCTAACTCTGTTGGACCGAAACTTTAGAATAACATTGCATCCGCTTTGGATTCTCATTTAAAATTCTATGTTGAAGCTTAGCTGCCATTGGCCATGTCTAATTCTTTTGGACCGGAGCTTTAGACTAAAATTACCGGAATCTTGGAATTCTTATTAAAAATTTTGAATTTCTTTATTTTCTTTTTCCAAAATAATTTTCGAAAAATACAAAAAAAATCAATAAAACCATAAAAAAATAAAAAATTTTGTGTTTCTTGTTTGCGTCTAGTGTCAAATTTTAAGTTTGGTGTCAATTGCATGTTTTAAATTTTCTTTAATTTTTGAAAACTCATGCATTATGTTCTTCATGATCTTCAAGTTGTTCTTGATGATTTTTCTTATTTGATCTTTGTATTTTCTTGTTTTGTGTCTTTTCTTGTTTTTCATATGTATTTTTGAATTATTAGTGTCTAAAGTTTAAAAATTTTTAAGTTTGGTGTCTTGCATGTTTTTCTTTTCTTAAAAATTTTCAAAAACATGTTCTTGATATTCATCATGATCTTCAAAGTGTTCTTGGTATTCATCTTGACATTCAAAGAGTTCTTGCATATTTCTTTTGTTTTGATTCATAATTTTTATGCCATGTGTCACTTAGATGTTTTTCTCTCTCCTCATTAAAAATTCAAAAATAAAAAAATATCTTTCCTTTATTCTTCTCATAAATTTCAAAATTTTGGGTTGATTTAGTCAAAAAGTTTTAAAATTTAGTTGTTTCTTATTAGTCAAGTCAATTTTCAATTTAAAAATTTTATCTTTTCAAATTTTTTTCAAAAATCAAATCTTTTTCATTTTTTTAATATATTTTTGAAAATTTTAAAAGTGATTTTCAAAATCTTTTTCTTATTTTTATTTCATATTTTCGAAATTATTGCTAACATTTAATGTTTTGAGTCAAAAATTTCAAGTTGTTACTTGCCTATTAAGAAAGGTTCAATCTTTAAATTCTAAGAATCATATCTTTTAGTTTCTTGTTAGTCAAGTCATCAACTTTAATTTCAAAAATCAAATCTTTTTAATTTCCTTTTCAAATCTTTTTCAAAATAAATTTCAATCATATCTTTTTCAAAATTCAATTTCAAAATCTTTTCTTCTTGGGAAAAGCTAGTCAATGCTTTCTTGGCCAAGTTCTTTCCACCTCAAAAGTTGAGTAACTTAGAGTGAAAGTCCAAACCTTCAGACAGAAGGAAGGTGAATCCCTCTATGAAGCTTGGGAAAGATACAAGCAATTGATCAGAAGGTGTCCTTCTGACATGCTTTCAGAATGGAGCATCTTATGTATATTCTATGATGGTCTGTCTGAATTGTCCAAGATGTCATTGGACCACTCTGTTGGTGGATCTCTTCATCTGAAGAAGATGCCTGAAGAAGCCCAGGAACTCATTGAAATGGTTGCAAATAACCAATTAATGTACACTTCTAAAAGAAATTCTGTGAATAATGGGATGACTCAAAAGAAAGGAGTTCTGGAGATTGATACTCTAAATGCCATATTGGCTCAGAATAAAATATTGACTCAGCAAGTCAATATGATCTCTCAGAGTCTAACTGGAATGCAAGCTGCATCCGGTAGTACTAAGGAAGCCTCCTCTGAAGGAGAAGCTTATGACCCTTAGAATCTTGGAATAGAAGAAGTGAATTACATGGGAGAATCCTATGGAAACACTTACAATCCTTCATGGAGGAATCATGCTAATCTCTCATGGAAGGATCAACAGAAGCCTCAACAAAGCTTCAATAATAATAATGGTGGGAGAAATAGGTTTGGCAATAGCAAACCTTTTCCATCATCTTTTTAGCAACAGACAGAGAATTCTAAGCAGAGCCTCTCTGACTTAGCAACCATAATCTCTGATCTATCTAAGACCACTCACAGTTTCATGACTGAAACAAGGTCCTCCATTAGAAATTTGGAGGCACAAGTGGGTCAGCTGAGTAAAAGAGTTACTGAACTCTCTCCAAGTACTCTCCCAAGCAATACAGAAGAGAATCCAAAAAGAGAGTGCAAGGCCATCAATATACCTCACACGGCCGAACCTGGAGAGAGTCAAAAGGCAGTGATTTCCAATGAGGAAGACCTCAATGGATGTCCACTGGCCACCAAGGAGTTTCCTAATGAGGAACCAAAGGAATCTGAGGCTCATACAGAGACCATTGATGCACACGGAAACTTGTCTCTCAACAATTTTCCTTCGGCAAGTGTACCGAATTGTCGTCAAGTAAAAACTCACAATAGAGTGAGGTCGAATCCCACAGGGATTGATTAGTCAAGCAACTTTAATTAGAGGAATGTTCTAGTTGAGTGAAGCAGAATTTAGTTTGAGTGTTGCAGGAATTTAAATGGCAGGAAAGTAAAGAGCAGAAAATGTAAATGCAGAAATTAAAGGGCTGAAAGTAAATGGCGGAAGGTAAATTGCAGAATTTAAATGGGAATGGGGAAGATGCTCATAAAAGTAAATTGCAGAAATTAAAGAGAATGGGTAAGATCAGAGATGGGGATTCATTGGGCTTAGGAGATGTTGCATTCTCTGGATCAAGTTCATTTTCATCTCTTCCTCAATCAATGCATTCATTGATCTCCTTGGCAATCTTAAGTGATCGAATTCCAATTCCTTGGCAATTCAATCTCTCAAATCTTGATCAATAGCCAATTCCTTGGTCAATTGCTCATGAGAAGAGATGAAGTATAGTCACTGATTATACCACATGCATTCCCAAATCAAGTGTTAGTAGGATTATAGTCACCATATCCAACCAAACCCAATTTGGTCCAACATGAGAAAGCATTTCTAGCATGATCTCTTCATTCCTCTTCCAATGTTCAGAAGAGATACAAGTATGAATAGCTTCTTTTCCAAGATAACTACCCAATTGGATGAAGATTGAAAGCTTTCTAGTAAAATCAAGAGAAAAGATAGAAGAAGAGTAATGAAAACTAGTATTGATCCATCAAATTACAACAGAGCTCCCTAACCCAATGAAAGGGGTTTAGTTGTTCATAGCTCTGGAAATAGAATACAAAGATGGAGAATACATCATGAAAATTAGAACTAGAAGTGCAAAGAAAGTAAATTATACAGAGAGTAGTTCCCAATTTCCAATCCCCCAAAAAGCTTTTTCCTAATTCAAAACTACCCCTATATATACTACTCTTCTGATCTTCTAGTTGGTTCTTCAAGTCTTGGATATGGGCCTTTGGATCTTGAGTTTGAAGCAGTTATCTTCTGCAGTGGGCTTAGCTTTACTTGCAGAGAGAAAGTGTGAAGTAGGCAGGGTGTTTAGCTCAGGACGTTAGTGGCGTTAACGTTAAGTGAGAGTGTGGGTTCGAGAACGTTAGTGACGATCACCTTTTTCACTAACATTCCTCACCCAGGGATGGTCCACGTTAACTTCAACGTAAGTGGCACTAACGTAACCACTAACGTTGCCTCTTGGTCCTTCGCACACGTTATTGGGACTCACCTTTCCCAATAACGTTGAGAGTCTTCCCTTCCCCCTATGTTAGAGTCCACGTTAACTAGGGCTATTATGGCTTCGAGGGCGTTATTGGCGATTACTTTTCTCATTAACTTTGCAAGTTAGCTCCCATTCCACGTTAGAGGTTACGTTAGTTAGACTAACGTGGCTGCTAACGTGGTTCTTCCTTTCTTCCTTTGTCCTGAAGTCAAGCAATAAAGTGCATCAAAGCTCTAGTCCCAGCCATGGGAAATGCATCATCCAATTTGTCATTAAATTCATGCAAAATCCTCATGAAATCATGTAAAGTGCACAATGTATGCTTGAATCAAGATGTAAGTAAAATTCTACGCAAAACTTGCTTATTCCCTAAGAAAATGCATGAAACTACCCTAAAAACAATAAAGAAAAGGTCAGTGAAACTTGCCAAAATGCCCTGGCATCACAACACCAAACTTAAAGCTTGCTTGTCCCTAAGCAAGTATTGGAACAAGAGAATGATGAATGGAATGCCAAGAGAAATGAGTCATTATTACAAACTAAGGAATTTACTCCATAATATGAACTCCACTCTGGTCTTTGATAACAATCATTCTCTTTTTATTTGATTCAAAAGGAGACAAGCATACTCAATAAGCAGGATGGAATTGAAAACATGCATCTTGACTAGTAGTCATAGACCTAGGCAAGTAGAATACTAAAAAAAAAATAGAATTGAAAATTTCTAAACTACCATGGAACATGTTCTATTTCATACATGATTTTCCTTATTTAAAGCTTGAAAAAGATGGAACAAAGAGGGAACTCCACCACCTTTTACTCATGGGGTTGCCCAAGCACTTCTTCTTGCTTGTCCTCTTTGTGTTTCTCTTGAGTGCTTGTACTCCCACTTCCCTTGCCTTTTCTAATCAACTTCTTCCAAAAACCAGCATTTTCCATCTTCTTTTTCAGTGTTTCCTTCTACTGTTTCACCTTCCTTTCTTCTTGTTCCACAAAATCTTTTTGGACCTCATCATATGTAGGGATGGCATAGTGTAAATTATGCATATGACTAGACATGTAGTTCAACTTGGCTTGAGTGTTTATGTTGAACTCCTCCCTATGTAGTTGCCGTCCTTCATTAAGTAGACTGAACTCATTGAATGCCTTCGTCTGAGCTAGCTGGCGTTGATTGAGTTCTTGAAAGCGCTTATCTTGACTTTCTTGCCTTTCAGACACTTGATTGATGGCTTGAGTGAGCTGGGAATAATGTTCCATTTGCTATTTTTGCCACTCCCCTTGTTGATTCATCCAATTAGAAAGGAGTTCTTCTTGACGATCCATCCTTTGAGCTTGAACATGCAGTTGTTGTTCTTGTCCCTCCATATAACTCCTTGCTAGTTCCTCAATGGCTCCATGAATGTGATTCGGGTTTATGTTGGTTGGGTCATAATATTCTCTTTGTTGGTGTTCTTCCTGATGAGATTCTTCTTGGTAGGCTCCTTCTTTGGTTTTCGTTTTCCTATTTGAGGTCTTCTTTGTTGATGGGCGGGCATAGTATAGATCAAACGTTGAAGTGTAACTAGCCTCCCAGGGTTCACCCAGTCTGGATTGCTATCCTCGAATACTACCTTGGCCTTTGTACACAATCTGAGAATGGTGCTGGGGTACCAAAGCCTGGCACCCGAATCAACCTTCTCAGCTGACTCTTGAATCCCCTCAGCTATGAGTTCATGCACATTGATTTCTCCACCCTGCACTAGGCAATGTACCATAGTCGCTCGATTAATATTGACCTCTGAATTATTTGCAGCTGGGAGGATAGACCTCCTCACGAGTTCAAACCATCCCTTGGCTTCCGGGCTAAGGTCTCCCCTCTTGATGAACCGGGGTCTCTTATCCGCATACCTTTCCCAGTCAGCTCCTATGACACATATGTCAGTCACTATTTCTTTGAGTTCATCATTGTCAGGGCTCTTACTTATCCTTGCATGATAACTAAGATCATCAAAATGTGGTGATTTCAGCTGAAGAGTTCTTGTTGTAACATTTGGGCTGAAGTCCACCTCTCTCCCTCTTACGTAAGTTTTGAAGGTGGGGGCCTTGGTTTTGTCTTCTCTGACCACGTTTGCATAGAACTCTTTGATGAGGTTTGCATTTATCTTCCCCTCCGGGTTCGTAAGCCTTTGCCAACCCCTTTGTTCAATCTTCTCTCAAATTTGTGGGCACTCATCCTCGTCAATTTGGAACGTTAATTCAGGAAGTATCTTCTTGAGCTTTATCCATTCAAATTCGAGTTCATGGAATGCAGTTTTGAATCTCTTCTCATCGAAAGGAATGCTCTCTATTGGTTCCTTCCTCTTTTACCTCTTAGAGCTTGATAATGCCAGGAGTTTGAGTTGATGCGTGAAGAGGGTGGAAGGTATGGATAGATGAGGAATTCGGTTGGTTAGTGGTGCACGAAATTGTGATCTCAGGCAACGGCGCCAAAAACTCTGTACACACGTCTTAGTAAATCAATTTTTTATTCACAAGTTCGATACAACTAACCAGCAAGTGCACTGGATCGTCCAAGTAATAAAACCTTACGTGAGTAAGGGTCGATCCCACGGAGATTGTTGGTATGAAGCAAGCTATGGTCATCTTGTAAATCTCAGTCAGGCGGATAATAATTAATCATGGAGTTTTCAAAAATAAATAATATTTTAGACAGAAAATAAAGATAGAAATACTTATGTATATCATTGGTGAGAATTTCAGATAAGTGTATGGAGATGCGTTCATCCCTCTGAACCTCTGTTTTCCTGCTGTCTTCATCCAATCAGTCTTACTCCTTTCCATGGCTGGCTTTATGTAAGGGCATCACC
>NC_029786.2:69935725-69964885 GCF_000816755.2 Arachis ipaensis
TTTGTAACGTATTTCTGGCGTTCAACTCTGGCTTGTAACGTGTTTCTGGCGTTTAACTCCAGACAGCAGCGTAGAACTGGCGTTCAACGCCCTTTTACATCGTCTAAACTCAGTCAAAGTATGGACTATTATATCTTTCTGGAAAGCCCTGGATGTCTACTTTCCAACGCAATTGAAAGCGCGCCATTTTGAGTTCTGTATCTCTAGAAAATACACTTTGAGTGCAGGGAGGTCAGAATCCAACAGCATCAGCAGTCCTTCTTCAACCTCTGATTCTAATTTTTGCTCAAGTCCCTCAATTTCAGCCAGAAAATACCTGAAATCACAGAAAAACACACAAACTCATAGTGAACTCCAGAAATGTGAATTTAACATAAAAACTAATAAAAACATCCCTAAAAGTAACTAGATCCTATTAAAAACATACTAAAAACAATGCCAAATTTTAAGAGCTTTGGCTTTTACTGCTTGCTTTTTCTTTTTCTTTCTTTTTCTTTTCGTTATTTTTTTTTTCTGCAAGCTTTGTTCTTTGCTGCTTTTTCTTGCTTCAAGAATCATTTTTATGATTTTTCAGATTATCAAATAACATGTCTCCTTGTCATCATTCTTTCAAGAGCCAACATATTTAACATTCTTAAACAACAACTTCAAAAGACATATGCACTGTTCAAGCATTCATTCAGAAAACAAGAAGCATTGTCACCACATTAATATAATTAAACTAAGTTCAAGGATAAATTCAAAACTCATGTACTTCTTGTTCTTTTGAATTAAAATATTTTTCATTTAAGAGAGGTGATGGATTCATAGGACATTCACAACTTTAAGACAAAGTTACTAAATACTAATGGTCATGTAATGAGACATAAACATGGATAAGCACTTAACATAAAGAAAATGAAAAACAGAGAATGTAAGAACAAGGAATGAGTCCACCTTAGTGATGGTGGCGTTTCCTTCTTGAGGAACCAATGATATCCTTGAGCTCTTCTATGTCTCTTCCTTGCCTTTGTGGCTTGATCCCTAGTGATTTTTGGTATTTCTATCCTCAGTTGCTTCCAATAATTATGTGGAGGGAAGTGCATCCCCTGAGGTATCTCAGGGATCTCTTAATTTGCAGCCACATGTTCTACCACTGAGCTATAGACCCTTGAGATGAATCTTTCCATCTCCCATGACTCAGAGGTGGAAGCCTTTGTCTTCCCTTCCCCTATTCTAGAGGTTTCTCCGGTCTTAGGTGCCATCAATGGTAATGGAAAAATAAAAAGCTTATGCTTTTACCACACCAAACTTAGACTGTTGCTCGCCCTCGAGCAAAAGAAGAAAGAATAGAAGAAGAAGAAGAAGAAGATATGGAGGAGATGGAGGGATGTGTGTATGGATGTGAGTGGTGAATGGAAAACAAAAGGGATGACCATGAATGGAGAGAGAGAGAGGGTGAGGTGGGTGGGGATCCTGTGAGATTCACAGATCCTGAGATGATCCTGTGGTGTCCACAGATCCTGAGGTGTCAAGGATTTACATCCCTGCACCCATTAGGCATGTAAAATGCCTTTGCATGCAATTCTGGCGTTTAAACGCCAAATTGATGCTTGTTCTGGGCGTTCAACGCCCAGATGCAGCATATTTCTGGCGTTGAACGCCAACCAGATGCTTGTTTCTGGCGTTCAGCGCCAGCTCTTCTTCACTGTGCATTTCTGGCGTCTGAACGCCAGGATGCTGCTTGTTTCTGGTGTTCAACGCCAGAAACATGCTCTGTTCTGGCGTTGAACGCCAGACAGATGCTCCTTACTGGCGTTTAAACGCCAGTGAGATCCTCCTCCAGGGTGTGATTTTTCTTCTGCTGTTGTTTGATTCCGTTTTCAATTTTTATATTTATTTTGTGACTCCACATGATCATGAACCTATAAAGACATATAACTAATAAAAATATAATTAAATAAAAATTGGGTTGCCTCCCAACAAGCGCTTCTTTAATGTCAATAGCTTGACAGTGGGCTCTCATGGAGCCTCACAGATGTTCAGAGCATTGTTGAGACTCCTCAACACCAAACTTAGAGTTTGGATATGGGATTTCAACACCAAACTTAGAATTTGGTTGTGGCCTCTCAACACCAAACTTAGAGTTTGACTGTGGGGGCTCTGGTTGACTCTGTTTTGAGGGAAGCTTATTGTGCCTCTTTTCCATGTTTACAGAAGGATGTCCTTGAGTTTTAAACTCAAGGGAGTCCTCATTCAATTGAAGGACTAGTTCACCTCTGTTAACATCAATCACAGCTCTTGCTGTGGCTAGGAAGGGTCTTCCAAGGATGATGGATTTATCCTCATCCTTCCCAGTATCTAGGATTAGGAAATCAGCAGGGATGTAAAGGCCTTCAACCTTTACTAACATGTCCTCTACTTGTCCATAAGCCTGTTTTCTGGAATTGTCTGCCATCTCTAATGAGATTTTAGCAGCTTGTACCTCAAAGACTCCCAGTTTCTCCATTACAAAGAGTGACATGATGTTTATTCCTGATCCAAGGTCACATAGAGCCTTCTCAAAGGTCATGGTGCCTATGGTACAAGGTATTAGGAACTTTCCAGGATCCTGTTTCTTCTGAGGCAATCTCAGTTGATCCAATGCATTTAGTTCATTGGTGAACAGGGGAGGTTCATATCCCCAAGTCTCATTACCAAATAAATTGGCATTCAGCTTCATGATTGCACCAAGGAACTTGGTAACTTGCTCTTCAGTAACATCCTCATTCTCTTCAGAAGAGGAATACTCATCAGAGCTCATGAATGGCATAAGGAGGTTCAATGGAATCTCTATGGTCTCTAGATGAGCCTCAGAGTCTTTTGGTTCCTCAAAGGGATACTCCTTATTGATCATTGGACGTCCCAGGAGGTCTTCCTCCTTGGGATTCACGTCTTCAACCTCCCTTACAGGTTCGGCCATGGTAATTAATTCAATGGCCTTGCACTCTTCTTTTGGATTTTCTTTTGTATTGCTTGGGAGAGTACTAGGAGGGATTTCAGTGATCATTTTACTCAGCTGGTCCACTTGTGCTTCCAAACTTCTAATGGAGGACTTTGTTTCATTCATGAAACTCAAAGTGGCCTTAGATAGATCAAAGACCAAATTTGCTAAGCTAGATGGATTCTGCTCAGAATTCTCTGTCTGTTGCTGAGTGGATGATGGAAAAGGCTTGCTATTGCTAAACCTGTTTCTTCCACCATTATTAAAGCCTTGTTGAGGATTTTCCTGATCCTTCCATGAGAGATTTGGGTGATTTCTCTATGAGGGATTATAGGTGTTTCCATAAGGTTTACCCATGTAATTCACCTCTGCTATTGCAGGGTTTTCAGGATCATAAGCTTCTTCTTCAGAAGATGCCTCTTGAGTACTGTTGGATGCAGGATAAGATTTTTAAATTGAAAATTTGATTTGACTCATAAAAACAACTAGATTTTAAAAAGTTTTGAAAAAGTCAACTCAAATTTTCGAAATTTATGAGTGAAAAAGAGAAAGATATTTTTTTATTTTTGAAATTTTAATGATGAGAGAGAAAAACATGAAAAATGATGCAATGCATGAAAGTTATGGATCAAAGCAAGGAATGTATGCAAGAATGCTATGAATGCCAAGATGAACACCAAGAACACTTTGAAGATCATGATGAACATCAAGAACATATTTTTGAAAAATTTTCAATGCAAAGAAAACATGCAAAACACCAAACTTAGAAATCTTTCATGTTCAGATACTATGAATGCAAAAATGCACATGAAAAACAAGAAAAGACACAAAACAAGAAAACATCAAGATCAAACAAGAAGACTTACCAAGAACAACTTGAAGATCATGAAGAACACTATGAATGCATGAATTTTTCGAAAATTTTATGCAAACTTTAAAACATGCAATTGACACCAAACTTAAAATTGACTCAAGACTCAAACAAGAAACACAAAATATTTTTTATTTTTATGATTTTATGATTTTTTTGGATTTTTCGAAAATTATTTAAAAAAAATAAGGATTCCAAAATTTTTAATATGAATTCCAGGAATCTTGCAATCTTAGTCTAAAGCTCCAATCTGAGGGTTAGACATGGCTTAATAGCTAGTCAAGCTTTAGAAGATATTTATACTTTCCATGTATAGAGCAACTAAGTGTGTGAGAATCAACAAGCTCTTGTGATGATAAGTTGAAACCCCAATCCAAAAGATTAGACATGGCTTACAGCCAGCCAGGATTCAACAAATCATCATGAAACACTAGAATTCATTCTTAAAAATTCTGAAGAAAAATATATTTTTGAAAAGATTTATATTTTTTTTTTGAAAACAGGTGAGAAATTTTTGAAAGGTTTTTGAAAAATTTTTGAAAATAAAACAAAAAGAAAATTACCTAATCTGAGCAACAAGATGAACCGTCAGTTGTCCAAACTCGAACAATCCCCGGCAACGGCGCCAAAAACTTGGTGCACGAAATTGTGATCTCAGGCAACGGCACCAAAAACTCTATACGCACGTCCTAGTAAATCATTTTTTTATTCACAACTTCGATACAACTAACCAGCAAGTGCACTGGGTCGTCCAAGTAATAAAACCTTACGTGAGTAAGGGTCGATCCCACGGAGATTGTTGGTATGAAGCAAGCTATGGTCATCTTGTAAATCTCAGTCAGGCGGATAATAATTAATCATGGAGTTTTCGAAAATAAATAATATTTTAGATAGAAAATAAAGATAGAAATACTTATGTATATCATTGGTGAGAATTTCAGATAAGTGTATGGAGATGCGTTCGTCCCTCTGAACCTCTGTTTTCCTGCTGTCTTCATCCAATCAATCTTACTCCTTTCCATGGCTGGCTTTATGTAAGGGCATCACCATTGTCAATGGCTACTTTTCATCCTCTCTGGAAAATGGTCTGATGCGTTGTCACTGCATGGCTAATCATCTGGAGGCATCACCGTGGTCAATGGCTGCATCCTATCCTCTTGTGAAAATGGTCCAAATGCTCTGTCACCAGGCACGCGTTCATAAGTTGAGAATGATGATGACTGTCATGATCATCACATCCATCATATTGAAGTGCGAATGAATATCTTAGATGCGGAATAAGTTGAATTGAATAGAAAAACAGTAGTACTTTGCATTAATCTTTGAGGAACAGCGGAGCTCCACACCTTAATCTATGGAGTGTAGAAACTCTACCGTTAAAAATACATAAGTGAAAGGTCCAGGCATGGCCGAATGGCCAGCCCCCAAAACGAGATCACAGGATCAAAACTACAATCCAGGATCTTCCAAAGATGTCTAATACAATAGTAAAAAGTCCTATTTATACTAAACTAGTTACTAGGGTTTACAGAAGTAAGTAATTAATGCATAAATCTACTTCCGGGACCCACTTGGTGTGTGCTTGGGCTGAGCTTGAAATTTCCACGTGGAGAGGTCATTCTTGGAGTTGAACGCCAGTTTGTAACGTATTTCTGGCGTTCAACTCTGGCTTGTAACGTGTTTCTGGCGTTTAACTCCAGACAGTAGCGTAGAACTGGCGTTCAATGCCCTTTTACGTCGTCTAAACTCGATCAAAGTATAAACTATTATATATTTCTGGAAAGCCCTGAATGTCTACTTTCCAACGCAATTAGAAACGCACCATTTTGAGTTCTGTATCTCCAGAAAATCCACTTTGAGTGCAGGGAGGTCAGAATCCAACAGCATCAGCAGTCCTTCTTCAACCTCTGATTCTGATTTTTGCTCAAGTCCCTCAATTTCAGCCAGAAAATACCTGAAATCACAGAAAAACACACAAACTCATAGTGAAGTCCAAAAATGTGAATTTAACATAAAAACTAATAAAAACATTCCTAAAAGTAACTAAATCCTACTAAAAACATACTAAAAACAATGTCAAAAAACGTATAAATTATCCGCTCATCACAACACCAAACTTAAATTGTTGCTTGTCCCCAAGAAACTGAAAATCAAATAGGGCCAGGATTTTATTCCTTTAGGCCCTCCTATCCACTGATGCTCAAAGCCTTGGGATCCTTTTTATTACCCTTGCCTTTTGATTTTAAGGGCTATTGGATTTTTGCTCTTGCCTTTTGGTTTTAAGAGCTTTGGCTTTTACTTCTTGTTCTTTTGAATTAAAACATTTTTCATTTAAGAGAGGTGATGGATTCATAGGACATTCACAACTTTAAGACAAAGTTACTAAATACTAATGGTCATGTAATGAGACATAAACATGGATAAGTACTTAACATAAAGAAAACGAAAAACAGAGAAGTGATGTCCTTGAGCTCTTCTATGTCTCTTCCTTGCCTTTGTGGCTTGATCCTTAGTGATTTTTGGTATTTCTATCCTCAGTTGCTTCCAATAATTATGTGGAGGGAAGTGCATCCCCTGAGGTATCTCAAGGATCTCTTGATTTGTAGCCACATGTTCTACCACTGAGCTATAGACCCTTGAGATGAATCTTTCCATCTCCCATGACTCGGAGGTGGAAGCCTTTGTCTTCCCTTCCCCTTTTCTAGAGGTTTCTCCGGTCTTAGGTGCCATCAATGGTAATGGAAAAACAAAAAGCTTATGCTTTTACCACACCAAACTTAGACTGTTGCTCGCCCTCGAGCAAAAGAAGAAAGAATAGAAGAAGAAGAAGAAGATATGGAGGAGATGGAGGGATGTGTGTATGGATGTGAGTGGTGAATGGAAAACAGAAGGGATGACCATGAATGGAGAGAGAGAGGGTGAGGTGGGTGGGGATCCTGTGAGATTCACAGATCCTGAGATGATCCTGTGGTGTCCACAGATCCTGAGGTGTCAAGGATTTACATCCCTGCACCCATTAGGCATGTAAAATGCCTTTGCATGCAATTCTGGCGTTTAAACGCCGAATTGATGCTTGTTCTGGGCATTCAACGCCCAGATACAGCATATTTCTGGCATTGAACGCCAGCCAAATGCTTGTTTCTGGCGTTCAGCACCAGCTCTTCTTCACTGTGCATTTCTGGCGTCTGAACGCCAGGGAGGGGGGATGTAAGAAAAATTACCAACTTGACCCTTAGTCCAAGTATTATATTTGGTTATTTACTAAAATCACCTTTTGGAGGAGAGGGATGGATTGCTATTTCCGGCATCATATCCATAGTTAGCGCATTCATCATAGTTAGAAGCTCCAGCTCCGTATCAAGGTCACGGTCGATATCGTCACTATCATCAATATCGTCACTATCATCAATATCGTCACTATCATCAAAAAGAAAACTCTTAGGCTTGTTATCCAGGAACTTGTTCAGAAATACTGTAATGAAAGGAACATAGGAGTTTGTCGCTAGGTATTTGACCAAATAGGATCATCCAGTTCCTATAGAACCTATCACTAAAATACCCCTGGGGGGTAGGAAATAATGGAAAAAATAGGATTCGACTGTCAACTGCTCCTATCGAAAATAATTTCGAATCCGTTATTATATGTTTGCTCTAGTTTTTGTTGTTTTTGATGTTGAAATGGTTTTTCTTTATCCCTGGAGCCCGTATGAGAGTTGGTTTAACTGCCCTAACTATGGAAGAATATTTCTGAGATGTTAATGAACAAGACGTGCTTCTATTTATCGACAATATCTTCCGATTCGTCCAAGCGGGATCCGAAGTGTCAGCCTTATTGGGTCGAATGCCTTCCGCTGTAGGTTATCAACCGACCCTTAGTACCGAAATGGGAGGGGCTCGCGTCTGATTAGCTAGTTGGTGAGGCAATAGCTTACCAAGGCGATGATCAGTAGCTGGTCCGAGAGGATGATCAGCCACACTGGGACTGAGACACGGCCCAGACTTCTACGAGAGGCAGCAGTGGGGAATTTTCCGCAATGGGCAAAAGCCTGACGGAGCAATGCCGCGTGGAGGTAGAAGGCCTACGGGTCGTGAACTTCTTTTCGCAGAGAAGAAGCAATGACGGTATCCGGGGAATAAGCATCGGCTAACTCTGTGCCAGCAGCCGCGGTAAGACAGAGGATGCAAGCGTTATCCGGAATGATTGGGCGTAAAGCATCTGTAGGTGGCTTTTTAAGTTCGCCGTCAAATCCCAGGGCTCAACCCTGGACAGGCGGTGGAAACTACCACGCTTGAGTACGGTAGGGGCAGAGAGAATTTCCGGTGGAGCGGTGAAATGCGTAGAGATCGGAAAGAACACCAACGGCGAAACCACTCTGCTGGGCCGAAACTGACACTAAGAGACGAAAGCTAGGGGAGCGAATGGGATTAGATACCCCAGTAGTCCTAGCCGTAAACAATGGATACTAGGCGCTGCGCGTATCGACCCGTGCAATGCTGTAGCTAACGCGTTAAGTATCCCGCCTGGGGAGTACGTTCGCAAGAATGAAACTCAAAGGAATTGACGGGGGCCCGCACAAGCGGTGGAGCATGTGGTTTAATTCGATGCAAAGCGAAGAACCTTACCAGGGCTTGACATGCCGCGAATCCTCTTGAAAGAGAGGGGTGCCTTCGGGAACGCGGACACAGGTGGTGCATGGCTGTCGTCAGCTCGTGTTAAAGGCCGTAATGCCAGAGGAATCATTACCGCAGGGCATAGAGGGGGAGGTCATAAGAGTCTATACCGTAAAATCGATTTTCGCTGGAATGAAAAAGACATATATGGTAGAATCGTAACCATAGAATACGACCCTAATCGAAATGCATACATCTGTCTCATACACTATGGGGATGGTAAGAAAAGATATATTTTACACCCCATAGGGGCTATAATTGGAGATACCATTGTTTCTGGTACAGAAGTTCCTATTAAAATGGGAAATGCCCTACCTTTGAGTGCGGTTTGAACTATTGATTTACGTAATTGGAAGTAACCAATTAGGTTTACGGCGAAACCTAGAAATCGATCACTGATCCAATTTGAGTACCTCCACAGGATAGACCTCAACAGAAAACTGAAGAGTAACGGCAGCAATGGTGGGTACCATATATATGAGAGATTAATGCGTATGTTTAAAATATTGAATGTATGAACATGCGCCCAACTCTTTTTCACATTTTTCATGAAAAGTATAACATAACCAATTCCCAAACCAAACGTTCCCCACCCATTTTCCCCACACTTAAATCGTGTACACTCTTCTCACTAGTCTAAGCTAACCAAGGATTCAAATCAAGGACATTCATTATTTTTCGCATAGAGTTAGTGATGCGCTAAAATATCGAACAAAGGGGGTTAAATATGCTCAACATTGGTTTGCAACGGATGATGAAAGGGTAAGGTCGTATGGGTATGTGAGCTTTGTGAAATAAAAGCCTCAATCATTTATATGCATGCGTACACCAAGCAATGGAAATATAGAATCAAGCAAGACAAAGATTACAATCTTAGAGAGAACAACACACACTAAAACAAGATATATTGGTTGATAAGATGCAACCAATCAATTAGGCTCAAAATCTCACAAGGTTGTGTGTTCTAGCTCAAAAACCATGTTCCAAAATGCATTCTTCAAGCACGATTAACACAAAAAAAAATTTTCCAAATTGGTAGGGTGCCCTAAAAATAATTTCTTGGAGAAGAAGTCAACACCCTAACCAAATAGTCATAACAAGAAAAACTATCATGCAAAAAGTGAATCAAAACAAAAAACTAGCCATGCAAATTATCCTACTTGACACAAGAAAATATCAAAATTATGGGTGTTGGAAAGAGAAGGGATGTTACCTACGGAAGTTGGTAAATGACCTCCCTACACATAGAGGTTTGCACGGTCCTCCGTGCTAATGGTGATACGCAAAGTGGGATCGGGGTTTGAATACTTCCCTGCAATTCCTTTGAGAGACGATCCGAGGTTTGAATACTTCGGTTATTTTTATTGGGGTTTGTTACTTGTGACAAATAATTTTTTGCATGAGAGGATTATTTATTGATTTAGAAGCTATACTTGCAACGATATTTCATTTGTGAAATTCTATACCATCAAAAATCTGTTCATCAAAATGGCGCCGTTGCCGGGGAATTACAAATGTGCACTTGTTATTGGTTATTGTATATATGTGAATATTGTGAATATGTTTGCCTTTTGTTTCTTTGTTAGTTCTTGCTAGTTTTAGGATTTGGTTTTCTTTGTTTCTTACTAGTTTTTGTTTTTATTTGCTCTTGCTATCATGAATTCTCATCCTTTTGGCTACGAGTTTGGTTACAACTATGTTGTAGGGAGTGAAGATTATAATGACAATATGCATCAAGGATGGAACAATCAAAGGTGGGAGGATCCTCAAGCCTATGGACAATCTTCATGGCAACAACCTCCTCCGGTCTCATATAGGTATAACTCCAATCCTAATGCATATCAATATAATGGCTATGGTAGACCTCATTATAGTTACCAACAAGTCCCACCATATGCCTATGAATCCCCTCTTCAACATAGCCCTCAACCATACTCACAAGCCCTTTCTTACCAAATACCTTCCTATGACCCTCATCCATCATATAACCAATCACCCTTACCTCATCCTTGTGACCATTATGTGAGAAAATCCATAGAGCCACCACAATTCCAATATCAATACTCCCAAGAACTATGCATTTCATATACACCACCTCCATATTTTCATCAAAAAGAACCACCTTCCTATTATGAACCCTTTCTCCAAAATAATGAACCCTCCTATCCACCCCAAGCCCCAATAGATGATTCTCTCACTTCATTCCTTCAAAGACAAGAAGAGATGAAAAGGGAGGTACTACAATCCACGACCGCCTTGATCAAGATAGTAAACACTTTGGCCTCCCGATACTCATGCACTCAAGGAACTTCCATTGCCAATTGTGAAGAATCAATAGAAGAGTGTAGCATGAAGGGGAGATTAGAAACTCCGATGGAGAATAAGGAGTGGGATTTTGTATTGGAACAATTGGAGAAAGCTATTATTATCGACAAAAAGGAAGAAGTGGTTGAAGATTTAGGAGACATTAAAAGTCCATGGGAATATAGAACCATGGAGCCCTCTTTCAAGAAGCTTGAAATTGATGTTGAGGAGGGTGTACAACCTCTAAAGCATATCATGGTTGGAGACTTTGAAGAGGTTTATCAAGAGATGGATTCAATCATTGATGAATTCTTATCCACACTTGAATCCTCCCCCATGGGACTTGAAATAGAGATCAAAGAAGAGGCACAACCTCCCATGCCCTTGGTAAGCAATGAAGAAGAGAATGAATCGGAAGCTACCAAGAGGAAGAGGTTGAAATTGAAGAAGCTTGCAAAGAGGTGGAGGTAATCAAGAAAGAACACAAGGGAGTAGAGCTTGCAAGGACATTGGAAACACCTCTCCCCAAGCCATCACCATCCATTCTTTCATTCAAGTGGGTAAATCTCTTATCCCTAATCTTTATTATTCCACTTGAATATGGTTTACTTGAGACAGATGGACAACTTAGAGCTCTTTGTGGCTTTAAGAGCAAAAGGGAGATGGTTAGTGGTTGGCATTGTAAATCAAAGATCATGATGGTTGCATGTTCAAGGCTTAATAGCAAGGGTTGGTGTAGAACTCAATTGCTTGGGTCTAGGATGATGTTTGGTCGCTCAAGTGAGAATTCCAAGACTATGGCACCCGGATGGACTAATGATGATCAATTTGAAGAAGGGTGTAGAAACAACATATGGGATCCAGGAATACATGAGAATCACTTTTGGGAGCCCTTAGCTTGTGCGAAACTCCATCAAGGCTTGGAGATATTAATTTTGAAGAATGGAGCTTATTGGAGATTCAAGCATTGGTGCATGTTCCAAGATGAATTTAAGCACAAGCCACCTTATGAGGAGCTCCCCATAAGTCCAACTTAAGGACAATAAATAAAAGTGTTAGGTGGGAGACACCCCACCATGGTAAAATCTTTTCATTTTCTCTTTTGTAAATATTTGTAATTAGCCTAATTTCATGTTTTGTTTCCTTTGTTGAGTTTAGTTGGTAGTCTAGTATGTTAAATAAGGTTTAAGAGTGTTTTGGTAGCTGTTTGGAGGATTGGAATGCTTGGTTTGGTGCAAGAACTTGGAAAAATTTCAAAAAACAGAGACCAATCCACGCGTACGCGTCACTCACGCGTACGCGTGCCCCAAGCATTTTCGACCACCCACGCACACGCGTCACCTACGCGTACGCGTGGATTCAAAATTTCCACCTCCTAGCCAAAAACCAGAGAGTTGTGCCTAAAGTGTGCCAGACTTGTGCCTGAGGCACAAGTCAATCCACGCGTATGCGTCACCTCTCTGATTTGCCATGCACGCGTACGCGTGACCCACCCGTACGCGTCGCTTCCATTTCACCTCACCCACGCGCACGCATCACTCTACGCGTACGCGTGGATTGCCTTCTTTCACACACTTCTTTTCTTCTCTTCTTTTTATTTCTTTCCTTCTTCTTTCTTCTCTTCTCCTATTTCCTTCTCTCACCCATCATCCAACACTACCGTACACCATCAACCATTAGTTAGTTTAGTTAGTTAACTATTTAGTTAGTTTAATTTTTGCTTATTTTTCTGTTTTTCATTATAAGTGCTGGATTATTAATCTTGTTTACTGTTTATTGCTGCCTATTATTAACTAAATGCTATTTTAGCATAATTATTTTGTATATTCATTGTTGGATTATTTGTTGAGGTTATATTTTGCTACTTGGTTTTGAGTTTCTTTGTTGAAAAATTGCAAATACCTAGTGAATGAGAATTGCCCTCAAGCGCCTTAAATCTTTTCGATTTGCATGATTTGGCCACCATGTGATTTGAATCCTTTTCTTTGATTAGGCAATTTCTTGATGGATGTTGTGCATTGATCTTAATGCATTGAGTTTCTTGATCATATGCATCTATATGTTTTTGGCTTGAATGCTTTCATGCTTCCTTATTGCTTATTTGGTTGTTTTAACCTACGAGTTAAGAGCATCTCAAGCACACTAGGAAGAGTGGAGTGCATAATTCTTTTGTGTGATTGTGACATAGATTTTTATGCTAGTGTGTTCTAAATCACGCACAACTTAGAATGCACACTTACTTTTATTGATGTCACACTAACTCACTCACTCCATTCTAGTGATTTACCTCATTCCAACAATTTATGCTTCCTTGCTTTTGCATTTATTTTTCTTACCATCCCGCCTTCTATTTTCAGGATGAGTAATTATAAGCAAAAATGGAAGTGGGAGAAAGAACACGCAGCAACCGGTTGATCCACCAACTGAAGGTGGCAATCCGGAGAGTCGCCATACCCCCTTGCTCATCGTTCGACCAGTCGGTGTTTTTGGGTGACAAGTTTCTAATCCCAACACTTTTGTATTTCATCATTTTTAGGTCTTTTAGGGTTTTCTGTTGCATTTTCTTATTTTGCATATATATACATAATAAGCTTAGTCAAAATAATGAAAATTCTTCAAGAAATTTATCTATAGGGCACCTCAATTGATTTGAGTAAAAAAAATTTTCATTGAACTTGCTTGAATTATATCTTGTGGAACATGTTTTGAGCTAAGAACACAAGCTTGTGAGTTTTGAGCCTATTGTGTGGTTACATCTTATAACCACTTATTTTTCTTCTTGTGTGCATTGTTCTCTTTCTATGATTGTGATCCTTGATTTGTTTGATTCTTTATGTCTATTATTCCATGTATACATGCATTTATATGATTGAAGCCATCATTTCATTTAGCTCACTTACCCAAATAGCCTTACCTTTTATCTTCCATTGTTAGCCAACTTTGAGCCTATGATTAACCCAGTTTGTTCTTAATTTTAGCACATTACAAGCCTTAAAGCGAAAAATAATAAATTTTCTTTATTTGGATCTTTGATTAGCTTAGGCTAGTGAGTGTGTGTATCATTCAAGTGTGGGAAAACTTGGGACATTGGTTGGGAAAAGGTGTGTGTTGTATCTTCATTGAAAACATTAGGAATTGGGTACATACTTATGTGTTAATTAAATGTAAAACCATATGTATTGATACTTTTGTGTATCCTTTATTGCAAAAAGAAAAATAAATAGAAAAAGAAAAGCAATAAAAAGGGGACAAAATGCTCCAAGGTGAAGTCCAATAATAATCAATGCATATGAGTTGTGATAAAAAAGAAAGAATGCATTAGTATGTGTGAAAAGTGAAGAATGGGTAGTTAGGTTAGCTTTGAAATTGTATAGGTTGTCATAGGTTAGGTGGAAAGTTTAAGTTAATCAAAGATTCAAATTCTACTCTACTTAGCCATATGCATGCTACCTTGACCTTAGCCCCACTACAACCTATGAAAAGACCTCATGATAGTTGTATGCATGCATGAAATAATTGTTGATTGTTAGATGAAAAACAAATCTTAAAAAGCATGATTAGAGGAGAATTGAGTGGATCGACCCTATACACTTGAGCGATTAGAGTGGACACACATCCGGTGAGGGTTCGATTGCTCAATTACATGTTTTCACCTAGAATCATCACTTTTCTTGCAAGTTTGTACAATCTTTAATAACTCAATTCAATTGTAGTTTGGCTTGGGTGTTAATACCTTTAGCCCTTATGCTTATATTGGTTTCCTTGGGAATTGATTTATTTTGACCAAGTAGTTGCATTCATTTAGATAGATTGCATTTAGATAGGTTGCATTTAGGTAGTTTACATTGAATAAATGATAGTACCCTTTGTTCTTTCTTGGTTAAGCATGAGGACATGCTTGGTTTAAGTATGGGGAGATTTGATGCATCACTATTTCGTGGTACATTTTGTGCTTAATTTAGGTGGATTTCATCCATTATTCCCACATTTATTCAATGAAATAGCATGGTTTCATGACTTGCTCCTAAATTGTGCTTAAGAGTAAAAACATGCTTTTTAGGCCTTTAATTTGCTAATTTTGATTCACCTTTGATTCCACTAGATGCCTTGATGTGTTTGTTACTGAATTCAGGTTGAAGAGGCTAGGAATGAATCAAAGGAATGAAGAGAAAAGCATGCAAGTGGAGAAATCATGGAAAATCAAGGATTTGAAGTGCTTACACCGACGCGCACGCGTAGCAAACGCGCACGCGTGGAATTGAAGTCGCATGGCGACGCGTATGCGTACATGACGTGTACGCGTGGATAGCAAAAATGCCAAACGACGCGTACACGTGACCCACGCGTACGCGTCGATGCTCGCACGTGACTTCGTTAAAGTGAAACCGCTGGGGGCGATTTCTGGGCTTCCCAGGCCCAAATCCAACTCAGTTTCTGAGCCTATTACATGCAGAAATCAAGAGGAGTCAAGGGGGAAGCAAATAGTTTAGTTTTGATAATGTTTTATATGTAGTTTCTAGAGAGAGAAGCTCTCTCTTCTCTCTAGAATTAGGTTAGATGTAGATTAGGATTTCTTAGATCTAGGTTTAATTCATTCTTTGATTTACTTTTCCCTTTCAATTTCCTGTTTCTCTACCTTTGCTTTCTTAGATTAGTGATTTACTTCTTATAATTCTTTACTTTGTTGTTGATGCACTCTTATTCCTTCTATTTTCCTTTAATGCAAATTATGTTTCATGCTCCTTTATTGTTGATTTGAATTGTTGTTGTTAATTTCCTTGCAATTGATAGTGTAGATTTACTTTTCCTGCAATTTTATCTTGCTTTCCCTTTTTGCCTTCCAAGTATTTGACAAAATGCTTGGAAGGATGCTAGAGTATATTTTAGTGTTCTTGGCTTGGGATGGTAATTTAGGTGAAATTGAGTTGCTAATGTCCAAGTGTTGATAATTGGTGTCCATTGACTCTAGCTTTTCCTAAATTCATTAATGAGAAGGTTAAGACCTATGGATTAGGATTGATGTAGCTCATTTGACTTTCTTTTATTTGTTAGAGGATGACTTAATGGGATTAATCCTTGCAATTATCATATTGTGGTTAGTGACAAGGATAAAGATCCTTGACCATCATTCCTTGCCAAGACCTTTCTATCATTTGAGTTTTCATTTACTTTCTCGCCATTTATCTTTCATGTTCCTTATTCAAAACCCCAAATATACTTTTCCCATAACCAATAACAAGAACACTTCCCTGCGATTCCTTTGAGAGACGACCTGAGGTTTGAATACTTCGGTTATTTTTATTGGAGTTTGTACTTGTGACAAAAAAAAATTTGAATGAGAGGATTATTTGTTGGTTTAGAAACTATACTTGCAACGAGAATTTATTGAGAAATTCTTTACCAACCAATTTTTCTTTCATCGGTCGCCACTTCCACTATCCGTCTCTTGAGTGCTTGACTCACTGTGGTCTGAAGTGGATGTGGAAATATCCGGCTCTTCCTTAGGTGGGTTGACACAACCCCAAAGCTTCTTCAAGTAAGCAAATCGGCGTTTGTTTCACCACTCATATCGATCTACCTTCTCAGTGAGCTCAAGAAGCAGTTGGTGGGTTAATTTCTGTGGTGTTGATGAAGTGGTGGGGGCGTCGGTAGGAAGAGCCATGTCAAGGCTTGTGGTGTTCGTCGGAGGCTTAAGATATTTTTTGCTCGGGACGATGTCGCCCTTTGCCGGAATAATTGCCTTCATGTCCTGAGCCTCTGATAAACCACTATTTTATGGTTTATCTTGTGCTCAATTGAGTGGATTTTGTCAACTCTTTACCCACTTATTCATACTATTTGCATGGTTTTACATTTGCCTTCCTAATTATGTGCTTTGATTGAAAACATGCTTCTTTGGCCTTAAGTTCCCTATGTCTAAATCTTCTCTTATTACCATTAGATGCCTTGATATGTGTGTTAAGTGATTTCAGAGATTACAGGGCAGGAATGGCTCAGAGGACGGAAAAGAAGCATGCAAAAGTGGAAGGAATACAAGAAGTTGGAGAAATTGCTAAGCTGTCTAGCCTGACCTCTTCACACTCAAATGGCTATAACTTTAGCTAAACAAGTCCACACGACGCGGTTCCATTTGTGTTGAAAAGCTAACGTCCGGGGCTTCGATTTGATATATAATATGTCATAGTTTCCCTGACACTAGGTAATGCAAACGCGTGCTCCACGCGGACGCGTCGCAGTGACGAAAATCAGCGTGGCATATTTCTTCTCCAGCGATTTCTGGGCTGTTTTCGACCCAGTTTTCGGCCCAGAAAACACAGATTAGATGCTATAAAGTGGGAGAATCCATTCATTCATAATAACAAGCTCATAATATACAATTTTAGGATTTAGATATAGTTTTTAGAGGGAGAAGTTCTCTCCTCTCTCTTAGGATTTAGTTTTAGGATTTAGGATTATTTCTTCTTCATCACAGGTTTAATGTTCCTTTAATTTATGTTTCTACTTTTATTTTATTGTTCTAATTGATATTTATCTTTTCACTTTAGCTTATGAACCTTCCCATGTTAAGATTTGAATGTTCTATTTAATATATTTTGAGGTATTTCAATTTATGATTGTTTTATTCTATTTATGAATGCTTTTAATTTAATTTAGAATTTTCTCTTTTGGCTTTGGTTGAGTCATTGGAGACACTTGAGTTATCAAACTCATTGTTGATTGAAAATTAGAATTCTTCAAGAATTAATTCAAGTTCCAATAACTCTAGCCTTTCCCAAGGAAAGACTAGGACCTGAGGAATCAAAATTAATTCATCCACTTAACTTACCTTCATAGTTAGAGGTTAACAAAGTGGGAGAAAAATCCAATTCTCATCATAATTGATAAGGATAACTAGAATAGGTCTTCCAATACCTTGCCAAGAGTTTATTTTATTATTTCTATTTTATTTTTCTTATCATTTAACATACTGGTTCCTTACTTTCAAAACCCCCAATTTACAAGACTCATAACCAATAATAAGAACATACTTCCCTGCAATTCCTTGAGAAGACGACCCGAGGTTTAAATACTCGGTTATCAATTTCAAAGGGGTTTGTTACTTGTGACAACCAAAACGTTTGTATGAAAGGTTGATTGCTTGGTTTAGTAACTATACTTGCAACAAGAGTTTACTAAAACTTCTAAACCATCAATCTTCAGTTCTTCAAAATAGCGCCGTTGCCGGGGACTTGCAAACGTGTGCCTTATTATTGGTTATTGTAAATATTTGCTTTTTACTTGTTTATTTATTTTTATTTTTGTTTTTATTTTTGCTTTTTCGTAAATTAAGAGGTTATTGGTTTTTATTTAGTTATTAAAAAAATTTTTTTCCAAAAATTTGTTCTTGGTGTTCATCTTGATCTTCAAGTTGTTCTTCGTGTTCATCTTGACCTTCAAGTTGTTCTTAGTTGTTTTCTTCGTTTTGATCTAAAAATTTTAAGTTTAGTGTCATTTTATTGTTTTTCTCTTTCCTCATTAAATTCAAAAATTCAAAATTTAAAATTCAAATTTCAAACTTAAAAAATTTAAAATTTCAAAATTCAAATCATTTTCAAAAATCATATCTTTTTCAAAATCTTATCTTATCTTATTTCAAAATCAAATTTAAATTTTCAATATTTAAATTCCAAAATTCAAATTTCAAAATTCAAATTTAAATTTTAAAAATCAAACCTTTTCAAAATTTAAATCTTTTTCAAAGCTTTATCTTACATTGTTGACTTTTTCAAAATTCAAATTTCAAAATTTCAAAATTCAAATTTCAAAATTTTAAATTTCAAATTTCAAAAATTTAAAATTCAAAATTTAATTTTCAAATTCAAAAATTTAAATTTAAATAATATTTTAATTTAAAATTGTTTTTATTTTTATTTTTAATTTTTATTTGTTACTATGAACTCTCACCCTTTTGGCTATGAGTCTGGTTACAATTATGTTACAGAAAGAGGAAATTACAATGAGAACAGGCATCAAGGTTAGAACAATCAAAGATGGGAGGAGCCACAAGGATTTGATCAACCCTCAAGGCAACAACCACCTCCAATGGACTATCAACAACCACCACCATATGCCTATAAACCCTCTCCTCAACATGACCTTGGACCACCATACTCACAAGCCCCTTTTCACCATTCACCTCCATATGACCCTAACCCGTATCCACCATACCAACCACCTTATGAGCCAAATGAACCCTCTTATCCACCCTAAACCTCAATGGAGAAAGCACTTACTGATCTAAACTCTACTATACAAGCTCTCGTCGCCCAAATTGGACCACCAAATACCTTCAACAATCAACCCTCAAGCTCTAGTGCACTTCCTTTTCAACCACAGAATGATCTCTCCATCCCATTACCACCATCCATGGAAGAGCACCCACATCCATTAATCCAAGAGCAACATGATCCCAATGATGCTATTGACATGGAACAAGAGAGAAGGGATCATCTTCGCGAATCCATACTTCATAAAGAGCTAGAGGAGGCCCTAAAGGTGAAGGTAGTAAAGACCCTTGAAGATGAAAGAATAGTTGAAAGGAGTTGTCATAGAAAGAAAATCATCAAGGATGAGTACGATTTTATATTAAAACTACTGGACAAAGCAGTAATTATTGAAGCGAAAAAAGTGGTTGAAGACTTGCGAGATGCTGAACCTCCATGGGAAAGTCAAGACATAGAGCCTCCTTCCAAGACGGTTGCATTTGATGTTGAGGAGGGTGTACAACCTCCAAGGCATACCCTGGTTGAAGACTTGGAAGAGGTTGATCAAGAGATGGAGATTCAAGAAAAAGAGGCACAACCTCCCATGCCCTTGGTGAGAAATGTAGAAGAGATTGAATTGGAAGAAAGCTACCAAGAGGAAGAGGTTGAAATTGAAGAAGCTTGCAAGGAGGTGGAAGTTGTCAAGAAAGAACATAAGGGAAAGGAGCTTGATATCACTTTGCCAAAGCTGCTGGAGACCTCTCCACCTAAGTTGCCATCATCCTTCACAACATTCAAGTGGGTAAAATTCATATCCCTTAGCTTTCTAATTCCACTTGAATATGGGCTACTGGAGACGGATGGTCAACTTAGAGCTCTTTGTGGCATTAAGAGTAAGAGGAAGATGGTCAGGGGTAAATTTTGTCCTGCAAGGTTCATCATGGTTGGAAGCTTTAAGTTTAAACGCAAAGGTTGGTGTAGAGCTCAATTGAATGGGTCTAGGAAGTTGTTTGCACGCTTCACCAAGAATTCTAAAGTTGAACCACCCGGATGGAATTATGATAATCAACTTGAAGACGAGTGTAGAAACAAGATTTGGGATCCCGGAGGCCATTGGAATTGCAAACATTGGTGGAGATTCCTGAATGAGTTCAAGCACAAGCCACCATAACAGGGAGCTCACCAAATGTCCAACTTAAGGACTTTAACTAAAAATGCTAGGTGGGAGACAACCCACCGTGGTATGATCGTTCCATTTTCAATCTTATTTCGTTTTGTTTGTTTTTGAGTTTTATTTTATTTTATTTCATTGAACCTGGAATTGCTCATAACATCCATATCATTTTGCATTCTGCATACTGCATAAAAAAAAAAAGAAAGCACGCACGCGACGCGGCAGCGTCGCTGATGCGTCCGCGTCATATGTGCCTCCAAGAAGAAAAGAGATTTTACAGAGAGTCACGCGACAGCATGACTGCAGGCGTGCCTTTAGCATAGATTGATCCACGCGACCGTGTCAATGACGCGTCCGCGTCATGTGGGAAAAACGCCTCCCACGCGTCCGCGTCACCCACGCGAACGCGTGGCCCTGTGAAATCGACGTAAACGGGTGTATGGCAGAGAGTTGTGATGGAGTGGGGCTGGAACCATGCTAGAAGCACAAGCCCTACCACGCGAACGCGTGCCCCATGCGTTCGCGTCATTTTTAAAAGAAAGGCCATTCACGCGATCACGTCAACCACGCGATCGCGTCACCCAGATTTTTGGCAATGTGCATTTACAACAGAGAGTTGCGCGAACGCGAGGCTGTACTCCCGCCAATCGCACAAATCAGGCCACGCGATCGCGTGACCCATGTGTCCGCGTCACCTGACCTTATCGCGCACCACGCGACCGCGTCACTCACGCATCCGCGTCGCATGCGGCGCACAGAATATCCAGATCAGCCAAAATATCTTATCTTTTCTTCCCCAAATCCTAATTTCTTTCTTCTTCTTTCTTCTTTCTTTCTCTTCTTCTCCCTCTCTACTCTTCTATCCCTTTAATTTAATGTATTTATTTGTTCCTTCCTTTTGGTTTCTTTTTCAATTCTTTTTCATGCATTTTTATGTTGGTGTTGGAGTTTTATTTGGATAGTACCTTATTTTATTTGAGCATGTGGCTACTCTGAGGAGAGATTTGACAATTGACATTTACTTATGGCTCTCATATACATTTGGATTACATTATTTTCATCCCTATTTTAACTTGCACACCCAATGTATTTGGGATTATCATTCACAATTGTCATCATTACACATGCTCTTTAATTTGGCACATTTATTACTTGATGCTTAAGCTATGCTTCTCATGCCTATTATTTGCATGTTTTTACCCTCTTGCATCTAATTATTTTGAATTGCCCTTTTTGATCTTTATTGTTGTCTTCCCTACATGTTGTAGCTACCATGTAGTTGGGCTATCATCTTTCCTTTGGCATTCCTTATCACTTGGAATTTCCTCCCTTCCGGTCTGAGTTTCCTATATTTCACACTCTTCCTTTTTCTTCTTCCTTAGGCATGGGTACCAAGAAAGAAAAAGAGAAGGCCACTGACAAGACACCGGCACGGAGAGGAACCAAGAGACCTCCCGCTAAGACGCCTCTATCTACAAGCGTCAGTTGTAGCAACCCGTCCACTTGTAAATCTTAGCATGCACCGAGGACGGTGCAATCTTTAAGTGTGGGGAGGTCGATACCGATCTCCATGGGTTAGTTACTCTTCTATCTCAACACCAATGGTTTATTTTCCTTGTTAGTTGTTGCATTTGCATGTTTGATTGCATGATTATTTGATTTTGTGCATATTTTACCACTTGGTTGAAGTAATATTTTCTTTTTCAAGAAACCTTTTAGAGCATTTCACTAATTTGAATAAAATTTGATGTTAAACTTGTTTGAAGAAATATTATACTGGAACATGGTTTAGAGGTTGAACACACAAAACCAGTGAGATTTTGAGCCTATTTGATTGGTTGAATTTTATCAACCAAAATTTTATTTTTGGTGTGTGTTTTTCTCTCTAAAATTGTGATCTTTGTCTTGCTTAATTCTATATTTCCATTATTTGATGTATGCATACACTTACATGATTGACGCCTTTGTTTTACTGAGCTTACATACCCATATGGCCTTACCCTTTCATTATTCTTTGCAAACCAATATTGAGCCTATTATACCCCTTTGTTTTTTACTTTAGCACATCATTAACTCTAAGCGGAAAACAATAATGTCCTTAATTTGAATCCTTGGTTAGCTTAGACTAGTGAGAGTGCTCATGAATTAAGTATGGGGAAAGTTGAATTTGGAAACATTTGGTTTGAGAATTGAGTATGTTAGAATTTTCTGAAAATGTGATAAAAAAATGTTTAGGACATGATTCATACATCCAATAATTTAATCATATGCATTGAAAAAAATAAAAAGAAAAAAAAATAAATAAATATATATATATATATATAAGTGAGAAAAAAAAGAAAAAAAAAAGAGCAATTAAGCAAAAAGGGGACAAAATGCCCCAAAGTAAGTGGTAAAAGCAATGCATATGTACTGTACTTGAAATTAGAATGCATGAATATGTGGAAAACATGGTTAATGGATAGTTAGATGTGGTATTATGATTACATGGATTGTCTAAAATTAGGTGGAAAGTTTAAGTTAATTAAGGATTCAGATTTTAGTCCACTTGGCCAAATACAATCCTACCTTGACCATAACCCCATTACAACCCTTAAAAGACCTGTTGATATGTGTATCTGTGCATTAAATTTATGTTGATTGTTAGATGAAGAGCAAGCCTTAGAAAGAAAGGTTAGTAGAGAATTGAGAGAATCGGACCTAAAACACTTGAGTGATTAGAGTGCATACACTCCCAGTGAGGGTTCGATGCTCGATTCTTTGTTCCCGGCTTTCATGAGCTATTTTCTTCTACAAGC
Source organism: Arachis ipaensis (assembly GCF_000816755.2). Classification (NCBI taxonomy): domain Eukaryota; kingdom Viridiplantae; phylum Streptophyta; class Magnoliopsida; order Fabales; family Fabaceae; genus Arachis; species Arachis ipaensis. Next base: position 69,958,749 of record NC_029786.2, read on the forward strand.
CAATTTGTACTTCATTTTTATGATTTGAATTAGTGAAATCCAGTTCATATTTATTCTTGGAGAATTTATTTACTTTTAAACTAAGTAGAAAAAAAAAAGCATTCTTCATGTAGTTGCATTCATATAGATAGGTTGCATTTCATACTTTCTACCATTCCTCTTAACTCTCTTATAGCTTCTCTTGAGCTTAGCATGAGGACATGCTATTGTTTAAGTGTGGGGAGGTTGATAAACCACTATTTTATGATTTATCTTGTGCTCAATTGAGTAGATTTTGTCAACTCTTTACCCACTTATTCATACTATTTGCATGGTTTTATATTTGCCTTTCTAATTATGTGCTTTGATTGAAAACATTCTTCTTTGGCCTTAAGTTCCCTATGTTTAAATACTCTCTTATTACCATTAGATACCTTGATATGTGTGTTAAGTGATTTCAGAGATTACAGGGCAGGAATGGCTCAGAGGATGGAAAGGAAGCATGCAAAAGTGGAAGGAATACAAGAAGTTGGAGAAATTGCTAAGCTGTCCAGCCTGACCTCTTCGCACTCAAATGGCTATAACTTTAGCTACATAAGTCCAAACGATGCGGTTCTATTTGCGTTGAAAAGCTAACGTCCGGGGTTTCGATTGGATATATAATATGCCATAGTTTCCCTGACGCTAGGCAACGCGAACGCGTGCTCCACGCGGATTCGTTGCAGTGACGAAAATCAGCGTGGCAGATTTCTTCTCCAGCGATTTCTGGGTTGTTTTCGACCCAGTTTTTGGCCCAGAAAACACAGATTAGATACTATAAAGTGGGAGAATCTATTCATTCATAATAACAAGCTCATAATACACAATTTTAGGATTTAGATGTAGTTTTTAGAGAGAGAGGTTCTCTCCTCTCTCTTAGGATTTAGTTTTAGGATTTAGGATTATTTCTTCTTCATCACAGGTTCAATGTTCCTTTAATTTATGTTTCTACTTTTATTTTATTGTTCTAATTGATATTTATCTTTTCACTTTAGCTTATGAACTTTCCCATGTTAAGATTTGAATGTTCTATTTAATATATTTTGAGGTTTTTCAGTTTATAATTGTTTTATTCTATTTATGAATGCTTTTAATTTAATTTAGAATTTTCCCTTTTGGCTTTGGTTGAGTCATTGGAGACACTTGAGTTATCAAACTCTTTGTTGATTGAAAATTGGAATTCTTCAAGAATTAATTCAAGTTCCAATAACTCTAGCCTTTCCCAAGGAAAGACTAGGACCTGAGGAATCAAAATTAATTCATCCACTTAACTTACCTTCATAGTTAGAGGTTAACAAAGTGGGAGAAAAATCTAATTCTCATCATAATTGATAAGGATAACTAGGATAGGACTTCCAGTTCTAATACCTTGCCAAGAGTTTATTTTATTATTTCTATTTTATTTTTCTTATCATTTAACATACTGGTTCCTTACTTTCAAAACCCCCAATTTACAAGACTCATAACCAATAATAAGAACATACTTCCCTACAATTCCTTGAGAAGACGACTCGAGGTTTAAATACTCGGTTATCAACTTCAAAGGTGTTTGTTACTTGTGACAACCAAAACGTTTGTATGAAAGGTTGATTGCTTGGTTTAGTAACTATACTTGCAACGGAGAGTTTACTATAACTTCTAAACCATCAATCTTCAGTTCTTCAGCCTCGCGGGGAACACCAGCAGCAGCAACCAAATCGGATACCATGGCGGAAAATGGGAGATTACCGTTGGCATGGACGCGATCTATCGCTTGTCGGATGAGGAGAGGGATGTTGACTGGCCTCTCCGTGAGTATGCACCAGATAAGAAGGGCGAGGTCCGCCATGATGGTTGGCTCATGGGTGCTTAGAAGCACGTAGTGGGACAAGATTTGAGCCCATGCTCGAGCTTCCACAGTAAGCGCGCGTGCGTCAATGCACTTAGGCCGCAGCCTGAGTCTCCCTTGGGTCCAATGTGTCTCTGGTTGGGCAATGACCTGAAGGATTGAATCCCAATCAAACTCAAATTCATTGCGTTGATGTAGGACCTTTTGGTAACCATCCATCTCCTCCGGTACTGGTAAAATATTAAGCACTCACTGAATAGCCTCTTCCAAAACTGGGACTTGCTTCCGACACACAAAAACTAACTGTAGTTGGAGTAGAACTCCATCACCCAAGAAAGGTTGGCCTCCTGTGGTCTCCGCATTAGAAATTCCCATTGTCGCCGCTCAATGCGGGGCATCACATACTGAATAATGTGCTCCGGAGGGGCGAGTATATGCTCAGAATGATAATTTCTTTCAACCACGGTGGGGAACATGAGCTCACAGAAGCAGTTGGGAAACCTTGTGGGGTCCCTTGCAGGATTGCCATTCTCTTGTTCATCAATATGAACAATCGTCTTCCCCCTCTTGGAGAGGGGCTTAACTCCTAGTATAGGGTGCGCCTTGGCGGTTGATCTTTGGGGTGCCCTTTTTATGGTTGGCTTTTTCGACGCCTTATCCTTGCCTTTTTTGGTGGCCATCCTGAAAAAAGAAGGAAAAGAGGAAACATTAAACGCAAAGAAGCAACACTTGGAGAATAACATGCAAGTGAAAAGTAATGCCCAAAGGGAAAAGTGTCTTGAGGACATGACAGTTGCAGCATGTGAACAAGACAACAATACAATCATGGGGCATATCACTAGTAAGAGATGCAAGAGTGAGAGAGGCATGCAATAAGGCATGAGAAGGATAAGCTCAAGCATCAATAACAACTTAAAGTGACACATGCAAGAAAGCAAATAGGTACAAGAAAGTTATAGACCTAGTCCAACTCCAAGATAATGAAGCATGCAATGGAATAAAGTAGAGTTAGAAAAAGTGGAATTACAAATCTTGCAATATGCTATGAAGAAGAAAGTCAAGGGGAGTGAGCATAAGAATGGTAAATATGAAGCATAGTAAGCTCAATGCACATAAAGAAAAGCAAGTGTATGAAAAAGAAGCACCAAGTTGAGAGCATAAAGTCAAATTGAACCAAAATGGTATAAGTGCCTTTCAACAAACACTTGGTGTGCAAGTAGGAAAAATTCAAACAAATAATACCCCAAAATGGAATACCAATTAACAAAACAACACCACATTCACAATTAAACCAAGTGATATCAAAATATGCAACCAATGCAAGTAATAGCTCAAAGTTAAACACCCATGAAAAATATAAAAAGTAAGCAAATAAATGAGAACAAAGTAACCAAAATGAAACGAAGAAGAAATGGAAGAGAGTAATTAAATGCAACTAATAAGAGGGAGACTTAAAATCAGACAAAAAGGAAGAAGGAGCAGGAGTAAAAACCTTGAGAAGAGGAAGAAGGTAAGGGAGAGTGCAAGTGAAAAATACGAGATGAGAGAGGAAAGAAGGAGAGGAGAGGGAATGTGGGACACCGGAGGTGGTGGTCGCCGGTGGCTGTGGGCGGAGACAAGGTGGTATGAAGATGGGAGAAGAAAGGAAGAAGCAATGGAAGAACGAAAGTTGAAGAAATGATTCAAAACAGGGCGCGCTGCATATCAGGTGCGTCTGGGACACGACGCGTACGCGTCATCCACGCGTGCACGTGGATGTTTGGAAAGGAGCAGTGATGCGCGAGCGTCGAACACGCATATGCGTGGGCAGCACAAATGGGATACGACGCGTACGCGTCAACTGAGAAGGAATTTACCAATAAAATTCCGTCGTGAGTATAGTCTAAACCAACAAGCTATCCCGCACCAAATTTAGAAAATGTGTCACCACAATTCAAAATCAATAACCGAGAGTAGAATCCCAGGTCGTTCTCCCTAGGAGTTACCCTAAGATGCACATCATTGGTTAGGAGTTCTCTTGGTAGTGTGAAGTTGAGTACAAGAAAAGTATATGAACATGAATTAAAACAATGAACAATTAGCAAATGAACTAAGGAAACCAAGAAATTAGACTAACAAAAGTGAATAACAATCAATCAATATAAAATCCATGGCTAGGGATGAGAATTGGAATTCCTATCATCATTGCCCCCATCAATTGTGACATTAATTGGCTATTGCTCCACTTAGTTAACCTCTAACTATGAAGAAAAGTCAAGTGAAGATAATCAATTTGAGTCCACAAGTCCTAGTCAAATCCTAAGGAGAGACTAGCTTTAGTGGCACTCAAATCAACTAGCAATTTCCAATTGTCAATCAACAAAAGACCTTGACAATCCAAGTGTCTCTAATTACACAACCTCCAAGCCAAGAGTGAAAATCTACTCCATAACTATAGTTGACATTTTCTCAAGCACTTGGTGAGCAATAATGAAAGACATTATGAAATTGAGAAGAGAATTTGAATTAAAGCTATCTACTACAAACAATTAACAACAATAAAGCACTTAACAACAATGAACATGAAATTCCTCAATGAATTAATGGAAATCAATGTAGACAAGATCCAAATCCAAGATCCAAAGTAACTAGCGTAACAAGAACATTAAAATGAGAGTAGAAGAATGAGATCTACAAATTAGAGCAGTGTAAAATTGAATTAAATTCATATCTAACCAAAGGATCCAAGTGGAATTCAAATTGAGAAGGCTAAAACCTAGAGAGAAGTGAGAGTTTCTCTCTCTAGAAACACAAACTCCAAAACTAGCTAAGAAATTGTCTAATGTGTCAATCCCCCCTCAATCCTTGGTTCCTTGGGTTTTTTCCCTCCAAAATTCAGCTCAGATTGGGCCTGGAGCTCCTCAGAAATCTCCAACCACGATTTCACTAATGAAGTCACGTGCCGAGCGTCATGCGTGCTCGTCGGCCACGCGTACGCGTCGGCTGAGATTTTGCAAACCACGCGTACGCGTCAGGCATGCGTACGCGTCGATGAGATTTTTGCCCAGCCACGCGAATGCGTCAACTTTTGTGCGCCAATCCCAGAACCAAGCCCCACACGTGCGCGTCGATGCCAATGCTCCAAAGCTCCATTTTTCATGCTCCTTCCACTTGTGCATGCTTCCTTTCTCTCTTATAGACCATTCTTGCCCCTATAAACTTTGAAATCACTTAACAAACATAACACGGCATCGAATGGTAATAGAAGAGGATTAAAATATAGCATATTTAGGGCCTAAAAAGCATGTTTTCAACCATTGAGCAAAATTAGGAAGGAAACACAAAACTATGCCTTTTATATGAATAAGTGTGATAGAATGTTGATAAAACCTCTCAAATTCTACATAAGATAAACCCTAAAATTGGGGTTTATCAATAATATTCGTTAAATTTAATTTCTAAAAATAAAGTTTAATATTTTAGTATATAAAATTTACAAATTTATATATTCTAATTTTACATCGGGTCGATTTGGTTTATTTCGAATCATTTTTTAGTTGGGTCAAAATAGATCTGATGATCTTTTAGAGCTAGATCTTGGTCTAATTAAACCCAGTGCAACCCAACCCATGAACACGCCTAGTTTGAGATAACATCAACGTATCTTTTTACTAAGGAAACTATTTTTATTCATGGAAAAGCCAAACGGTACTTACAGAATACAAAAAAAATCTTAGTTCTACATTCAGAAAAAGATAATTATCTTCTATGTTGAACTATAAACTGACAAGAGACATATAATTCAATTATAAAGAATCTTAAAAAGTAGAAATAGAAAATAGGTTGAATCTCTTTTATTTCTAAATCTACACCGATGTGCTACAACATAACAAGATATCTTTTCTTCTTTACATAGATCTAATCATCTTCTTCATCTATAACTCTTTCTATGAACAAACAATTATTTTCGTAGTATCTTTTTCCTAGATATGGAGAGATCCGCACTATCATACCAACTTCAACTATGAAAGAAAAAAAAGCACTACAAAAGAGAAGAAAATACCACAAGAGATTATTTAATCTAGAACCTCGAATACTAAACTAAGCTAAAGTGGTAAAATAGAAATAGAAAAAAGGATAAAGGAAAGCAAGAGAGGAGTGAGAAAGAAGGGAACAGAAGAAACATGGTTAGAAAAGGAGGAGATTGAAGGCATAATAGAAGAAGGGAAAAAAGTGAAGAGAGAGAGAGGGGGGAGAGAGGGAGAGAAAGAAGGAGAGAGGGAGAGAGAGAGAGAGGAGGGAGGGTTGCCGT
>NC_029786.2:69965101-69975921 GCF_000816755.2 Arachis ipaensis
TAACGGCATCCTTGAAGAGTTGTCTTCGTCATTACTTTCATAAGGAGAGAGCCAGAAGCTTCTTAACATCATCGTAGTTCTAAACAATTATTTTTCATTCTATGTGTCGTAACATTTTAAAAGTGAGTTCATATTATCATCACACTTAACTGTATAAAAAATGACTCAATGTTAGCTAAAGAGTTTAACAATCATAAATTCTCAAACTTTTAATGTTTTTTTTTAATTTAGTAGAAAACTAAAAAGAATATGATTTTATAGTTAAACGAGATGATCAAAATGCATTACTAGGTCACTAGTCAAGCCACTTATATACTTTAGTTGAATACATAAATGATGAATTAGACATAACTTTTTGTTTATATGACAAAATATTAATAGTAATGGGCTGGTGGCCATGAGGTTCAACTAAAATTTACAATTGTCAAGTAAAAGTTAAAACATTAGATTTGATTGGATCATACTAAATCAAATACACATGTAATTTGAGTGATAAATCGAATTTGATAAAGATATATATAGTCTAAAACACAATGATGATAAAAAGCAAAAAAAGTGTCATCAATATATGTTTAATTCAATAACATTTTATTGAGAAATTAAAAGCAATAATAAGTTTTAAAAAGATCTAACAAATTTTCTTATATAGTTCTTATTGATTTCGTCGTAATTAAGAATTTAAGAGTTAAAATTAATTTTGACGTAAACTCCTCAATTTGCATAGGTACTTGACTTTGTGTTTAAGGATAGCAATGAGTCCCTAAAGAGATGGAAAGATATCTCCCGCTCTTGTCCCCTGCCTCCAGAAATACTTTCCATCCCTGCTCCATACCCACGACGAGTAATAGGAATCCTATATCCATCGGATTTTTTTGTGTGTCGAATATCCACACATTTGAAAAAATAAAAGGAAATGTAAAAAAAACAAAAAATAAAAAAAATATTCACCAAGCCAAATAGATCGATCAAGTTGGCTATTAGCATCGACACTGAAAATCAGTGAAAGTCGATCACAGGCAAATTTATCATTTTAAGTCCTCAATTCCAAGCCAATAATACAAAATTCTACTCTATAATTAGGTGAGACATTTCATCAAACACATAGAAGGCATATAAACAAATCATCATAAATTTCTAAAATTAATAAAATCTATAACTAACCAAGACAAGAAAGAAATAATAACAACTAAAAGGAACATCAATAAACATAAAAACATCAAATTGAATTAAAGAAAAATTGAAATCAATACTTGTTCATAAACTAAAATTAGTAAGAATAAAGAAACTAACAAGTGAAACTAAGGAAATTAAGATACTAGAACAAGAAAATACAAAGAAAACTAAACTAGAACAAGATTAAAATCTAAAATTTAGAAGAAATTAAACTAAAAATTCTAAAATCCTAGAGAAAAATTGGAGCTTCTCTCTCTAGGAATTAACCTAAAACATGACTAAAACTACCACTATGACTCTTCTTCCACTACTTGGTTGATCCCATTCATTTTAGCTTTATTATGCATCAGAAATGAGTTGAATTGGGCCAAAATTTGGGCCTAAAATTGCAAGCCATGTGCTTACTTAAATAAATCATGTATTGCTACTCGTGTGTACGTAACTTTTCTGTAAGGAATGGATCTTTGTACATCATTTTCAGTTGAAAAATCTCACAAACATAATCAGAAATATGAACCCGTGGTAGACCAGAAACAAGTCATTTTCTTGATAAGTAATTTAGGCCAAAGAAATGAAAATGTCCAATCTACATATGCCACATCCAGCTATCACTAAATATTACAAAACTCATGCAAGAGAGATTAACCTGTTGAATTTTCAATGAAAACATTCTGTTTAAAGTCATTTTTCCTTTATTTTTGAACCTTCTTTTGTTGTCAGACACAGTGCAATATCTACGATAAGTTTTCATCTTATATCTCTTTTTAGATAACTATCTCATACTCAGTAAATTGTAATCAAGTTCAGGAGCATAGAAAACATAAAAAAATATAACTCAGAGAACCATCTTTCAATCTAATTGGTATATGTCTTTTTCTTTAATAGAGATATTTGTATTATTGCTAAACTTCAATAATGGTTTAACTAAATCATCTAGTGAAGAAAATAATTCTTTTCTACCAAACATATGATTACTACAGCCATTATCTAAGTATGATATATTTTCATTTTCAGCACATGAATTACTTATAAAAAATAAAGCTTGAATACCCAGATTATCATCAGTATGTCGATTTTTTTTTTTTTTGCAATGTTTGCTTGATTGTTATTCATCATTTTGAATTTGCAATCTGCTGTTTTATGTCCATACTTTTCACAATGAAAGCAGTTGAAATTGATTCTTTCTTGATAAAAATTTTCTCGACCTCTTCCTCCATTGACATGCCTGCAATTTGTTCTACCTCTTCCTTGATTAGGCAATGTAAAATTATTACAACTTTCTTGGTTGTAATTAGCACGACCTCTTCCTCTGAAACTTCCTCTACCTTTGCCTTGATAATTGAAACCACGACTTCGTGCTTCTTGTGTACAACTTGATTCTGCAATATTGTTTAAATTCACCTAACTTTTTAGAGCTTCTCGGTTCATTTTTGTGACTTCTCTAATATTCTACTGATATTACTTTTTAATATTCTTTGCAACTCTACAATCGTCATGGTATCCATATCATGGGACTCTAGTATTGTAGTCATCACATGGTCATACTTCATCAGTATGGTGTGAAGAATTTTCTACACTACTTTACTATCAGACATATCTTCTCCATAGACTCTCATCTTTTTTACAAGATCTATAACACGAGTAAAATATTTCTCAATAATTTCTGAGCTAGACATCTCGTATATTTCATATTTTCTTCGCCAAAACTATAGCTTTATTTTCTGGACTTTATCTACACCTTTGTACGACAACTTCAACGTGTTCCATGCTTCTTTTGCATATTTGACATTACCTATTTTGCCAAACACTGTAAAATCTACACCTTGATGAATTTGAGATAGGGCCAATTGATATCTCTTCTTATGGGAAGCATCAATTCCTTCTTGCAAACCCAATTCGACAAAATTTCACAGATTCTGAGTCTTCAAATGGGACCAGACCATACAATATTAAAAGCATTTGACATATCGACTCTATGAAAAAATAACTATGTGAGAACTCTCCTACATCTCACAAATTCTCAAACACTTGACACTGGACTAACCTGGCTCTGATACCAAATGTAATTATAATATTAAGACTTAATTAACCCTAGAATCCCTCACTTATATAAATGGCATTATTATATTTTTCACTCAAACTCAGTAACACTCAAAATAATAAAGGAGAGAATTTTTTAAATGAAGACTAAGTATTTTGATTCATATGAAGAGATGATTTACCAGTATAGATGCATTATTTGTTTATAGCTATAATTGACTATTCATTTGACAAAACAATTTGTAACAAAGCTTCATGGTTAAGCTTGGATATATTGGCGGTAACTATTGAAGGTTGTAGAAGAAAAATCAACTTATCACATGCACATATAATGTTTATGTCATCAAGTTATCCAGCCAAAAATCTTTGAACATATTTAAAAGTTGCCAACTTTCCTAGTTGCTTTCTGTATCCATTGCAAATTTTATTTTTTTCAATTTTGACTAAATTTGACCAATTTTTGGTATATAAATGGTAGTGAATGATTTTTGCAAGTTTATTTAATAATTTTTGTCAACAAAATTCAAAGACCCAAATTCATCAATATGCACGGTTGAAGAAAGAATTTTTAGCTAAGAAATTGATTGTCTAATGTTATAAGGCAATGAGTGTCCTAAAGCATAGCTTGATGGTAATGTAAAGGAAAAATGCAGGTGCAAAGAATAAGGATGACTACAATTATATCAACAATATATTAACTTAAATGTGAACAATAAATTAGAAATTATTGACTGTATAACTCTTTTTGGTTCTCCTCCAAAATCGACTCTAGCTAGTGTTGTATTCTTGGTTGTATAAATCAATTCCATCGGTTTATAAGTGGAAGCTATTTTAACTTGCATGTACGGTTGTTTGAGGGATTTTTTTAATAAATAAAATAAATGTAAATGATTTGTTTATAAGTGGAAGCTATCTGTAGTTTTTTTTTTTTTACTTATCTCGTTTACACTGTAAACGAGATAAGCCACGTCACGCATTACAGGTATCATGTTTGCACGCGTGGTGTGAAACATGGCTTATCTCATTTACAGTATAAACGAGATTTACTTACTCAACTCAAATCGTTTACACTGTAAACAAGATAAGCATCACTGACTCCTATATAAGGATGTCGTTTATAGTGCCTCAAATGTCCCTTTCACTATCTCTTTAGCTTCATTTCTCCTTCTCTCGACAATTTTTCTTGATATTCTTGAGATACTTGGACATTATGGCATGCACAGATGTACGAGACGGTTACATCAACCGCCTAAATGCAACGTGGCGCATCGTGGAAGCGATCGACTTTGAGGTTAGTGTTGTCGTTTTGCTGTTTTAAATAAACAACCATATAATTATAGTTAGGATAATTTTATAGATTTAGTGTTGTTATGCATGCATAGAATAGATTATGTTTTTGGTAACATAAAATATGTTGTTAGTTAGCATGTTATTAGAATCTGCTAGGGGTGGAATGCGTTCTTAGTAACTATCAGATAATTAATTTAATTTATTTATTAAACATGTTTATTACATTTTGTTGTTTCTTTTATTTGAATTTTATACTTTTAACTTTAATTTTGAATATTCTAGACAACTTGTTTTACTGAATATTTGTTGTAATGATGTTGCATAAATTTTTTAAATGTTTAATTTTTAAAATTAATTATTCTGAAATGTGAAATAATTGTTTATTATAATTTTTATCCTTTTATTTTAAAATCCAAAATTTTGAGATTCAAATAGATTTTTTATTAAAAGGTTTTATTTTTTAACAGAGGCATCGCCTACTACTAGCTAGGGGAGTGGACCATAGTCTTCCACTTCCGGACGCCATTCTCCCTGACATAAGGGAGGTTGGGTTTGGCGACAGAGTTTAGCCCAGGGACTTCATGTTTGACAACTCCCTGATCACTACATTCATAGACATAGAGGGCTAGCAACCAGAGACCCATACTTTTCACCTGCCTTGGGGTGAGTGCACGATCACCCTGTAGGACGTTGCGTAGCACCTAGGGTTACGCACGCACGGAGAGCTAGTGGGTGGGTACTTGCGTGACTTTCAGACATGGTATCAGCACCTGACCTCAGAGTGGGTAGAGGAGCTCCTAGGTTCCTGGCCTCCTCGTGCTCAGCAGTAAAGTGCGTAGAGGAAGGAATTATTTTTTGTCAAGATGACATGGCTTCAGGACCAGGTCTAGCATATCCCAACTACTGTTGATGCAGCCACCCTCCAACAGTACACAAGGTGTTATATCCTATTGCTAATCGGTGGTTACTGATGACCAACAATTCAAACAATCAGGTGTATATCAGATGGCTGCCACTGTTGGATGATTTTCAGAGGTGTCGCAGTATGTCTTGGGGATTCGCTGTGCTTGCATGAATGTACCACTCTTTATGTCATGCAGTACATCGAGATACCACCGACATAGCTAGATGCAATCCACTCCTAGTTTCTGGGATATACCATAGGTTTTCCCAGTGGTGTCCACCCGAGACACAGATCCTAACATTTACTCTGGCCATGAGGTAACTATTTTCAATTACAGTTTTGTCCTTTCTATTTAATTATTTAATTCATCTTTTTATTGCATAAAGTGAGACAATGTGATTGTTGCATATATGAACAAGTTGATAGGTATGGCTCAGCAGAGTAAAGACCAGTACGAACAGAAAGTCCTCTGATGGTGTAGTGCATTAGATCGTTTGCAGTTGTATGAGGTACGCGGTGTTGTTTTATTTAGTTGTCTCTAAAAGGTTAGTTATCCTATGTAATGAACTGAACCTGGCAGTTATATTACACTCTACTGATGCAGATCATGTGGACGTCGTACGACGACGTAGCCCTGCAGGCCGTGTGTCCGAACTGGTTGAGAGATGATGCAGAGTGAGGGATATGGATGGTTATTGTTCCCCTCGTCTGCTTCAACATTGTGGAGTTTCACCACGTTGATCGGGTGAAACGCCAATTCGGTGGGGAGCAGCCAGTGTCTGGAGACCCGGTGAATGTCGATAGGTTCCTGACCACCACAGGACGAGGGGAGGACGTGTGGTAGTCCCCTCGTCATTAGCAGTAGTATGATGGATGGAGGCATAGGTTTCAGGAGGTCACAGGATCGATATTTAGTCCTTCACAGAATGTCGACCTATGCAAGAGTACTGGGACTGATACTAGCATGCTTGCCGCATTAGACATCTGTTTGGCGAGGACGTACTTGATGATCTCAGGCTTTCTATACTACTGGATGACGTGTAGCCTACCGCCAGTCAGCCTAGGGACGTGCCTGACCTTCCTCTAGACTAGCACAGTACAGGAGAGTGGTGCAAGAGGTGGGTCATCTTGGACAAAATTTGAGCTGCCAAAACCACCACCGCCAACATCGCTGACCTTTGCAAAAAGCTCCATCAGTTGTTCCATCATGATTCTCTCGTGGGCATCAAACATGAGGCGCACATGCTCATCGCCATCGAGGCAAAACAGACGAAACCAGAATACTCTATTTTTCATCATTGCTAACATCCAATAACCAACTCTTCAAACTTCTTTTCTCTCATTACCACCAACGTGCGTCAATATCAGACTCTTTAACTAAAACAAAGAATTTGCTCTGTGAGTGCGCAGCAGAATAGGATTTTCACACTCATATATAACCCAAGTGCCACTGTTTCTCATGTGATAGTTAGGATACACCATCACAACAAAATAACCACTAACACTAGATATTTCTACTAAATTTATCGAAGAAACTGATGAGAAGAATGATTGAGATGTTTGTGGAGAATACCTATGGTTTGTAGATTCTTTTGATTGATTTTTGTCGTACTATATCCCGTTTACAATGAAAACGTTTTAAGCCAGCATATAACTCGTTTATGATGTAAACAATTTGAGATTGAGTATATCTCATTTACAGTGTATAAACAAGATATGTGGATCCCAGTCTATCCCACGTATCACATGTACAAATGTAATACGTGTAATGCTTAATTGACATGGCTATCTCGTTTACAGTGTAAACGCAATATACTCAAATTCAAATTGTTTATACTGTAAACGAGATAAATAAAAAGATGAAAATCGATTAAAAAAAAGCTACAAATTATCTATTTTAGTAAATAAAATAATATTTTATTTTATTTTTTTAAAAAAAAATTCGTTGTTTGAGACATTAACTTTTCTATGCATAAAGTGCTAACTTTAGGGGCCCTGTTGAATAGTATGTTAATTAAGATATCAACTTAAAAAATTGTAGTCAATTGGATATCGTTGCAAGGAAGTGCTATGCTAAGGTTTTTGCTATAGTATGAACTCAAAAGTTTTATAAACCAATTAGAAGTAATAAATGTGCATTGCATTAGCTTTAGTGATTTTTGCATAATCCAAATAACTTTGTGTGTCATTTTATGTGCTAACAAAATCTAACGTCAACTAAGACATATCTTATATATATCAATACATGAATTCTTTCCCTCTTTCAATATAATTAGCAAATAATTCATCAGTGCATACATCACATGTAGGATATATAAGACCATTAAAAGGAAAATTTAAAGCAATAATACGTATAATGATTTTTTTTTTTGAAACAAGAAGAGCTCAACACAAATGTGGAGCGTTAGAGGCATAAACCAACATAAAATACCTAAAGTAACCACCTAAAATTCACAAACAAATGCGTATCCCGATGTCATCTCCGGCATTGCCATCAACAACCAAAGGGATTGTCACTCCTCCACTCCTTATAGCTAAGCATAGTCATGTTGATGATGTCTTCAACCCGTTTTCCTGTATTCTGAAATAATCTCCGATTCCTTTCTAACCAGATGTTCCAAATTACCGCAAAGAAGCTTATAAACTACTTCTTACTTTCCTCCTTCCTCGTGACACCTGTCCAGCTTTGAAAGTGTTCCTTTAAAGTACCCGGAACGGACCATTTTTTGCCAAATTGTAATAACCAAGCGCACCACACCTGCCATGTAAAATCACAACCAAGAAACAGGTTGTAGACATATTCAACATCCTTATTACATAAAACACACACATTATCACCCTGAATAATAATGCCGAGTCGACCCAGTCTTTCTTTTGTATTCACTCTACCTATCAACGCAAACCATATAAATAACTCAACTCTTGGAGGGACTAAACCTTTCCAAATAGTCTTAATAAATTTATAGCTTGTTATGTCCTCCGTAAGCGTCTCCACCTGTAATACCTGCACAAAGGAGTTAGTAGAAAATACACCTTGCCTGTCAAATTTCTAAACAATTCTATCCTCTCTGTCAGAGGCTAATTTAACCGGCCTCAATGTTTCATGTAATTGATTCAGAAGTTTTAACTCCCATCGGAATAGTTCACGCCTCCATTAGAAGTTCCAAATCCACTCAAGCCCATCCCAGAACCCACAAACCCCTATGACAAAGCCTTTTTGGTTTGAAACCGAGAATAGCCTTGGGAACCTATCCTTCAGAGAACCGCAACTTAACCAGACATCCTCCCAGAAGTGAGTCCTTCTGCCATCACCAATCTCCATTGCCAAGCCAGTTATCATCTTATCTCTTATAGATTGCTCTTTAAACTGTATCTGACAAATGTCTTTCTATGGCCCCCCTCTAGTAGGTAAATCCTGGATTGATAAAAGTTAGTTAGGGGAGAGGTTATTACAAGAGCACATTACTTTCTTCCACAATGGACACTCCTCTTTAGAGAACCTCCACCACCACTTAAATAGCAGGGCAGTATTGCGGAGCACCGCATCACCGACTCCTAGCCCGCCTAGCCTTTTCGGGGCTTGGACCACTTCCCATCTAACCAAAGCTATGCCATTCCCCCCATCCTCCTTACCCCACAAGAATCTCCTTTCTAATGAAACAAGTTTATCCGCAACAGCCTTCGGCATCTTATGTAAGCTTAAATAATATACCGGCAAACTATTTAAAACTGACTTAATTAGAACAAGCTTCCCCGCCTTATTAAGTACCTTGGATTTCCATAAGCTTAGCTTCTCCTCAACTTTGTCTATTATTGGCTTCCAAGTCTTGACCAGCCTGGGATTCGCACCGAGAGGGATCCCCAGGTATTTAATTGGAAGAGCAGCTTCCTTGCACCCCAGCAGACTACACATCCTCTGTACCCAATGTGATCACAATTGATTGGTATCAAACTTGATTTCTCAAAATTAATGCTTAACCCCGACATCAGTTCAAAGCATCGAAGAAGCCTTTTGTAATTCTTAACGGACTCTTCCTCTGGCGGGCAGAATAAGACGGTGTCGTCAGCAAATTGGAGATGTGACAATTCTATATTGTCTCTCTGATGAGCGGATATTTTATACGCGTTTTGGGGTTAATTTCATATAGATTTTAGTATGTTTTAGTTGGTTTTCAGTTTATTTTCATTAGTTTCTAGGCAAAATCCACAATTCTAGACTTTACTATGAGTTTGTGTATTTTTCTGTAATTTCAGGTATTTTCTGGCTGAAATTGAGGGAGCTGAGCAAAAATCTAATTCAGGCTGAAAAAGGACTGCTGATGTTGTTGGATTCTGACCTCCCTGCACTCAAAATGGATTTTCTGGAGCTACAAGACTCCAAATGGTGTGCTTCCAATTGCGTTGGAAAGTAGACATCTAGGGCTTTCCAGCAATATATAATAGTTTATACTTTGCTCAAGAAATGACGACGTAAACTGGCGTTCAATGCCAGTTCCATGCTGCTGTCTGGCGTCCAGCGCCAGAAACAAGTTACAAAGTGGAGTTCAACGCCAGAAACAGGAAACCTTTTTCACTGAGAGGACGGATGGTAGCCATTGACAACGGTGATCCACCAACACACAGCTTGCCATAGGAGGAACCTTGCATGCGTGAAGAAGAAGACAGGGAGAAAGCAGAGATTCAGAAGACAAAGCATCTCCAAAACTCCAACATATTCTTCATTACTGCAGAACAAGTATTTAATCCATGCTCTTTTATTCTTCGAAATTCATACCGATAATTATAATTGATTTCCTGACTAAGATTTACAAGATAACCATAGATTGCTTCAAACCAACAATCTCCGTGGGATTCGACCCTTACTCACGTAAGGTATTACTTGGACGACCCAGTGCACTTGCTGGTTAGTGGTACGAGTTGTGAAAAGTGTGATTTACAATTCGTGCACCATGTTTTTGGCGCCGTTGCCGGGGATTGTTCGTGTTTGAACAACTGACGGTTTATTTTGTTTCTTAGATTAGGAAAATTTTTCTTTTTGGTTTAGAGTCTCTTATTATTGTTCTTGGTTAAAAATATCCTTCTTCAAAACAAGTGTTATATTTACTGTCCAATTGGCTAGAGCGTTGGTCTAAGTCCGTGGTAGTTTGGTATACTTTTTTTTAAAAATCTTTTTCAAAAATAATAATTTCTCTATTAAATTCTGTGCCAAACTTTAAGTTTGGTGTTTTCTTGTTGATTTTTCTTTGTTTTTCGAAAATTTTAGTTTTGGTTTTCTAAAAATTTTAAGTTTGGTGTCCTTCCTTCATGTTCTTGTGTTCTTGTGAGTCTTCAAAGTGTTCTTGAGTTTTCCTTGTGTCTTGATCTTAAAATTTTTAAGTTTGGTGTTCCTTGGTGTTTTCCCTCCAAAATTTTC
>NC_029786.2:69976056-69981426 GCF_000816755.2 Arachis ipaensis
CAGTGACCCTTCCATGAAAGAAGAGGTTAAAATAGTAACTGCTGAACTCAGCCCTGTAAAACAAGCTGCTGAATTCAATTAGCAATTGGACTTTCTAACAAAGCAGTTAGCCGAATTCAAGGATAAACTACAAGAGACAAGGATGGCTAATATAAATATGGAAGAACAATTGAAGCAAACAAAGCAGCAGCTGTCAAGACAAATAACAGAAGAATGCCAAGCAGTTCAATTAAGAAGTGGGAAAGCACTAAATACCCCACTTCAAGGCAGCAGGAAACCAAGAAATGAGCAAACCACCCAAAATTCACCTGAGGACAGTAAGAGCCCAGGGAAAAGTAATTCTGGCATTAAAACGCCAGCAATCTGGTGGAAGGCTGGCGCTGAACGCCCAGACCTTGCCCAAGACTGGCGTTCAACGCTAGTAACAAGCAAAGACTGGCGTTCAACGCCAGAAACAAGCAAGGATCTGGCGTTGAACGCCCAAAATGGGCAAGATCTGGCGCTAAACGCCCAAAAAGGGCACAGTTCTGGCGTTCAGACGCCAGGAACAGACAAGGAGTTGGCGTCTCACATCACTCCAGCTTCTAACTCTGGCACTCAATTGCCAGTGAGGGATCAGACACGCACAAGTGCTGATGACAACCCCTCTAAAAAGGCTTCTTCAGCCACTTCTGTAGGCAATAAACCTACAGCAACTAAGGTTGAGGAATATAAAGCCAAGATACCTTATCCTCAAAAACTCCGGAAAGAGGAACAGGATAAGCAATTTGCTCACTTTGCAGATTATCTCAGGACTCTTGAAATAAAGATTACATTTGCAGAGGCACTTGAGCAAATACCTTCTTATGCCAAGTTCATGAAAGAGATCTTGAGTCATAAAAAGGATTGGAGAGAAACAGAAAGAGTTCTCCTCACTGAAGAATGCAGTGCAGTCATTCTAAAAAGCTTTCCTGAAAAGCTTAAAGACCCTGGGAGTTTTCTGATACCATGCACATTAGAAGGTAACTGCACCAAGACAGCTTTGTGCGATCTTGGGGCAAGCATCAACCTAATACCTGCATCCACTGTCAGAAAGCTTGGCTTAACTGAAGAAGTTAAACCAACCCGGATATGTCTCCAACTTGCTGATGGCTCCATTAAATACCCATCAGGCGTGATTGAAGACATGATTGTCAGAGTTGGGCCATTCGCCATTCCCACTGACTTTGTAGTGCTAGAAATGGAGGAGCACAAGAGTGCTACTCTCATTCTAGGAAGACCCTTCCTAGCAACTGGACGAACCCTCATTGATGTCCAACAAGGGGAAATAACCCTGAGAGTCAATGATGATGAGTTTAAGTTGAATGCTGTCAAAGTCATGCAGCATCCAGATATATCAAAAGACTGCATGAAAGTTGATCTTATTGACTCTTTGGTAGAAGAGATCAACATGGCTGAGAATCTCGAATCAGAGTTGGAAGACATCTTTAAAGATGTTCAGCCTGATTTGGAGGATTCAGAGGAGATCAAAGAGCCTCTGAAATTTCCTCTGGAAGAGGAAAAACCTCTTAAACCCGAGCTCAAACCATTACCACCATCCCTGAAATATGTATTTCTGGGAGAAGGTGATACTTTTCCAGTGATCATAAGCTCTGCTTTAAATCCACAGGAAGAGGAAGCACTTATTCAAGAGGAAGCACTTTAAATCCTAAACCCGAGCTCAAACCATTACCACCATCCCTGAAATATATATTTCTGGGAGAAGGTGACACTTTTCCAGTGATCATAAGCTCTGCTTTAAATCCACAGGAAGAGGAAGCACTTATTCAAGTGCTAAGGACACACAAGACAGCTCTTGGGTGGTCCATAGGTGACCTTAAGGGCATAAGCCCAGCTAGATGCATGCACAAAATCTTATTGGAGGATAATGCTAAACCAGTGGTTCAACCACAGAGGCGGCTAAATCCAGCCATGAAGGAAGTGGTGCAGAAAGAGGTCACCAAATTACTAGAGGCTGGGATTATTTATCCTATTTCTGATAGCCCCTGGGTGAGCCCTGTACAAGTCATCCCAAAAAAGGGAGGCATGACAGTGATTCATAATGAAAAAAATGAACTAGTTCCTACAAGAACAATTACAGGATGGCGCATGTGTATTGACTACAGAAGGCTCAATACAGCCACCAGAAAGGATCATTTTCCTTTACCATTCATAGACCAGATGCTAGAAAGACTGGCAGGTCATGATTATTACTGCTTTTTGGATGGCTACTCATGCTATAACCAGATTATAGTAAATCCCCAGGATCAAGAGAAAATAGCATTCACATGTCCATCTGGAGTGTTTGCTTATAGAAGGATGCCATTTGGGCTGTGTAATGCGCCCGCAACCTTCCAGAGATGCATGCTCTCTATTTTCTCTGATATGGTGGAAAAATTTCTGGAAGTCTTCATGGATGACTTCTCAGTATATGGAGACTCATTCAGCTCCTGTCTTGATCACCTGAAACTTGTTCTGAAGAGATGCCAAGAGACCAACCTAGTTTTAAACTGGGAAAAATGTCACTTCATGGTGACTGAAGGGATTGTCCTTGGGCATAAAATCTCAAACAAGAGAATAGAGGTGGATCAAGCAAAAATAGAGGTAATTGAAAAATTACCACCACCTGCCAATGTTAAGGCAATCAGAAGCTTTCTGGGGCATGCAGGATTCTATAGGAGGTTTATAAAGGATTTTTCAAAAATCGCAAAATCTCTAAGCAATCTGCTGGCTGCTGATACGCCTTTTGTGTTTGACACAGAGTGTCTGCAGGCGTTTGAAATGCTGAAAGCTAAGCTGGTCACAGCACCAGTTATTTCTGCACCAGACTGGACATTACCATTTGAGCTAATGTGTGATGCCAGTGATCACGCCATTGGTGCAGTATTGGGACAGAGGCATGACAAGCTTCTGCACGTCATTTATTATGCTAGTCGCATTTTGAATGATGCCCAGTGAAGTTCCTCCAGAAATATATCTTCAGCAGGTTTGGAGTCCCTAGAGTATTAATCAGTGATGGGGGCACTCACTTCTGTAACAAACAGCTTTACTCTGCCATGGTCCGGTATAGAATTCGCCACAAGGTGGCGACTCCATATCATCCACAGACTAATGGACAAGCTGAAGTCTCTAACAGAGAGCTAAAAAGAATCTTAGAACGGACTGTAAATACCCGTAGAAAGGATTGGGCAAGAAGCTTGGATGATGCTCTGTGGGCATACAGAACAGCATTCAAGACTCCTATAGGGACCTCTCCATACCAACTGGTCTATGGTAAGGCATGTCACCTGCCCGTGGAACTGGAACATAAAGCCTACTGGGCAACCAGATTCCTGAACTTTGATGCCAAATTAGCTGGAGAAAAAATATTGCTCCAGCTAAATGAGCTAGAGAAATTCAGATTCACTGCTTTCGAAAATGCCATGCTTTATAAAGAAAAATAAAAAAAGTGGCATGACAGAAAGCTGTCATCTAGAATCTTTGAACCAGGACAAAAGGTTCTGTTGTTCAACTCTAGGCTCAGGCTATTCCCCGGGAAACTGAAGTCCCGGTGGAGGGGACCATATGTGATTACAAGTGTATCACCATATGGTTATGTGGAGCTTCAAGATATTGATTCTGATAAGAAATTCATTGTCAATGGACAGAGAATCAAGCACTATCTTGAAGGCAACGTTGAGCAAGAATGCTCAAGGATGAAGCTAGATTAAAAGCTCAGCAAGGTCCAGCTAAAGGCAATAAAGAAGCACTTGCTGGGAGGCAACCCAGCCATGGGGCATCAATCCTCTAAGCATTTTGCCCTATTTTTATTTTTATTTGTTTATATAAAGTTCATTGATCCTAAGGTAAAGAGTCAATTATATAAGTTTACAGGGTTACAGAATGATTCTGCACACAAAACAGAGAAAAAGAGCTCACTGGCAAGAAAACGCCAATAAAACTCTGTTTTGGGCGTTCAACGCCCAAAATAAGCATCCACTGGGCGTTGAACGCCAGAAAGAAGCTCCTTCTGGGCGTTCAACGCCAGATTTACAGCGTCCTGGGCGTTCAGAAAAACGCCTAGTGACAAAGGAGTTCCTGGCGTTCAACGCCAGAAAGAAGCAGCAGCTGGGCGTTGAACACCCAGGAGAGGCAGCATTTGGGCGCTGAACGCCCAAAACATGCAGCGTTTGGGCGTTCAAACGCCAGGATGGTGGGGAGGAGGTAAATTCATTTTTTCTCCACATTTTTTATTTTAACCTTAATTTTCATGCTTCAATTCATGATTTCTTGCATAAACATGTTAAGAACCCTGATTTCTAAAATCCCTAATTTCTAAAAACCCTACCTTAAAAATAGCAAATGTATCTTAATCCATAAGCACAAACCCTCTTTTTCAAATTCAATCCAACTCTTTTTCAAATTTTCAAAACAAATCTATCTTTTAAACTAATATCTTTTTCAAATCTCCACATTATCTTTTTCAAAATCTAGATTTATCTTTTTCAAAAAATTTTCATATCTTTTCAATTTTAAACTATATCCTCTCTTATCATATCTTCTATCTTATCTTTTCCAAATCAATCTCTTTTATCATATCTTTTCAAAATTTTCGAACCCACCCCCCTCCCTTTAAATATGGGTTCGGCCTCCACCCTCCTCCATCAACATCATCAGCAAACATGAATAAAATAGCAGACCTTTTGAATAAGAGGCAATAAAATTCGAGTTTTAATAAGAAAAAAATTATAATTAGTAACATGTGGTGGCAATGCTTTCTGTCTTCTGAATGAATGCTTGAACAGTGCATATATCTTTTGAATTTGTTGTTTAAGACTGTTAAATATGTTGGCTCTTGAAAGAATGATAAACATGAGACATGTTATTGATAATCTGAAAAATCATAAAAATGATTCTTGAAGCAAGAAAAAACAGCAAAGAACAAAGCTTGCAGAAAAAAAAAGAGAGAAGAGAAAGCAAGCAAAAAAAGCCAATAGCCCTTAAAACCAAAAGGCAAGGGTAATAAAAAGGATCCCAAGGCTTTGAGCATCAGTGGATAGGAGGGCCTAAAGGAATAAAATCATGGACTAAGCGGCTAAACCAAGCTGTCCCTAGCCATGTGCTTGTGGCGTGAAGGTGTCAAGTGAAAACTTGAGACTGAGCGGTTAAAGTCAAGGTCCAAAGCAAGAAGAAGAGGGGTGCTTAAGAACTCTGGACAACTCTAATTGGGGACTTTAGCAAAGCTGAGTCACAATCCAAAGGGTTCACCCAATTTTATGTGTCTTTATGTATCCGGTGGTAATACTGGAAAACAAAGTGCTTAGGGCCACGGCCAAGACTCATAAAGTAGCTGTGTTCAAGAATCAAGAATTA
>NC_029786.2:69982712-69989383 GCF_000816755.2 Arachis ipaensis
TCAAAAACTCTGAGATATTATTGCTTCTTGACTTATTAGTCTTCTATTTTATTTGTCTAGTTGCTTGAGGACAAGCAACAGTTCAAGTTTGGTGTTGTGATGAGCGGATATTTTATACGCTTTTTGGGGTTAATTTCATATAGATTTTAGTATATTTTAGTTAGTTTTTAGTTTATTCTCATTAGTTTCTAGGCAAAATTCATAATTCTGGACTTTACTATGAGTTTGTGTATTTTTCTGTAATTTCAGGTATTTTCTGGCTGAAATCGAGGGAGCTGAGCAAAAATCTAATTCAGGCTGAAAAAGGACTGCTGATGCTGTTGGATTCTGACCTCCCTGCACTCAAAATGGATTTTCTGGAGCTACAGGACTCCAAATGGCGTGCTTCCAATTGCGTTAGAAAGTAGACATCCAGGGCTTTCCAGCAATATATAATAGTCCATACTTTGCTCAAGAAATGACGACGTAAACTGGCATTCAACGCCAGTTCCATGCTGCTGTCTGGCGTCCAGCGCCAGAAACAAGTTACAAAGTGGAGTTCAACGCCAGAAACAGGTTACAACCTGGCGTTGAACGCCCAAAATAGCCCAGGCACGTGAGAAGCTTTAGTCTCAGCCCCAGCACACACCAAGTGGGCCCCAGAAGTGGATTTCTGCACTATCTGTCATAGTCTACTCATTTTCTGTAAACCTAGGTTACCTGTTTAGTATTTAAACAACTTTTATAGATTTATTTTGTATCTCATGACATTTTTAGATCTGAAATTTGTACTCTTTGACGGCATGAGTCTCTAAACTCCATTGTTGGGGGGTGAGGAGCTCTGCTGTGTTTCGATGAATTAATGCAACTATTTCTGCTTTCTATTCAAACACGCTTGTTTCTATCTAAGATGTTTATTCGCACTTCAATATGATGGATGTGATGATCCGTGACACTCATCATCATCCTCAATCTATGAACGCGTGCCTAACAACCACCTCCGTTCTACCTTCGATTGAATGAACATCTCTTGGATTCCTTAATCAGAATCTTCGTGGTATAAGCTAGAATCCATTGGCAGCATTCATGAGAATCCGGAAAGTCTAAACCTTGTCTGTGGTATTTCGAGTAGGATTCAGGGATTGAATGACTGTGACGAGCTTCAAACTCACAAGGGCTGGGCGTAGTGACAGACGCAAAAGGATCAATGGATCCTATTCCAGCATGAGTGGGAACCGACAGATGATTAGCCGTGCGGTGACAGCGCACCGGAACCTTTTTCACTGAGAGGACGGATGGTAGCCATTGACAACGGTGATCCACCAACACACAGCTTGCCATAGGAGGAACCTTGCGTGCGTGAAGAAGAAGACAGGGAGAAAGCAGAGATTCAGAAGACAAAGCATCTCCAAAACTCCAACATATTCTTCATTACTGCAGAACAAGTATTTAATCGATGCTCTTTTATTCTTCGAAATTCATACCGATAATTATAATTGATTTCCTGACTAAGATTTACAAGATAACCATAGATTGCTTCAAACCAACAATCTCCGTGGGATTCGACCCTTACTCACGTAAGGTATTACTTGGACGACCCAGTGCACTTGCTGGTTAGTGGTACGAGTTGTGAAAAGTGTGATTTACAATTCGTGCACCACTCTCCCTACACATAGAGGGGATATTCGACCATTTCTCACAGCCTCCCCAATCATCCTATGTAAGACATCAACAACCAGTACAAATAGGAAGGGAGAAAGGGGATCACCTTGTCGCAGACCTCTACCCATCTTGAACGGCTTAGTTGGTGATCCATTTATCAACACTGACATAGTAGCTGTGCCTACACACTCCATAACCCAATCCCTCCACCTGTGCCCAAAGCCCATCTTCTGCAAGACAATGTCCACAAATCGCCGCTTGACTCTATCATATGCCTTTTGGAAATCCAGCTTGATTATAGCCGCTTTCTTCTTACTCGATTTGAGCCAGTGCACCGTTTCGCAAGCAATAAGAGCGCCGTCATGTATTTTCCAACCCTTAACGAACGCACTCTGAGTCTCTCCAACCAAACTTGGCATAACTGATCTCATCCTCCTAACCAAAACCTTAGAAATCACCTTGTACACACAACCAACCATATTGATTGGTCGGAGGTCCTTAATCTCCTTAGCCCCAAAGAACTTTGGCGCCAAAGCCACCCATGTGAGATTCGAGTCTTTCGGTAATCTAGCTGTCTAAAAGAACCCTAACACCGCTACCGTGAATTCTGCCCCGATTTCATCCCAGCACTTTTTGATGAAGTTCATGTTGTACCCATCACTTCCTGGCACCCTAGAAGATTCACAGTCCCACACGGCCTCTTTAATCTCCTGAGATGATGGTAATACCTCCAGAGCTGCAGCATCTTCTTCACCTATTGAACTCACCATTCCATCTCTAAAGCTCACCATCGGAGACTCTTCCTGATGATACAAATTCTTATAGAACTCTCTGATAGCAACTTTTATTCTTGCTTGATTCCTGACGACCCATCCATTAATTACCAATGCATCAACCCTGTTATTCCTCCTTCTTATTGAAGCAATATTGTGAAAGTACCTGGTATTTTTATCCATGTCCTTCGCAAGATGGGATCACGACATCTGTTTCCAGTGCAGTTCCTTCCTTGCATACTACTTCTCACAGCAAGTCACCAATGCCTTTCTTCTTGCCTCCACTGTTCCATCATATAGTCCCATGCTTACCATGTCATCTACCTTTTTAATTTCCTCCTCAAACTTCATAATTTTCTTATCCATGTCGCCAAAGTTATCTGTGTGCCATTTTCCCAGAGGAATCGTCAAGGCCTTCAATTTATCTGTGAGTTGTAAATTCCCTAACCCCTTCCATTCTTCCTTGACCACTCTTAGAAAACCTTCATGTGTAAACCATGAGTCAAGACTCCGGAACGGTCTAGGACCATATCTCATGCTAGTATCCTCTACTATCATCGGGCAGTGATCTAACAAACCCCGTGGTCCTCCTCTCAAGCGAATCTCCGGGAACTCCTCCATCCATTCTAGATTAACCAGGACTCTATCAATCCTGCTACAAGACCATCCTCTGAACCAAGTAAACGTCCGGTCAGTCAGCGGTAAGTCCACCAAGAGCATATCTTGCACCCAGCTCTTAAACTCTTCAGCAGAAATGGACAAGCTGGCATTACCTTTTCTTTCCTCTGCCTGTATAATTTCGTTAAAGTCTCCCATGAAACAACAAGGGACTTGACATAAACCAGCTGTGTAACTCAGCTCTTCCCACACAACAAGTTTTTCGTCTCTAACATGGGCACCATAAACCAAGAAAAAAGCACAGTAAAAATTGTTCTTCAAAATGATCCCTTCTACGGATAACCATCTGTCCCCTTTATAACAATTATTCATTTTAAAACACATTTCGTCCCACATTAACAGCAAACCACCTGAAGCACCATCCGACTCAACATATTCCCACCCAACATTATCTTGCCCCCAGAAGCTTACTACCTCAAATTTTGTGACTGTACTCTTTTTTGTTTCAATCAAGCCTAGCATATTTAGCCTAAATTTTTTCTTTAGGTCCTTAATCATTCTCGCCTTTCCATCCCCCCTCAACCCCCTAACATTCCATGAGCTAAAGATCATTTTAAAATATTACTACGTATAATGATTTAAAGTTGTCCGCAACAACATAATTAGAACGAAAACATAAATTTATAAGGTTAAGATTATGAGATATGGTACTTGACATGTGTAACTCTATGTGATTTCTTTCTTATTGCAAGGCGTGGCCAATACTCCCCCATATTAGCTTGCCTCCATGAGAAGACATAGCACTCTCCTTCTAAGACGGACTTCTGGAAAGTGTTGATGTATTTTTCATGGAAATACACTATAGAAAGACCATGTCCAAGTTACCTATTCAGAGGCGGATTTAAGGGTCTAAGCTGGTCATAGTCCCCCAATTTTTTAAAAAAAAATTAATACTATTAGTTTATTATTATTATTATATAATTAATAATTTTGTTAACTTTTTATTATGTTATATTTTAATTTATTTTATATTTAATTTGGCTCTTTCTTATAAAATTTCTGAATTCATCACTGTAATTACTAGGTGTCTAGGTGTCGTCGGATTTAACAGTATAGCAAAGACGTGAATTCATGGTTAACATCATATACATTCATTATATGTATTGTTTGATTTATTTGAGTGTACATAATTTTTTGAGATTACTTACTTGATTATGTGTTAATTGTGGTATTTCAAGTAGTTTTATATACTATTTATCTTTTTTTCTTTACCCTGTTAGGAACAGTTAGGTTCTCACCTATGGCTAGTAACATATATTTCATATCACAACCGATTTCATTGGCAGATAAAGTCACTCCTTCAAATTTCTGTTATTCTTTGGTTATTTAACCTAGGCTTTTCTCTCTATTTGGAGGTAGTCCTTGTAAAAGATTTGACTTAAAGAGACATGGTCTTATTCTTATTATGGGTGGCTTTTTCATATAAGAGATAGAAATTCCATGTTAGAATTATTAACAAATTAAAAAGATAAATTAATTTTTTTATTAAATAATAAAATTATATTAGTATTTTGTAGTTTTGAAATTACAAACATGTTTTAAAAAAATTTCTTACGTGCTTCTAAGAGCTCAAACTTTTAAAGACTGGAGTGAAAGTTCCTCGACCTTTTGAATTAGTAAACACTATATAGTTACTAACCTGAGTTGGGTCAAGATGTCCAATATCTCCATTACCAATTAACAATCAGTTATATACTTAACAATTTTATAACCATTTATATTCACAAATTAGGTTGCTTAATAAGCTACAATACTGACACTGATGTGACCTACTGCAGTATGCCAGAGACACCAACGACACACAACATTCCCGACACAATTGGAACCAGCCTCCCCCACGAACATAAACTTCATCTTAGAACTGCCCCAGAAATGTACAAATAATATAGCTCCTTATAACATCATCTGTTCATTCGTATCTCATACCCATAATACTAAGCACTGAATTTTATTAGCAGTACCTGAGGGGAAGAATCAGCTAGTTCCAAATATGGCACTCAAGATTTGCAGACTTACATTACAACCGAAACACTACACGATTGAAGCATATTCAAATACCGGCAAAGTAGAGTAAAATGTGAACATGGATATTATCAAACCAACCGCATGAAAAAGGCATTGTACGAATTCAACAGAGATTTTGTTCCTAAGCGATTATGAAGGGTAGGACGGTCAACATAAACGACTCATAGGTGAAATTTGCGGTGCCACTTAAGTTAGTATCCTTCTCCTTGAATTTGTCAGTTAGCCCCTGCATTACACAATTACAAGTTAGATTATTTTATTTTATTTTACTTTATTTTATTCATAAGCAAATATAAATCCATCACCATGGTCCCAAATAGAAAAGATGGAATATGTGCTTTAAATCATCTTATAGGTTGAGTGTTCAACTGACAAGAAGCAACATATGAAAGAACAAAAAAATCATCTTATAGTTATAGGTTCATGTGTTTGGATTTTAGCATGGAAGTTTGGATTATATATGAGTTTTTAAAAGATACAGAAAACAAATTTCACATTGATATGGGAATTTAAAGGAATTATATATAAAATATAAGCTGCTAATCCAGCTATTAGCTTTTCTAAAAATCGCACAATCAAAAAGTTATTCAATGATGTAGCATTCACTTAAAATTACACTAGTGTTGTGTTATATAATTTAAGTGAATATTACACCTTTGAATAACTATTTAAATGTGGATGAAGTCTATAACCAATGTCATACACTTATGTTACTATTATAGTTGTTTGCATCCTGTTCTTGAAATCCCCAAAATATAAATAGTGAAATTTTATGTTACAAGATGGTTTTGTTAGTCTGGAAACCAGTAAAAGACCAGACCAGTAAGAATTAACTTTACTTCCAGAAACTGATAAAATCATTTAGTATCTTACCTTAACAGTAAGGCAACACCTGCATTAGCAAAACAAGGAACGAGAATCAGCTCTACAACTAAAACAGAATATGGCATACACAATGCTAGTATAAGAAAATCTAAAAAAATGTTTCTCTCCCTGTACAGGACACATTTTTAGTTTTATTGTAAGAAAATCTAAAAAAGCATATTCACACTTTAACTACAGATCAAACTAGAATTTGTTATCAATTCATTTATATGTAGTTAATCTAAACAAAATTTCTCTTTTCACCTATGTTGTAAAACAACAGAAATGCAGGAGGAAAAATAAAACCAATAAGGGAATCCAGATTAGTAAAATTTATCCAATAAAGAAAAAGAAGTCACAAAACCATACTCAATGAAATTGTCATATTCAATAGCCCTGGCTCTTCCATCAGTTTTGTCATACTTGGAGATAAGCAATTCCAACAACATAGGAGAGAGAGAATAACCCAAGCTCAGTAAAGCCTCTCGCAACTCATTCGAGTCGATTCTTCCGCTCCTGTCCCTATCAAATCTCTCAAAAGTCGCCTGTATCAATAATTGCAAATCAAGAAAACATTTGTTCCAAAAGACACTATAATTTTGTCATGTTGAGAATTTAGATCAACATAAAAAATAAGCTTAAGAGAAAAAAGGAAATACCCTCCAGCTCTGAAGACTCTGAAAGAGAGAT
>NC_029786.2:69989499-69990660 GCF_000816755.2 Arachis ipaensis
GATTACGAGATCAATAAAGTAACAGCATACTCCACTATACAAGTGTAAATCAAGTCAAAATTGATCTGTGTTCCAATTTTTCAAATTTACATTGCATATGTTAATAGTGGTGACGCTTTTGTACTTTACCTGCTACATTTTTTGCTTTAAACATAAACCCTTTAATCTCTCTGACTTGAAAATCAATTTACTGTGGAACAACTATATAATTTTCTGACTCACTCCAGTTCATCTCTCAATTAATTAAGATATATTCCTCGCTATTTTTAAAGAACAGATTTTAACACTTCTTCAGAGACAGACTGCAGAGTAGCAGAGGCAGTATAGTGCGTAGTCACTAAAAGTGGCTAGTTAAGGACTGTAAGTGCAAGTCTGTCGTGGTACAGGGAGCTGATAAAGTTAGTTACCTAGTTTACACAGTAATAAACTTGGCTATTTCATAATTGCTACCACTGCTACTATATAAGATGAGTTACTTGTATTCTGTCGTATATGTAAGCAATCAAAAGTTATCCGGATTTTCTCTGGACTCTTCTCTGTTTCATTACTTCTTTTCAGATTTTGATGCTATTAGAGCTCTTTTGACAGCTCTGCTGCGCATCTACTAATCGTGCCACCTAAACTTCAGAACCAAGTGAATCAGTTTCAGTTGCAGGATCCTTCTCAGCATCCTTAGTATCTTCATCCAAATGAAAATCCTAATCCAGCTTTTATTAAACTCAAACCGTACTTGGATGTGCTGATTAAGCAAGCTTTGATCTTGAAGAATAACTTCAATTTGTAACAGATTCACCACCAATACGTGATGAATTTCAATTCAGCATTCAAAGTATGGGAGTGTTGCAACAACACAGCACATAGCTGGCTTATGCACTTGATATTACAACAATAGTATAGGAGCCTGTGGCAAACTCTCAATTTATCCTCCCAAGGTCGGTTTTCTCGTTTCAAGGTATCAATTGTTTAGCTATGTCAACTATTCTGGGCTGTTACCTAGTCAAAAGTCGCGCATTTAGAGTCTCGCATCTGAAACCAAACTTGCTTGTTATCTTAATGTGAAATTTGCTTACATTTTTCTTTCATTGTTCAATGGTTATGGTGAAAAGAAAAATTAAATTTGTTCCTTACAATGATTTTTCCCTTTTTTTTTTTTTTTTTTTC
>NC_029786.2:69990672-69992579 GCF_000816755.2 Arachis ipaensis
TGCATAAAGCAATGAATACGTAGCAAGGCTGTGTTCTTGGTTGTAGCTAGGCTTTAATTTGCAAGCTTAGGGGGTGGACCAATCGGTTGGGTGAGCGTGTCTAACAAATTGTTGCTTAATTAATAACCAAGGATAAACCTAAACAATGTATATAGTTAAGGCTTATCTAAGCTGTTTAATTTGGAACGCAGCAAGTCTCTTGACTTTGAAATAATAAATTATATTCAAATAAAATATTCCAACAAATATCATATAATTAAAAACTTGTGCAACATTGTTAAAAACTTGTGCAACACTTTTAACCACCAAATCGAGTCAATACTCAAAATAACCCATGAAATTTGACTCCTCATTCAATTTAGCCCTCCAATTTCCAATTGACTCAAATTGTACCTTGAAGGCGTGACTCAAGCTGGCCCCTCCGTCTATTTCCGTCACCGGAAAAATGACGTGGCACGTTTAGTTGACACCCGACACTTAAAATGTAACAAAATGACGCCGTTCATTAAGCAAACTCTCAATTGGCCCTTCTTCCTCCTCCTCCTCAATTTGGCGCTCTCACCTCGATTCAGGGTCATCGCGCCTCTCGCCTCCGTCGTCGCACCTCTCTCTTCCGTCTCGCCCCCCTCTCACTCTCTTACACAGTCCTCACAATGGCGCTGCGGTTCTCCTTCTCTCGTCACGAAAACGCCGTCGCGAAGCATGCCCGCGGATCCAATTCCAACATCACTGCAGCACCCATACATGTGAATCAAAGAGTTCTGAACCGGTAGCACCCCATCAACCCCATTCTTCAAGGCTTGACCGTGGCACTTTCTCCTATATTGAAGGCAACCCATCTTAGCACAGGAACCAATGAAGGGCACAAAGGTGTAGCTGTTAGGAAGAAACCACTGTGCAAAGAATGAAAGAAAAAAGCAAGAGCTTGATAAAGAACATCGCTGTTAGAATAAGCATGGATCACTGAGATGGCGCAAAAGGTGTCTAAGGTGTTGTTGAAGTGACGGAAGATCAAAAGGGTCTAAGCAATGTTGCATAGGTGTGAGGCGCAGCTCAGAAGGGTGCGTGCAATGTGGGGGTCGCGGAGGAGGGCGGCGGTGGTGAGGAGTGCTTGGATTTAGAGGAGATGGCAGGTGGTGTGGCACGCGCTCTGGAGGATCGCATTGAAAAGGCGTTGAAAGGGGAGAGAGTGGTTGTGGTTGTCTTGGTGGCAAAAGATGAGGAAATAGAGAACGATGAAGATGAATAAAAAGATGAAGATGAAGAAAGAGTGGTGGTTGGGTGTCATTTAGAGGTGGCATGGATAACTTGACCTTTTGACCGTTCAATCGCCATTGACGAACATGTCTCTATTCTGTTCAACTAAACGTGCCACTCATTTTTCAGGTGACAAAAATAGACGGAGAGACCAGCTTGCTTTAAAATTTCAGAGTACAATTTAGGTTAGTTAAAAATTAAATGGCTAAATTGGACGATTTTGAGTATTAACTGCACGAAGTCTGATCTTGCACCATAATAAGATATTCCACGTCTAGTTTCCTAAGAAATCTTTAGCTACCGGAAACTACGTAGAAGCAACAAACCCAGCAGCTCCTGTGGTATAAGCGCCCGCAAGATCTCTCCAAAAGTCAAATCCAACATGCAAATCGACACCTATGCCTACGCGTAAACACTCCCTAAACTCCTCCTTACAACAGTTCTATTATTTTAATATATTTTATATCTTATATAGTATCACGTTATTTTCTCATTATCATCAGCGCCCGCAAAAAAGTCAAATCCAACATGCAAATCGACACCTATGCCTACGCGTAAACACTCCCTAAACTCCTCCTTACAACAGTTCTATCAGTTCTATATATTTTATATCTTATATAGTATCACGTTATTTTCTCATTATCATTATC
>NC_029786.2:69996327-69997180 GCF_000816755.2 Arachis ipaensis
ATAGTGATATATCTAAATTAATCTCACTAATAATATAAAAATATTTTACACTTGCAATAAAATTAAAACCCCCATGCCAATTTGTTTATTTTTTTTTTAAAAGTCCACATTGATTATTTGACATTAAATAGAGTCATGCAATTGTTATGACAATTATAATACTTAGTATTTTCATTTCTGTTTTATAAAATAGAAAATATTTCAAATGCACCGACTGATATTTCAGTTATTTTAACTATTAATTTCAATTAATATATATTATATATATTTTTTATAATTTAAATCAACAGATAAAATAATTGGAACACCGATATTTTTAATATACTTAAAATTCTTCCCATACTATAAATATAAACAAAATAAAAATAAATATAATTATTAACATCATTTTCCCCTGGAATATATTTATATTTCCATTTAGTAATTTATTTAAAGCAGAACCCCTGCAGGTTTGCAATGGCACGTCACTAAGGGTATTATGGTCATAATAATTCCCCACAAGTTCCAGCGTAGAGCAATGACCGTGTCATTCGAATCGAATAAAAGACCACAGATACGTGTAACTCATCACCACAATGAGCACACGCGTTCTTCTCTTCGAAAGTAGGCCAACTAAAACCGTAACCAAAAAATTTAGAAAAAAAAGGCGGTGGGGGGGCAATAATCCAGTAAAAAAATGCACAAAGGAGCAGGTGAAGGGAAAAAATTGTATAGGTAACTTAACAAAAAATTACAATGTTGATCAAATTTATTAAAATGCGTGCATGTTAAATAACCATGAAAATAAAACGAAACTAAAAATAGAAAATAGCAAAAACGAGCAATGATAAAATGGAAAATTTTGCAAGGATAC
>NC_029786.2:69997229-69998156 GCF_000816755.2 Arachis ipaensis
AAGAAAATGTTAAAAGAAAAAAAAAAAAAAAACAAACAAAACCCTACCTCCCAAATTAGGAATCTCAGCCAAATTGCAAGCAACCGTTCAAAACACAAAATCAGAGATAATAATTAATAGCAGTAACATAAAAGGAAGGTTCTAGAAAGTACCGATTTTCTTGATGTTGGTGTTGGTGAACATATTCATGAGGAGGTGTACGGTCCTCAAGCTGAAGCTCTGGTTATAGGAAGACAGAGCCTTCTGCAACTCCCTGTCGTCGATCTGCCCGCTTCGGTCAACATCCACCATCTCGAAACACGCCACGATGCTCGGGTCCGTCCCGGGAGGGAACGTTGACGGCACCAGCATGGCGAACGGGCTACCGTATCCCCCTGATGCCGGGTATGCTGTCGCAACGCCGCCATGGCCGTAAGACTGGCCTCCCGGCGGGGCACTGTGGCCGTAAGGCTGGCCCCCCGGCGGGGCACTGTACGGCTGGCCTCCCGGCGGGGCACTGTGGCCGTAGGGCTGGCTGCCAGGCGGGGTACTGTGACCGTGAGGCTGGCCTCCCGGCGGAGCACTGTGTCCGTGAGGCTGGCCGCCTGGCGGAGCACTGTGGCCTTGAGGCTGGCCGCCCGGCGGGGCACCATAGCCGTAAGGCTGGCCGCCTGGTGGAGCACCGTAGCCGTAGCCGTAACCTGACATGTTTGGGATTAAAAGGAGCAAGAAAGAAACGAAACGAGTTGGGGTAGAAACAGAAATTGATAGAGATATGTGATTGTGACACGGATTCGAGCGTTTTTCGCTTTTATAGTGTGAACCGCAGTTGTACTTGCAGCCTGGGGAGCGTTCAATAGGCAAAAAGGAGAAATGATAATTCTATTATCAATTTTTAATAATGACACCTTAGGTATGATTTTTTTTTTTTACATTATATATTTAGAT
>NC_029786.2:69999380-70000122 GCF_000816755.2 Arachis ipaensis
GGCATTCTCTCGGTCTCTCACACTTACAAGAAAACTACCAGCCACCGCCACTGTATGGTTGTTGTTTGGGATGACAAAATTTTTCGAGATACGAAAATTTTTTGAGATACGAAAATTTTTGTGAGAATTACTTCGAATAGGATTTAATTGTAGAAAAATTTTTCTGTTGGGATAAGAATGGAGGATAAAATTTTTTCGAAGCAGGTGTACAAGAACTCGAGTAAGATCCATGCTAATTTCCAAATTTAAAAATTTATTTAATTGTTCTTAGTAGTTTACACACACATAGAAATCTAAAATTTCTAATTCTCATTTGCATAATCTTTCTTTAATTTAAAAATTCTAACACTGTCCATATTTCATACAACCTCTCTTTGCAGTCACTCTCTCGTCACTGTCCCTTCTCACTGCATCGTCACACCTCACGGTGCTATCATTCTCACTACATCGTATTCTTTATTTGCGGCGTCCATTTCTATAACTATATCGTCGTGTCCATTTTTCTCTTTGTTGTCGTGTCTCCTACCTTATCCACTACTCTGTTCTCTGACTCGCCGTTGCGTCATTTTGAAAGAAGTTATTATCTTATCGTTTAGATTTTTTTTTATAAAATCTTGCTATTTTGTATTGGATGGATACTTGCAACTCTATTCATATAGAAATTAATAATTAGTCACAACTATTAGATAAATGGAAAATGGGGTCTCTGCAGGAAATGGAGATGGGGAGTAGTATTCCCCCA
>NC_029786.2:70002235-70010582 GCF_000816755.2 Arachis ipaensis
AGGATGGGGAGCAATATTTTCCCACGACAAAAAACGAAAATGGGAACGGGGAGCAAATTTGGGGGCAGGGATGGCGAGCAGAGAGGCATCCCCCGCCCCCACCCTGCCCCGTTGACATCTCTAGTTGGCTCCTCTACCTTATCTCGCCGGTTTATGTGCGTCGTCGCCCTCCGTATGTGGCTCGCCTACACTGCATGTCTATGTCATTGCCTGTGAATCTCTAGTCATCGTCGTGTCCTCGTCCAGCGTGGCTCGCTGTCGCTGCTGCCTCTCCTTCGCTAGTCTCTGCTTTGCCGTGTTTGGACAGCTTGGTTTCTCTTTTCTCTGGTCGCATTTTGTAAACAAAGCATCAGATTCAGGTATTATTTATTTATTTTTTTAGTTATTCAGTTATTGTCTTATAATATAATTAACTCAGTAAATGATTAATGATGTTGATTATGAATCTATTTATTTTTTATTATTGATTATAACTTACTGATGATTATAATTTGTTGATTCTTGGCAGTGTAATATATTGGTTTAATGGTGAATTGATTTTTTTTTCTGATTATTGGCTTTTGTGGTTATTTTTGTTGTTGTGCTATATCGTTGGGTTCTGTGAATTTATAATTTTATATTGTTGATAGGGAATAGGTTTTGTGAATTTAGGATAGTTGTTGTTATTATATTATTACAGTTCCATATTGTTTTAGGGTGGCTCCATCAAATACACCATCAGAAACACCATCCTTGCAAGAATAAGGATCCACTCCTGATGTAACAATTGAAACCCAAAAAAGTAACAATAGAGCAAAAAATGATCCTGCATGAGGTCATTGTAAACAAGTTATGAAATCTAAATAAACCATTCTGTTATGTATATATTGCGATAAGCTTATTAGGTGGTAAAGGAATTCATCGGTTTAAGCTACATTTGGCTGGAAAAGGAGGAGATATTGAGTCATATCGAAAGGTGCCAGCACTAGTGAGATAAGAATTTTATCGAAACATTGAAGATCTTTGAAGTAAGAAATGAAAAACTCAAGAAGAATATGCAGAAAGTTATAATGCTTGTGATGAAGCTGAAAGATAATTTGATGAGATCGAACGTAATGAGACGCGACAACAACAAATATCAAGGCTTCCAGCACCTAGCTTTAGAAAAGGAAAACAAGTAAAAGGATTAGAATCTTTTTTTTCATCGGCAACAACACTTGGAGCTCAATCAATTATCAAGAGTGTTCTCTAAAGCAAAAAAATTGTGGAAAAGTATGACATTGCGATTGCGAAGTGGATGATGGATGCCTTTTGATGAGCGGATAATTTATACCCTTTTTGGAATTATTTTTACATAGTTTTTAGTATGTTTTGGTTACTTTTTATTATATTTTTATTAGTTTTTATGCAAAAATAACATTTCTGGACTTTACTATGAGTTTGTGTGTATTTCTATGATTTCAGGTATTTTCTGGCTGAAATTGAGGGACCTGAGCAAAAATCTGATTAAGAGGCTGGGAAAGGACTGCAGATGCTGTTGGATTCTGACCCTCCTGCACTCGAAGTGGATTTTCTGGAGCTACAGAAGCCCAATTGGCGCGCTCTCAATTGCGTTGGAAAGTAGACATCTTGGGCTTTCCAGCAATATATAATAATTCATACTTTGCCCGAGATTTGATGGCCCAAACTGGCATTAAACGCCAGCCAGAAACTTTCTGGCGTAAAACACCAGAACTGGCACACTTCTTGTCGTTAAACGCCCATTTTGGCACCCAGGGTGGCGTTTAACTCCAAGTTGAGGCATATGCACGTGAAAGATTGAAAGCTCAGCCCAAACACTCACCAAGTGGGTCCCGGAAGTGGATTTCTGCACTATCTGTACTTAGTTACTCATTTTCTGAAAACCTAAATTACTAGTCTAGTATAAAAACTACTTTTAGAGATTCATTTTGCAACTCATGACATTTCACATTTGATATTGTATCTTCTACAGCATGAGCCTCTAAACCCCATAGGTGGGGGTGAGGAGCTTTGCTGTGTCTCAATGGATTAATGCAATTACTACTGTTTTCTATTCAATCACGCTTGATTCTGTTCTAAGATACTCACTCGTACTTCAATATAGAGAATGTGATGATCCGTGACACTCATCATCATTCTCACATTTATGAATGCATTCCTGACAACCACTCCCGTTCTACCTAAGCTCAACGTAGTCATTGGGCGTCAGCTTGAGTGCGTATCTCTTGGGTCTCTGATCCACGAACCGAGTCCGTGAGATCAGAATCTTCGTGGTAGAGGCTAGAACCAATTGGCAGCATTCCTGGGATCCAAAAATTCTAAACTTTGTCTGTGGTATTCCGAGTAGGATCTGGAAAGGGATGACTGTGACGAGTTTCAAACTCACGAATGTTGGGTGCAGTGACAGTGTGCAAAAGGATAGAGTGATCCTATTCCGACACTAGTGAGAACCGACAGATGATTAGCCGTGCAGTAGCTGTACCTGGTATTTTTCATCCGAGACGAGAAATCCGACAGTTGATTAGCCGTGCAGAGACCATGCCTGGTATTTTTCATCCGAGAGGATTATACAGCTTGCCATTGAAGGAAGCCATGCGTGTTTGGAGAAGAAGATAGTAGGAAAGTAGAGATTCAGATGACAGAACATCTCCGGAACCTCAACCCGTTCCTCAATACTGAATCACAGGTACCATTTATTTCATGTTATTTACCTTTCATAAACAAAGTCATTTTTATCATTAATCTCCTGACCAAGATTTACAAGATAACCATAGCTTGCTTCAAGCCGACAATTTCCGTGGGATCGACCCTTACTCACATAAGATATTACTTGGACGACCCAGTGCACTTGCTGGTTAGTTGTGCAGAGTTGTGAAAAGTGTGATCACAATTTCGTGCACCAAGTTTTTGGTGCCATTGCCGGGGATTGTTCGAGTTTGGACAAATGACGGTTCATCTTATTGCTTAGATTAGGAAAAATTTGTCTTTTTTGGTTTAGAGTCACAAAATTTGAGTCTTTTATTTTCTTTTCAAAAATTTTAATTTTCTTTATTAATCTTTAATTTTTTTTAGTCTTCTGTTTAAGTTTAGTTTCATGTTTTAAGTTTGGTGTCAATTGCATGTTTGTATTCTCCTTCAATTTTTCGAATTGTATGTTCTTTTTATTCTTCATATTTTCGAGTTTTATGTTCCTTGTTCTTTCTTGATCTTCAAGTTGTTCTTATTTATTTTTCATGTTTGATCTTTAGTTTTTGTTGTTTTGTGTCTTTCCTTATTTTTTTGTGCATTTTTGAATTATTAGTGTCCAAAATATAAAATTTTTTAAGTTTGGTGTCCTTTGTGTTTTTATTTTCCTAAAGATTTCCAAAATTTGTTCTTGGCTCATCTTGATCTTCAAAGTGTTCTTGGTGTTCATCTTGACATTCAAAGTTTTCTTGGTGTCTTTTTGGTGTTTATCTTCAAATTTTCGAAAATTACTCTTCCTAAATCTAAAAATTTTTAAGTTTTGTGTCTTTTACTTGTTTTTCTCTTTTCTCATTAAATTCAAAAAATAAAAATAAAAAATATATCTTTTTCTTTATTTACTCATTATTTTCGAATTCCTTAGGTTGACTTAGTCAAAATTTTAAAATTTGGTAGCTTCTTGTTAGTCAAGTTAAAATTTCAATTTTAAAAATTTATCCTTTTAAATCTTTTTCAAAACAAATTCTTTTTCAATTTCTTTTATATTTTTTTCGAAAATCTTTTATAAAATTTTTCAAAATCTTTTTATTTTTTTTTATAATTTTCGAATTACTTGTCCTATTTTATTATTTTGATTGAAAAATTTTAAGTTTGGTGTTGCCTTGTTAAGAAAGTTTCAATCTTCAAAATTTTTAAAATCATATCTTTTCAAATCTTCTCTTTTAATTATTTTCTTACAAGTATCTTTAATTTTAAGACATATCTTTTTCAAAACTTCCTAACCACTTGCTCTCTCCTCATTTTTCGAAAATCATATCCAAAATTTTTCAAATCTTTTTAATTAATTAATCATTTTAGTATTCGAATTTCTTTTATTTCTTTTCCTTTTAGTTTTCGAAACTTATATTCTATTTTCCAAGTATTTTATTTTATTCTCTTTTAAATTTGGTTTATCCTTAATTAAATAAAATAAAATTTCTATTTACAATCCACATCATCTACCTTTCTCCATCATGGACCTAAGTGGAAATGAACAGTCCAGAAGGACTCTGGGGTCATATGCTAACCCCACTACTGCTTCATATGGGAGTAGTATCTGTATACCCCCATCAGAGCCAGTAGTTTTGAGCTAAATCCTCAGCTCATTATCATGGTGCAGCAAAATTGCCAGTATTCCGGTCTTCCACAGGAAGAACCTACTGAGTTTCTGGCACAGTTCTTACAAATTGCTGACACAGTACGTGATAAAGAAGTAGATCAAGATGTCTACAGATTATTACTGTTTTCATTTGCTGTAAAAGATCAAGCTAAGAGGTGGTTAAATAACTAACCCATAGCAAGCATAAGAACATGGAAACAGTTATCAGATAAATTCCTGAATCAGTATTTCCCTCCAAAAAGGATGACACAGCTAAGGCTGGACATCCAAGGCTTTAAACAAGAGGATAATAAATCTCTTTATAATGCCTGGGAGAGGTACAAAGGGATGCTAAGAAAATGTCCCTCTGAAATATTTTCAGAATGGGTACAATTAGACATCTTCTACTACGGGCTTACAGAAAAGGGCCAAACGTCTC
The DNA here is from genome assembly GCF_000816755.2 of Arachis ipaensis. Taxonomy (NCBI): domain Eukaryota; kingdom Viridiplantae; phylum Streptophyta; class Magnoliopsida; order Fabales; family Fabaceae; genus Arachis; species Arachis ipaensis. The sequence goes on from NC_029786.2 coordinate 70,006,996, forward strand.
TAGACCACTCAGTTGGTGGATCTATACACATGAGAAAGACAATTGAAGAGGCTCAAGAGCTCATTGATACAGTTGCTAGAAATCAGCATCTGTACTTAAGTAGTGAGTCCTCCATGAAAGAAGAGGCTAAAGCAGTATCCACTGAACTTAGTCCTCCAGAACAAGTTGTTGAACTCAATCAGCAATTGCTTCTTATAACAAAATAGTTAGCTGAATTTAAAAAGATGCTCCAAGACACTAAAAATGCTAACAAGAATATGGAAGCACAATTGGATCAGACAAGACAGCAGTTATCCAAACAGATAACAGAAGAGTGCCAAGCTGTTCATTTAAGGAGTGGGAAGACACTGAATATATCAACTCACGGAAGCAGAAAGCCAAGACTGGAACAACTGATAGAGGATGACCAAACCACTGCCCAAAATCCCTCTGAGGACAGTAAGAGCCCAGAGAGGAATGATTCTGGCATTCAAACACCAAAAAAGGGTAAACAATTAGCGTTAAACGCCCAAGGGATGGCCAACTTTGGCGTCCAAACGCCAGAAAAGGGTGGCAATCTGGCGTTAAACGCCCATGCAGCACCCAATTCTGGCGTTCAAACTCCAATAAGGGATCAGACACCTACAAGTTCTGATAACAACCCCCTTAGGCAGGCTTCTCCAACCACTTCTGTAGGAAGTAAACCTGCAGCAACTAAGGTTGAAGAATATAAAGCCAAGATGCCTTATCCTCAGAAACTCCGCCAAGCGGAACAGGATAAACAATTTGTCCGCTTTGCAGACTATCTTAGGACTCTTAAAATAAAGATTCCGTTGGCAGAGACACTTGAGCAAATACCCTCTTATGCTAAGTTCATGAAAGAGATCTTAAGTCATAAGAAGGATTAGAGAGAAACTGAAAAAGTTTTCCTCACTGAAGAATGCAGTGCAGTCATTTTAAAAAGCTCACCAGAGAAGCTTAAAGATCCCGGAAGCTTTATGATACCATGCACATAAGAGGATGCTTGTACCAAGACAACTTTATGTGATCTTGGGGCAAGAATCAACCTGATACCTGCATCCACTATCAAAAAGCTTGGTTTGGCTGAAGAAGTTAAACCAACCCGGATATGCCTCCAACTTGCTGATGGCTCCATTAAAATCCCATCAGGCGTAATTGAGGACATGATTGTCAAGGTTGGGCCATTCGCCTTTCCCACTAACTTTGTAGTGCTGGAAATAGAGGAGCACAAGAGTGTAACTCTCATTCTAGGAAGACCTTTCCTAGCAACTGGACGAACCCTCATTGTCGTCCAAAAAGGGGAGATAATCCTGAGAGTCAATGAGGATGAGTTTAAATTGAATGCTGTCAAAGCTATGCAGCATCCAGACACATCAAAAGACTGCATGAGCGCTGATATTATTGACTCCCTGGTGGAAGAGGTCAATATGACTGAGAGTCTCGAATCAGAGCTAGAGGACATTTTTAAAGATGTTCAGCCTGATCTGGAGGAACCAGAGAAAACAAAAGAACCTCTGAAAATTCCTCAGGAAGAGGAGAAGTCTCCTAAACCCGAGCTCAAACCACTACCACCGTCCCTGAAATATGCATTTCTGGGAGAGGATAACACTTTTCCAGTAATTATAAGCTCTGCTTTAGAGCCACAGGAAGAGAAAGCACTAATTCAGGTGCTAAGGACACAAAAGACAGCTCTTGGGTGGTCCATAAGTGATCTTAAGGGCATTATCCCAGCCAGATGCATGCACAAGATCCTATTGGAGGATGATGCTAAGCCAGTGGTTCAACCATAGAGGCGGCTGAATCCAGCCATGAAGGAGGTGGTACAGAAAGAGGTTACTAAGTTACTAGAGGCTAGGATTATTTATACTATTTCTGATAGCCCCTGGGTAAGCCCTGTCCAAGTTGTCACCAAGAAGGGAGGCACGACAGTGGTTCAGAATGAAAAGAATGAACTGGTTCCTACGAAAATAGTTACAGGGTGGCGTATGTGTATTGACTACAGAAAGCTCAATACAACCACCAGGAAGGATCATTTTCCTTTACCATTCATAGACCAGATGCTAGAAAGACTAGCAGGTCATGAATACTACTACTTTTTGGATGGTTATTGGTGCACGAAATTGTGATCTCCAGGCTCGAACGAATCCTGGTAATGGCTCCAGAGCTTGGTGCTCTGATCTTAATTCATAATTGTCACAACTTCGATACAACTAACCAGCAGATCCTTTTCTGGCGCTGGACGCCAGATTTGGGTAGAAAGCTGGCGTTGAATGCCAGTTTACGTTGTCAATTCTTGGCCAAAGTATGGACTATTATATATTTCTGGAAAGCCCTGGATATCTACTTTCCAACGCAATTGGAAGCGCGCCATTTTGAGTTCTGTAGCTCCAGAAAATTCACTTTGAGTGCAAGGAGGTCAGAATCCAACAGCATCAGCAGTCCTTCTTCTACCTCTGAATCTGATTTTTGCTGTGGAAGATTTTGTCTTCCCTTTCCCTCTTCTAGAGGATTCTCCGGTCTTAGGTGCCACAATGGTAATGGAAGAAACAAAAAAGCTATGCTTTTACCACACCAAACTTAGAATATTGCTCGCCCTCGTGCAATAAACAAGAGAATAGAAGAAGAAGAAGAAGAAATATGGAGAGGGAGAGGGGAAGGTGTGGTTTCGGCCAAGGAGAGTGTAGAGGGGTGTGTTGTGTGAATTTGGTGAAGAATGGAGGTCTTTATATAGGGAATGGAGGGGGGGGGTTAAGGTTCGGCCATATGAGTGGGTTTGGGTGGGAAATTGGTTTTGAATTTTGAAGGTAGGTGGAGTTTATGAGGTAGGTTTATTGGGAAGAGTGGGTGGATGTGAGTGGTGAAGATTTAGTGGGGAAGAGAGATTGAGGTGATTGGGGAGGGGTTTTTAGGGAAGAGTGTTTATGGGGTTGTGTGAAAGAGAGTGGTGAGAAGAAGTGAGTGGAGGTAGTTGGGGATCCTGTGGAGTCCACAGATCCTGAGTGGATCCTGTGGGGTCCACAGATCCTGAGTGGATCCTGTGGGGTCCACAGATCCTGAGGTGTTCAAGGATTTACATCCCTGCACCCATTAGGCATGTAAAAATGCCTTTGTATCCAACTCTGGGCGTTCAGCGCCAGGTTGGTGGCCATTTTGGGCGTTCAACGCCCATCTGTGTGCCATTTCTGGCGTTGAACGCCGGAACCATGCCTGTTCTGGCGTTCAGCGCCCAGAAGCTGCCCATTTTGGGCGTTCAGCGCCAGAACCATGCTCTGTTATGGCGCTGAACGCCAGACAGATGCTCCTCCAGGGTGTGATTTTTCTTCTGCTATTTTTTATTCTGTTTTCGATTTTTGTATTTATTTTGTGACTCCACATGATCATGAACCTAAGAAAACATGAAAAACAATAAAAATAAGAATTAGATAAACATTGGGTTGCCTCCCAACAAGCGCTTCTTTACTGTCAATAGCTTGACAGTGGGCTCTCATGGAGCCTCACAGATGTGCAGAGCTTTGTTGAGACTCTCCAACACCAAACTTAGAGTTTGGATATGGGAGTTCAACACCAAACTTAGAGTTTGGTTGTGG
>NC_029786.2:70010615-70020221 GCF_000816755.2 Arachis ipaensis
TATTTTCGAAAAATGCAAGATGCATATGCAAGTGACACCAAACTTATGATATGACTCAAGACTTAAACAAGAAACACAAAAAATATTTTTGATTTTTATGATTTTCTAAATTTTTTTTGTATTATTTTTTTTTTCGAAAATTATTATGCAAAAGAAAAATAAGGATTCCAAAATTTTTAATATGAATTCCAGGAATCTTGCATTCTTAGTCTAAAGCTTCAGTCCAGGAATTAGACATGGCTCACTAGCCAGCCAAGCTTTCAATGAAAGCTCCGGTCCAAAACACTAGACATGGCCAATGGCCAGCCAAGCTTCAGCATGTAATTCAGACATGACATGCCTGACATACCCTACAGTCGTATAAAAGCTGATGGTTGGAAGCCTCAGTCCAAAAGAATTTAGACATGGCTTTACAGCCAGCCAGGCTTCACATGCTTCATGAAACACTAGAATTCATTCTTTAAAAATTTTGAATAAATTTTTTTTTTTGAAAACATTTTTTTTTTCGAAAACAGATGAGAAAATTTTAGAAATATTTTTGAAAAATTTTTGAAAATAAAATAAAAAGAAAATTACCTAATCTGAGCAACAAGATGAACCGTTAGTTGTCCAAACTCAAACAATCCCCGGCAACGGTGCCAAAAACTTGGTGTTGTTGCCGGGATTGGGATCTCAGACGATTCTTGGCGCCAAACAGGAACAATTAAGTCCCCGGCAACGGCGCCAAAAACTTGGTGCACGAAATTGTGATCTCCAGGCTCGAACGAATCCTGGTAATGGCTCCAGAGCTTGGTGCTCTGATCTTAATTCATAATTGTCACAACTTCGATACAACTAACCAGCAAGTGCACTGGGTCGTCCAAGTAATACCTTACGTGAGTAAGGGTCGAATCCCACGGAGATTGTTGGTATGAAGCAAGCTATGGTCACCTTGCAAATCTCAGTTAGGCAGATATAAATGGATAATGGTGTTTTCGAATCCAGAAAATACCTGAAATCACAGAAAAACACACAAACTCATAGTAAAGTCCAGAAATGTGAATTTAACATAAAAACTAATGAAAACATCCCTAAAAGTAACTAGATCCTACTAAAAACATACTAAAAACAATGCCAAAAAGCGTATAAATTATCCGCTCATCAGTTATTCAGGTTACAACCAAATTACAGTAGATTCTCAAGACCAAGAGAAAACAGCATTCACAAGTCCATCTAGAGTATTTGTCTACAGAAGGATGCCTTTTGGTTTGTGCAATGCACCTGAAACTTTTCAGAGGTGTATGCTCTTTATCTTCTCTGATATGGTGGAGAAATTTCTGGAAGTCTTTATGGATGACTTCTCAGTATTTGGAGACTCATTCATCTCCTATCTTGATCATCTAGCACTTGTTCTAAAAAGGTGCCAATAGACTAACCTGGTTTTAAACTGGGAGAAATATCACTTTATGGTGACTGAAGAAATTGTCCTTGGGCACAAAATTTCGAACAAGAGAACAGAGGTGGATCAAGCTAAGGTAGAGATAATTGAAAAATTACCACCACCTGCCAATGTTAAGGCAATCAGAAGCTTTCTGGGGCATGCAGGATTCTGTAGGAGGTTTATAAAGGATTTTTCAAAAATTACAAAACCTCTGAGCAATCTGCTAGCTGCTGACACGCCATTTGTCTTTGACACAGAGTGTCTGCAAGCGTTTGAAACTCTGAAAGCTAAGTTGGTCACAGCACCAGTCATTTCTGCACCAGACTGGACATTATCATTCGAACTAATGTGTGATGCCAGTGACCATGCCATTGGCATAGTATTGGGACAGAGGCATACAAGTTTCTGCACGTCATTTATTATGCTAGCCGTGTTTTAAATGACACACAGAAGAATTACACAACCACGGAAAAGGAGTTGCTTGCAGTGGTTTATGCCATTGACAAGTTCAGATCTTATTTAGTGGGATAAAAAGTGATTGTGTACACTAACCATGCTGCTCTAAAATATCTCTTCACAAAGCAAGATTCAAAACCCAGACTCATAAGATGGGTATTGCTTCTACAAGAGTTTGATATAAAGATAAGAGACAGAAAAGGGACAGAGAACCAAGTAGCTGATCACCTGTCCCGGATAGAACCAGTAGCAGGAGCATCTGACGTGGCGGAAATTGGCAAGTTAAGAATTTATTATAAGAGATACGTTGCAAGTACAGTTCTTAACCAGCCGAAAATCCACTTATCAATTTAGAAGGGGTTGTCACAAAATTAAAATTAAAATACTGGGAGTATGAATCTCAGGTCGTCTCCCAACGAGTTGCAGAAAGGTGTGCTATTTTATTAATCGGATGTTTTCTAAAATGGTTTGAGTTGATAAACAGGGAATTAAATCAGAGAAATTATGTAATTTAAATAAAAAAACCTTGACTGGGAGTAGATTAGTTGGAAGCCCTATCCTTGATGGAGTTCTCCCAAGATTAAAATAATAATTGAAGGTTGTTCTGCTTAGTTATCCTTTACTAGGTAGAGGAAAGTCAAGCAAGTTGGAAGGCAATTTCTATTTACAAGTCCTAATCCTCTCCCTTGGGAAGGACTAGTGTCAGTGACGAGAGGGCGATCCAACAATAAACCCAATTACAATTTTTCTCTTGAGTAATCCAACTCAAGGTTCTCCTTTCAATCATCTCCCAATCAAGTTATGGAACTACTCGCTCATTATGAATGTAAATTTCACAAAATAAGGAAGAGAAATATTGAAAGACATGATAAATAATAATCAAAAGGATCAATTAAAAATAAAAATAGTTCTTGTATAAATAAATTCTAGAAATAATCCAAGAGTAACTCTGAGTAAATAAAGGACATGAAAGAGTAAGTGACAAGTAAGGAAACAAACTAGAATGACGAAGTCTTGACGGAGGTAATAACTCTTCTCAATATCCCAATCTAAAAAGTAATAAAATCAAAATTCTAAGAACTATGAATGCGTAGAGAGGAAACCTAGAGGAGGAATAAATTCAAATCTAAAACTAAAACTATGCGGAATGAATATTGTCTCTGGTCTCTGCATGTTCTCCGGCTCTAATATGCTTTTCTGGGCCGAAAACTGGGTCAAAACAGGGCCCAAAATCGCCCCCAGCGAATTCTGCAGATCGCGCATGTCACGCGATCGCGTCATCCAGGCGTTCGCGTCATCCAGCGTTTTGCCTTGCCACGCGTGCGTGTCGTTCACGCCTTCGCGTCACTTGTGCAGTTTCCAATCCGCGCGGTCGCGTGAGCCATGCGTCCGCGTCACTGCAATTTCCTCTATGTCGCGCGGTCGCGTGAGCCATGCGTCCGCGTCACTGCAATTTCCTCTATGTCGCGCGGTCGCGTGAGCCATGCGTCAGTGTCACTTCTCACTGGTCATCTCCTCAATTTTTTGTGTTCCTTCCATTTTGCAAGCTTCCTTTCTAATATCCAAGTCATTCATGCCCTATAATGCCTGAAACACTTAACACACAGATCACGGCATCGAATGGAATAAAGGAGAATTAAAAATACAAAATTGGAAGTCTCTAGGAAGTAAGTTTTCAACCATGAAGTATTTTTAGGAAGGAATTATAAATGCATGCTAATCATATGAATAAGTGGGTAAATATTTGATAAAACCGCACAATTAAGCACAATATAAACTATAAAATAGTGGTTTATCAATTTCCCCACACTTAGTCATTAGCATTTCCTCATGCTTAGTTGAAGGAGATAAAATAAATGAGTAGGAACATGTAAAACTCATGCAATGCAATGCAACCTATATATGTGAATGCAACTATATGATTCTTGTCCACTTAGTCAAAAGTAAATAAGCTCTTCAAGACAATCACAAATCAAATCCCACTAATTCAATTCTTATACAGTAACAATAGATAAAAATGCAAGAAGGTAGCTCATGAAAGCAGGGAACATAGAATTTAAGCATTGAACCCTTACTGATGATGTATGTACGCTCTGATTTCTCTAGTGTATAGGGTAATCACTATCCTTCTCTAATCATGCTTTCTAATTTTTTTTTGTTCTTCACCTAACCAATCAACAACAATTAATATACCAATGCAAACATCATGAGGTCTTTCAAGGTTGTAATGGGGCCAAGGTATGGGTAAGGGTACATATATGGCTAAGTAAGCTTATAAATTAAATCTTTAATTAACCCAAGCTTTCACCTAACACATATATATTCTTTATAGCTTAAATTTCACACTTAGCTACCCAAAATTTTCTTTTCACATTCCTTACTCATGTATCAACTTTTATTTTAATTTTATCATACATGCATTGATCTTTGAATTCTTAACTTAACATTAGGGTAATTTTGTCCCCTTATTTAATTATTGAATATTTTTGGATTTTTTTAACATAAATATAAACGTAGTTTATCAATGCACATAGATTTTTAATTTTTATAGTTTTACATGAGTAGGCACCCAAATTCCCATTATATTATCATGACACATTCCCTTATTATCTTTTGTTCCCACAATTTTCCTATACTTAATTAACACCTAATTCTATCTTAAGCTAACCAAAGATTTAATTGGGATATATAATTATTTTTCTGCTTAAGGCTAGTAATGTGGTAAAATAGAGAACAAAAGGGATTTAAAGGCTCAAAGTGGCTAACAAAGGTAATTGAAAGGGTAGGCTTATTTGGGATAAGTGAGCTAAACAAATAATGGCCTCAATCATATGCAAGCATATAAATATATTAAACATTGGACATATAGGATGAAACAAAATATAGATTACAATCATAGAGAAGTAAACACACAAGAATAAAATAATTATGGTTAAATAATGTAACCATGTATAAAGGCTCAAATCTCACAGGTTGTGTGTTCTTTAGCTCAAAAACCATGTTCCAAATATAACTTCAAGCAAATTTAACAAAAAAATTTTAATTAAAATTAGTGAAATTTTGTTCTAAAAATATGGTCTTAGAAGAAACTTATTGTCTTTTGAATCAAGTAGAACATGCATGCAACTAATCTATTACTATGCAATCTATCCTATTCTACAAAAGAAAAACTAACTAAATATCCTATTTTATTGGTGTTTGGGAAGAGAAATTACCTCCGGAAGTCAGGTACTGACTGACCTCCCCACACTTAAGGCTTTGCACCATCTTCGGTGCCATCTGTCAGGAATAAAGGTGGGCTGGTAGCAGTATCTCCACAGTCGGGACCGTCATGACTCCCTGTGCTGGTAAAGGAAGTGGAGTCCGGGGTGTCTGAGTCTCTGTATTTTCCCTTAAGTAGCTCCTTGAGGTATGTGAATCGGCGCTTGTTACGGCGCTCTCTCAGCTTTGCTTTGTATCTGATGGAGCAGTTGATTGGTTGTAGGTGCTTGTGGTGTTGAAGGAGGAATGTCTTCAGCCGGTTCAGTAGGCTGGCTTGTAGTGGCTGCTGGAGGTCTGATATATTTCCCGTTAGGGACATACTGATTATCCCGTGGAAGCATGGCTTTGGTGTCTCCAGCTCTGTAGGAGACTCCGGCTGCTGAGACAAGATCTGAGACCAAGGCGGGAAAAGGTAAGTTGTCCGCAATTTATACGTGTCCCATAGCATTCCGGATGTGTCTTGGTAGGTTCAGAGGTTGATCTGTAAGGATGCACCATAGTAGAACGGCCATGTCTGTAGTGAAGGAGGACTCGTGAGTGCTCGGAAAGACGTAATGGGACATAATCTGTGCCCATACGCGAGCCTCCAAGGTAAGTGCAGAAGCCAATATTCCCTTAGGACGGGAATGATGGTATCCGTAGATCCATCTGCTTCCAGGTAGGGCGATAACTCTGAGAACAGCGTCCCAGTCAAATTGGTACATCTGGCGCTTGAGTGCGGCCTCTTGAAATGCGTCCAGTCCTTCTGGAGTAGGGGAAGATCTAAAGTTTGTTGACTGGCCTATTCTGTAATGGGGATTTGCTTCTGACGGACATAGACAGACTGCAGGGTCGGCAGGTGGAAGTTGGAGTAGAACTCGACTACCCAGGAAAGATTAACCTGCCGTGGCTGTCTCTGTAGGAAACCCCATTGTCTTCGTGTAATTAGTGGCTCAACAAATTTAGCAATATGGTTTGGGAGGATAAGAAAGTATTCGTTGTTGTAACTCCTTTCTACCAGGATGAGGAACATCTGCTCACAGTAGCGATTGGTAAATCGCGCAGTGTCCTTTGCTGGGAAGGCTTTCTCTTTATCATCAACCTTTATAATCCTCTTAATTCTTTTTGTTGAGGGTTTAACTGCAGTTGAAGATGGCTCTGCCACTAATGCTCGTTTTGTTCCTCTCCTTGCTGTTGATTTGGGAGCAGCTTTCTCCTTGCCTTTCTTGGTGGCCATCCTGAAAGAAAGAATGGAAAAGTATGTTAAAATGTCAAGGGTTGGAGTAAGGAAGAGGGCGGAAAAAGTGGTAATCAATGCACATTAAAAGATGAATGATGTTAACACATGGTCATGACTACATGTGAAAAATTATCAATGGAAATATAGCAAGTGCATATGGGGACAATTAAATGCTAGGTGTTTATTGGCATGCAGGCAAAGGCATGAGTAGCATAGATCAAGCATTCAATGTCCAAGTTAGATTACCAAGCCTTTCAAACTGATAATTTGTTTGTAATGACAATTATATTTAAATAATAAAATATAAAAAAAGGTTTTGTGAAAAACAGGCATATAGAGTGGTAGATTAAAAGAAATCCAAAAATAGTGCACAATGCCATACGGGCGTTTTCACAAACACATAGCATGCATGATAAAAAGTTAATGAAAATAATACATTGAACATGCAAGCAACCCTGAAAAATTAATATATAATTGCCAAACAAGTCCTTAACAAACCACAAGCAAACCATAAGGAATAATAATGACCCTAATAAATTTTCAACACCAATTAAAAGAAAAATAAAGAAAAGGAAAACATGGATAATGCAAGTAAAAAGAAAAAGAAAAGGAGAAGAAAACATAAATGAAGAAAAGAAATGAAAAACCTTGATAATGGTGGTGAGAGAGAGAAAGTAAAAAGTGAGAAAGAAGGAAGGAGGAAGAAAGGGGAAGAAAATAATGAGGAGGGAAAAGAAAAAGTAGGATTTGGGGAAGAGAAAGATAAGATATTTGGCAAATTAGGATAAGCTGTATGGCGCAAGCGACCCGGACGCGTGGGGTACGCGTTCGCGCGGATGGCGCTTAAATGAATCGACGCGGTCGCGTCGATCATGCGGACGCGTGACGCGTTTTGTGCTACTGGCACGAGGGCAGCCTCGCGCTCGTACAACTCTCTGTTCAAAACTCATTATTGCCAAATTCCAGGGTGACGCGGTCGCGTGGTCGACGCGATCGCGTGAGGGGCCATTATTGGGATATGACCCGGACGCGTGAGCCATGCGTCTGCGTGGTAAGGCTTGTGCATTTAGCACCACTCCAGCACCACTCTAGCACAACTTTCGGTCGTGCACCCTTTCTTACGTCAATTTTCAGGTCACGCGTCCGCGTGGGTGACGCAGACGCGTGGGAGGCATGTTTCCCATGTGACGCGGACGCGTCAACGACGCGGTCGCGTGGGGTGATTTGTGCCAAAGGCACGCCTCCAGCCACGCTTCCGCATGACTTTCTGTTCGATTTCTTATTCTTTCTGAGCCACCTGCGACGCGGACGCGTCGGCGACGCTGTCGCGTCGCGTGCTCTCCCTCTCTTTTTTTTTTAAAATAAAAATATGAAAATACAGATGCAAACTAAATGTGCTAATAAGGAGAAGAGTTATTGAAAAAGAAAACTAAGAATAAAGAAAGGAACGATCATACCATGGTGGGTTGTCTCCCACCTAGCACTTTGCTTTAACATCCGTAAGTTGGACGCTCCACTAGCTCAGTCTTCTGCTGTGAGTGGATCTTCCAAGAGGAAGATTTCTAACTCCTTGTTTCTTGTCACCTTCTCACCATGATATAGCTTCAAACGATGTCCATTAACTTTGATGAATTCAGATCTTGAAGGATGACTCAGGTGGAAAACTCCGTATGGCTCAGCCTTCTCTACTCTATATGGACCTTCCCATTTTGATCTCAACTTGCCTGGCATGAGCCTCAGTCTAGAGTTGTAAAGGAAGACTAAATCCCCAGGTTGGAACTCTCTCCTCTTGATGTGCTTATCATGTACAGCCTTGAGTTTTCATAAGCTTCTAGGCAAAGGCTTTCTAATTCTTGCAGTTACAACTTCCTTTCAGCTCCGGCTTTCTCAAATCCCATGTTGCACTCCTTTACTGCCCAAAAGGCTTTGTGCTCTACCTCAACTGGAAGGTGACAGGCCTTTCCATAAACTAAGCAGAAGGGGCTCATCCCAATGGGTGTCTTGTATGCAGTTCTGTATGCCCAGAGTGCATCTTGTAGCCTGGTGCTCCAGTCTCTTCTATGAGGTTTGACTATCTTCTGTAATATACGCTTTATCTCTCTGTTTCTCACCTCAGCTTGCCCATTAGTCTGGGGATGGTAGGCTGTTGCCACTTTATGAACTATCCCATGCTTCTTTAGTAATCATGTTAGTCTCCTGTTATAAAAATGGGTGCCTTGATCGCTCACGATTGCTCGTGGTGATCCAAAGCGACAAATAATGTGGTTTCTCACAAAGGAAACAACAGTGTTAGCATCATCAGTGCAGGTAGGAATTGCTTCCACCCATTTAGAAACGTAATCTACAGCTAACAATATATAAAAATAACCATTAGAATTTGGAAATGGACCCATGAAGTCGATGCCCCAAACATAAAAAATTTTACAGAAAAGCATAGTCTGTTGAGGCATCTCATCCCTTTTGGATATATTACCGAACCTTTGGCATGGGGAACAAGATTTTCAAAATTCAGCAGCGTCTTTAAAAAGGGTAGGCCACTAGAATCCACAGTCTAAGATTTTTCTAGCTGTTCTTTGAGGGCCAAAATGTCCTCCACTCTCAGATGAGTGACAGGCCTCTAAAATGGACTGGAATTCTGATTGAGACACACACCTTCTAATTATCTGGTCAGCGCCACATCTCCATAAATATGGGTCATCCCATATATAATATTTAGACTCACTTTTTAGCTTGTCTCTTTGATGCTTAGTAAAGTTTGGAGGAAAAGTGCGGCTAACTAGATAATTAGCTACAGGCGCATACCAAGGGACTACTTCAGATACTGCTTGCAGGTTATCAAATGGGAAATTATCATTTATAGGAGTGGAGGTATCCTTAATGTGCTCAAGGCGACTCAAGTGGTCTGCCACTAGATTTTGGTTACCACTCCTATCTTTAATTTCTAAATCAAATTCTTGTAGTAGCAATATCCAACGTATAAGTATTGGTTTGGATTCCTTTTTAGCTAATAGATACTTTAGAGCTGCATGGTCCGAATACACTACTACTCTAGTACCAAGTAAATAAGCCCGGAATTTATCCAGAGCAAAAATAATAGCAAGAAGCTCTTTCTCAGTAGTAGTGTAATTAGACTGAGCAGCGTCTAAAGTCTTAGACGCATAAGCAATTACAAAAGAATCCTTACCTTCACGCTGAGCCAGCGCTGCTCATACTGCATCATTGGAAGCATCGCACATGATTTCAAATGGCT
>NC_029786.2:70020431-70029455 GCF_000816755.2 Arachis ipaensis
ACCAAGTAAATAGGCTCGGAATTTATCCAGAGCAAAAACAATAGTAAGAAGCTCTTTCTCAGTAGTAGTGTAATTAGACTGAGCTGTGTCTAAAGTTTTAGACGCATAAGCAATGACAAAAGGATCCTTACCTTCACGCTGAGCCAGCGCTGCTCCTACTGCATGGTTGGAAGCATCACACATGATTTCGAATGGCTGGCTCCAATCAGGTCCTCTCACAATTAGAGCTTGAGTCAGGGCGGTCTTTAGCTTATCAAATGCTTATTTGCAATCCTCACTGAACTCGAACTCAATATCTTTCTGCAGTAATCTGGATAAGGGAAGTGCTACTTTACTGAAGTCCTTAATGAATCTCCGGTAAAAACCTGCATGGCCAAGGAACAAACGGACTTCCCTCACAGAGGAGGGGTAAGGTAAACTAGAAATAACATCCACCTTTGCTGGATCTACAGAAATGCCAGTATTAGACACAATATGTCCTAGTACAATCCCTTGTTTAACCATAAAGTGACATTTTTCAAAATTCAATACAAGGTTTGTACTGAAACATCTATCTAATACTCTAGATAAACTATCTAAGTAAAGGCTAAAGAATCACCATAAATGCTAAAATCATCCATAAAAACCTCCATACAGTCCTCAATAAGGTCAGAGAAAAGACTCATCATGCACCTTTGAAAAGTAGCTGGTGCATTGCACAAGCCAAAAGGCATTCTCTTATAAGCATAAGTCGCAAAAGGACATGTAAAAGTAGTCTTTTCCTAATCTTCAGGAGCTATATGAATCTGGAAATAACCTGTGTAACCAACTAAAAAGCAATAATGTGATTTACATGACAGGCGATCCAGCATTTGATCAATAAATAGAAGGGGGTAGTGATCTTTACGAGTAGCCTGCTTGAGGCGCCTGTAATCAATGCAGACTCTCTAGGCATACTATACTCTGGTTGCTATGAGCTCTCCATGCTCATTCTTCACTATAGTGACTCCAGACTTCTTGGGTACCACTTGTACTGGGCTTACCCATTCACTGTCTGAGATGGGGTAGATGATATCCGCCTCAAGTAGTCTGATCACTTCCTTTTTGACAACCTCCAAGATAGTGGGATTCAGTTTTCTCTGGGGTTGACGAACAGGCCTAGCTCCATCTTCTAAAAATATTCTGTGCTCACAAACTTGAGGGTTGATGCATTCTATGTCTGCCAAGCTCCATCCAATTGCTCTTTTGTTTTTTTTTTCAGCACACTGAGTAGCTGTTCTTCTTGTTGGGAAGTGAGTTCCCTTGCAATAATAACTGGAAACTTTTGCTTGTCCTCAAGGTAAGCATACTTGAGGTGTGGAGGGAGGGGCTTTAATTCCAATTTCTGCTCATGGTCAGGCTCTGGATTATCTGGGGCTGGTGATAATGGCAAAGTGCCCTCATTGTCCTCCAAGAGTGTCCCCACACTTGGACCTTGTCCTGTGTACTTCTCTTCTAACTCCTCTTGGTGAACTTCAGCCACGGTTTTATCTATGATGTCGCACTGGGAGATAGAATAATCATCCGGAGGGTGCTCCATAGCTCCATTTAAATTGAACTTTACTATTCTGCAATCTATTTCAAAAGAATAAGTTCCAGAAAATGCGTCCAGCTTGAATTTTGAAGTCTTCAGGAATGGTCTTCCAAGCAGGATTGATGATGGCCTTCCTGAGTCATTAGGGGGCATTTCCAGGATATAGAAGTCAATGGGAAATGTGAGTCCCTTAATGCTCATTAATACATCTTCAGCAACTCCAACCATTGTAATAATGCTTTTATCTGCTAACACAAAACGAGCTGCCGACCTTTTTAAGGGAGGGAGCCTCAAAGTATCATATATAGACAAAGGCATTATACTAATGCATGCTCCTAAATCACACATGCAGTCAAAAAATATCACACCACCAATAGTATAATTAACCATACATGGACCTGGATCACTACACTTTTCAGGTATACCTCCCATTAAAGCAGATATAGAACTACCTAAAGGAATAGTTTCTAATTCATTAATTTTGTCTTTATGTATGCATAAATCTTTTAGAAACTTTGTGTATTTAGGTACCTGCTGAATAACATCAAAAAGGGGAACAGTTACCTCAACCTTTTTGAATATCTCTACCATTTTGGGATCAAGTTCCATCTGCTTCCTGGGCTTCCTTGCAATTTGTGGAAATGGAATAGGGAGGGCGTTTTCTGCAGGGTCTGCCTCCTTGGGTGCTTCTTTCTGTGGTTGAGCCTCTACTTCTTCACCCATGTCTTGTATCGCCTCTTCCTCTTCAGCATCCTCTACTTCTACCACCTCTTCAGCCGAGGCGTGTTCTGATGGGTTTGGCTCCTCCTGCTTCCTTTCTGGCAGTGTGGTTCTGGACCTTAGGGTGATGGCATTGATGCCATGATGAGATATTTTGGAGGAAAAATAATTTTCTCCCAAAACACCCAAATCTAACCGGCAAGTGCACCGGGTCGCATCAAGTAATAAAAACTCACGGGAGTGAGGTCGATCCCACAGGGATTGAAGGATTGAGCAATTTTAGTTTAGTGGTTGATTTAGTCAAGCGAATCAAGATTTGGTTGATGGTTTTGTGACTTGGAGAATTAAATTGCATTGAAGTAAAGAGAACAAGAAATAAATTGCTGAAACTTAAAGAACAGGAAATTAAATGGCAGGAACTTAAAGTGCAAG
The DNA here is from genome assembly GCF_000816755.2 of Arachis ipaensis. Lineage (NCBI taxonomy): Eukaryota > Viridiplantae > Streptophyta > Magnoliopsida > Fabales > Fabaceae > Arachis > Arachis ipaensis. The sequence continues at coordinate 70,023,136 of NC_029786.2, forward strand.
AAATGTAAATTGCGGAATCTTAAAGTGCAAGGAATGTAAATTGCTTGAAATGTAAAGGGGATTGGGACGTGGATTTGCAGAAATTAAACAAGGAAAAGTTAAATTGCATCAAACAGAAGAGTAAAAGGGAATTGGGATTAGATCGGATCTTATAACAGAAAAGTAAATGAACATGGAAAGAAAGAAACAGAATGTAAATTGGGGATTTGGATCTCAGGACCCAGAGACTAGAAAACTGAGTCTAGATCTCAATGCCTTCCTAGATCTAACAAGAACAATTGCAAGGAAATTATAAATTGCAAAGAAATGAAATGAGAAGTAAGTAACAGAAATTGAAATTCAATTAAGCAGTAAATAAACAGAGAGATCCAAGGATGAGATTGAAACAGAATTTCTTCAATTCTCCAACCCAAGATCCAAGACAATTGCAATTTGCAATTTTCCTTTATCCTTGGCTATTACTTTGTTCATAAGCTTTATTTGAGTGTCATGTGTAGCAAGTTCATTTTCTTTTCTTTATACTTGACACATTATTCACCATAGACACTTGGCTCACATTCCTTCTTAAAACATTGATGCCCAGCACCTCTTTGGGTTACTAAATGCCTTGTAGTTAGGTTGCTCTTGATAGTGGACTTTCAGCTGATGATCCCGGATTAGTTAACCCAAGTCACCGAGTGTTGAGGCACTCCTAAGAGCTTACTAATCCAAGCAGATCCTAGTACAAAGACATCACAGGCATATATTTTAAATTTCAAGCTATTGGTGTCCAGCTTTGTTTCTTTTTGTTTTTCTTTTGTTCTGCCACTTTTTGGCTATCTTTTTTTTTTTTTTCTTTCCTTCTTTTTGTTTTTCTTTCTAACCAAGGAATTTAATTCAATTGAGATTCATAGACAGTAGGCCACTCTTTACTTAGAAGGAGATATCCTGGCTCTTTATCCACTAAAAGTGAGCTATTATACAATCACACACATACCACCACTTACTTTTATTCCACTTCTATCTAACAGAAACCATTTTACTTCACATTCAAACTGTTCTTTTATTGAATTTAAAGATGCAGGGGACAACACATGCTTCTTGTCAAGTGAAAATAAACACACAAGCACACACATAAACTAGCCTACTTATTTTTAAAGAAACAAACATAATGCAAAGACTTTTAAATGACTACTTGAAAATGCAAAGACAACTTAGAACAGATAGATTTTGTAGTGATGAATAAGGAGCAAGTCCACCTTTCATTTGTCATGCCTTTTCTTTCTCCTTTCATACACTTGGCTGTTAGTGTTCCTACCATCCGTGTTTGGTGCCTGTTGAAAACCAAGACTTGAACCTCCGTTGGTCATATTCATGTGTTTCTTCCTCCACTATTGGATCTTTTCCTTTTCGTCGTTTGGTTCTTGAGGAGGATGCCATGATCACTTGGTTGGTTGAGAGCGAATGTGAAGAATGTTGGAGAGTTTGATGTGTGTTTGGAGGAAAAAGAAATTAGGACCGGACTTGCTATGACAAGAAATTATGAAGAGAAATTTAAGTGGTTGGAGTTTAAAGTAAGAGAAAGGTTGCACAAAGCTTGTTATGTTGAGGAGTGATTCGGTTATGTGCATGGCTTGAAGGTGGTATGCTTTTAAATGAGCAATGAAGGGTTGGGATGCAATTAGACTTATGGAGATCAAAGGCATGCATGTATGGATGAATGAAGACAAAGTTTGCTCCTTCCCTTGCCTTTGCCGTGATCATTCTCAAGGAGTGGCAGAAATTGAAGGAGCTGAGCAAAAATCTGATTCAGGCTGAAAAAGGACTGCTGATGCTGTTGGATTCTGACCTCTCTGCACTCAAATTTGATTTTCTGGAGCTACAGAACTCGAAATGGCATGCTTCTAATTGCATTGGAAAGTAGACATCCAGGGCTTTCCAGAAATATATAATAGTCTATACTTTGCACAAGAATAGACGACGTAAACTGGCGTTCAACGCCAGTTCTCTGCCCAATTCTGGCGTCCAGCGCCAGAAAAGGATCAAAAACTGGAGTTGAACGCCCAAACTGGCATAAAAACTGGCGTTCAACTCCACAAATGGCCTCTGCACGTGACTCACTCAAATCTCAGCCCCAGCACACACCAAGTGGGCCCCAGAAGTGGATCTCTGCATCATCCATCATAGTAATTGGCTATCATATTTTTAAAACCTTTTTCAAAAATAATTTTTCTATTAAATCATGTGCCAAACTTTAAGTTTGGTGTTTTCAAAAATAATCTTTCTTAAAATTTTTGAAGGTCCCATAACTCATTTGGCTAGAGCGTTAATCTATGTTCTTGGTAATTGGGTTAGAATCTTTTATATTCTTTTCAAAACCTTCTTTTTCATAAATAATATTTTCTCTATTAAATTTTGTGCCAAACTTAAAGTTTGGTGTTTTCTTGTTGATTTCCCTTTGGTTTTCGAAAATTTTGGTGGTTTTCAAAAAAATTTTAAGTTTGGTGTTCTTTCTTCATGTTCTTGTGTTCTTGTAAGTCTTCAAAGTGTTCTTGAGTTTTTCTTGTGTCTTGATCTTAAAATTTTTAAGTTTGGTGTTCCTTGGTGTTTTCCCTCCAAAGTTCTCAAAAACAAGGAGCATTAGATCTAAAAATTTTAAATCTTATACTATCTTATCGTTTTTCTCTCTCCTCACTAAATTCAAAAATATCTTTTCAAAATATCTCTTCTAACTTCCTAACTTCTTATCTTTTCAAAATTTGTTTCAACTAACTAACTAACTTTTTGTTTGTTTCTTAACTTTTTTTTAAAACTACCTAACTAACTCTCTCTCTCTCTCTAATTTTCGAAAATATCTTCCCTCTTTTTCAAAAATTTCTGTTTTTTTTAACTAATTAATTTTCGAGGACAAAGCATCTCCAAAACTCCAACATATTCTCCATTACTGCACAACAAGTAACCTTTAATTTATGCTCTCTTGGTTATTCGCAATTCAACTGATAAACATAATTGACTTCCTGACTAAGATTAACAAGATAACCATAGATTGCTTCAAACCAACAGTCTCCGTGGGATTCGACCCTTACTCACGTAAGGTATTACTTGGACGACCCAGTGCACTTCAACCAAACTCATCAAAGCTATGCTCAAAATCATGAGATATTCATTCTTTCATAATATGCAACAAATATAGCATAAAACCTCATGAAATGGCATGAATTCATATATGGTTGGTTCAATCAAGGGAAACATGAAAATCTACTCAATTAGCTTGCTTGTAGCTCAAGAAAGTGCATAATTCTAATGAAAACAAAAGAAAAAGACTAGTTAAAATAGGCTAGGATGACTTGTCATCATGCCACCCTTTGGATTGGGCAATGGTTGAGAAGGAATTCCACTGGAGCTTGCATGTTGAGTGTTTGAAGTGTTGGGTGATGCCAGCTGAGAGATGAGAGCTTGTATAGCTGATGCTAGGCCATTAAGTGAACTTTCCATGTTCCTTTGTCCTTGTGCAATGGATTGAAGAGCCTCGTCACTCGGAGAGGAATTAGATTGAGTGATCTACGAAACTTGTTGTTGGTTGTGCTGTAGTCCTTGGGACTGCCTCAGGTGAGGTACTTTGTAAGGCTGGTTCTGGTTCTGCTGCCTGTTGTTGTTATTATTCCACCTCTGATATCCTTGATTGTCTCTGCCTTATCTGTTATTGTTGTCCCTCCAATTCTGGTTAGAATTATCTCTCCAACCTTGGTTAGAACTGTCCTGCCATCCATGGTTGTAACTGTCACCTTGATTGTACCCTTGGTTGGGGCGGTCATAGAAGTTATGAGTGGCTGCCACAGTGTTGTCTTCCTGTTGGAGCTGCGGACATTCATCAGTATAATGGCTGTAATCAGCACAGATCCCACACACTCTCTGTGGGACTAACTATTGGCTTTGTTGTGCTTGTTGTTGACTTAACTGCATCTGCTTCAGTAAGTTGGTCATTTCACATATACTCTGAGTCAGAGCAGTAGTTTCTTTGCTAGAAGATACCTCTGCAACAGCCTTTGACCGGCCTTGTTTCTGCCTGTGATTCCTTGTACACTCAGCCAAGTCGCTGATCAATTGCCATGCCTCATCAGTGGTCTTGTACTTTTTCATAGACCCATTTATAGCACTTTTCAATGTGGTCTTATCTTGGGGCCTCATGCCCTGTGTGACGTAGCCGAGCAATACTATCTTGTCAATCATATGGTGGGGACATGCTTCCAGAAGGTTGTTGAAGTGCTCCTAGTATTCATAGAGAGTCTCGGATTCGTCCTGAACAATCATGGAAATGTCCTTCCTCAGTTTATTAGTAACTTCAGCTGGAAAGAATTTTTCCAAAAATTCTCTTCTAAGCGTATCCCAGTCAGAAACAGTTGCTACGAGTTGAGTGTAGTACAACTCTCTCGCCTTTCCCTCAAGAGAGAATGGGAAAGCTTTTAACAAAATAGAAGTTTCATCTGCACCATCGCGCCTGATAGTAGAACAGGCTGCTTGGAAATCCCTAAGGTGCTTGAGGCTCTTGAGCAGGTAAGCCATGAAACTTAGGCATCAAGTTGAGTAGTGCAGTCTTTATTTCAAAGTCTGTAGCCACTGTTGGGTGATGCGCTTGAAACGGTTGCATTGTGAAATCAGGGGCTCCAGCCTCCTGGATAGTAACTCTCCTAGGTTCTGCCATGTCACCTGCACGTAAATCAACTAAATCAGTAGAAAGAGAGCTTGTTTCTTCCTCAAGTGATGTTTCAGATTCGCCTCGGAAAGGACTAATCGACGCCGAGCTTGCCTTATACGTGAAATAGTTCTTTCAACCTCAGGATCAAATACTGGCAAGCTTGGATCAGGAAGTGAACGCGTCATTGATGAGAGAGACTTTTGCGTGGTCTAGAAATTTGCGGATAAATCCTCGTTGCAAGTATAGTTTCTAAACCTTCAAAAGCCCTTTCATACAAACGTTTTGGGTGTCACAAGTAACAAACCCCTTTAAAAATTGTTAACCGAGTATTCAAACATCGGGTCGTCTTCTCAAGGAACTGCGAGGCAGTATGTTCTTATTATTGGCTATAAAGGTTGTAATCGGGGTTTAGAAGATGAGAAGCAAGTAATTTAAATGACAAGTAAAGTAAATGGCAATTAAAATAAATAAATACTGTAAAGCAGACTTTTGACAAGGTAAGAGAAGTCGGAGGTCCAACGTAGTTATCTCTCTCAACTATAATGAAAGTTGAATCTAAACTCCACTTGGTCAACCTTCACCAAGGCAAAGGAAAGTCAAGGGACTAATTAATCTGGCCTTTGAATCCTATTTATTTCCTAAGAAAAGGTTGGGATTACTTAAGTTCAGCTCAATTAGCAAGATAACGATTATCAATTGTGTTGAGTTTAATAACTGTTGAGTTACTGAATTCTTAACCAGGACCAAAAGGGGAAGAAATAAAATTTATGGAATAATAAAAATATCTTTAGATGGGAAGCAATGGTAACTTAATTCAAAGAGAACAATCATAAACTGAAAGTACCTCAATTATCATTAATTCAAATAACAGTCTGTAACATGGAAGAAATTCATAAATTCACTGATCAATTCAAGTGCCGGAATAAATAAAAATAAAAGAAAGCTAAATTTAAATCATTGAAAGGTAAAATATGTGAGCTCCCTTTGAATGGATGCATTCCCACACTTTATAACCTCTGGTCTATGCTGTCTGTACTTGGATCTGGGCCAAAAAGGGCTTCAGAATTCGCTGGGGGCGTATTCTGTAAATTCTGGTGCGTGGCCTCTGTCACGCGTCCGCGTGGGTCACGCGGTCGTGTCATTTGGAGCTTTTCCTTGCCACGCGGTCGCGTCAGTCATGCGATCGCGTCATGTGCGTTCTTCTTAAGGCGCGCGATCACGTCAATCATGCGGTCGCGTCGTTGCTGATTCGTGCTTGGCATGCGATCGCGTCGTCCATGCGATCGCGTGGATATCAGTTTCCTTAAAGCTCCGTTTTGCTTTCTCCTTTCATTTTAGTATGTTTCCTTTTCCACCCTTTAAGTCATTCTGCCTTAGAAAATCTGAAACTACTCAACACACTAATCACGGCATCGAATGGAAATAAAGGTAATTAAAATAATTAATTTTTTAAAGCTTAGGGCTTAGGCTAAATCGTATTCCTGTACGATCACAAATTCACACCCCTCCAACTATTTGGGTATAAAGTACTCAAGAAAACACGAATTAAACTCACTAAATATGTTAGGAAGTGGATGAATAAGTGTAATTAACGTACCAAAATGAAAGGGAAGGAATAATACACTACATTTACTTTTTGTACAAA
>NC_029786.2:70029595-70035667 GCF_000816755.2 Arachis ipaensis
TTATTCACTCATATATAAAGCTTACATGTAGTCAAGTTAATTCACTTTCTCAAGGAGTCATGTATATGTATAGCCAACCCTTAAATAATAAAGCTTTTTAGCAAATGAGATGGGAAAGAAAACATTGTACAAACTTGGCAAAACAATTAGTAAATTAAATACAGATATATGTTGATGAGTTATTGAACCCTCACTGGATTTTGTGTTTACTCTCTAGTCACTCAGTGTTTATTGGGTTTATTCACTCTATTTTTCTTTTTATTCTTACTTCTATAACTTTGTTCTTCATCTAACCAATCAACAATTATAGAATATAGTCATACCGAAAAGTCATGAGGTCTTTAATTGAGGTTGTAATGGGGCCAAGGTAAAGGTAAGGATTTATGTATAGGGTTAAGTGAGCTAATAAGTGAATCCTTAATTAGACTAAGATCTCACCTAACATACATATTTAGCAAGATAAAACTTCTTTACCTATTCTCCCATATTATCCCACTTATTGTTACATGCTCATGTTTCACTTTTTATTTTTATCCCATGTGCATTGTTTTTATTTTTGCATTGGGGAGTTTCTTTTGTATCCCCTTTTATTTAATTGCTGAAAAATAACTCTTTTTTTTTAATGCACATGGTAATTGAATCACTTAGATTTTCTCATGAGCATGCTTTCCAAATTTTATTTTATTCCTTTTTACTTCTCTACCTTTTGTTTCTATCATCCATGTTCCCAAAAGGTTTTCCACATTTAACTCTATTCATGATTTTCTATCTTAAGCTAACCAAGGATTCACTCGGAAATTTCTTTTTATTTTTCTGCTTAAGGCTAGTAATTTGGTTAAATAGAATAAAGGGGTTTTAAAAGGCTCAAGGGGGCTAACAAGGGTGATGTAAAAGGTAGGCTAATTTGGGGTAAGTGAGCTGAAATCAAATGATGGCCTCAATCATTCTCTTGGTATGTATCTACATTCTATATTCTATAATTGGACATATAGATTAAAGCAAAGTAAAGAACATCAGAATAAAAAGAAATGAAACACACAGAAATGAAATTATGGTTTGAATGCAACCATACAATTAAGCTCAAGACTCACAGGCTGTGTGTTCTCTAACTCAAGCATCATATATCATTTATATATTGTATGCAGGTTTAGTTAAAAATTCCCATTATTCTCATAAAAAAATTTATTTAGGGTGGCTTTTAAAGTTTTAATGTTCCTCCTTGATGAAATGTTGTCAGCTTAACTACATCATGTAATGCTATATATAAAGTTTGTGGATTTAAATCTGATATGTTCAATTTCCTAGCTTACTTCCTTTTTATATTTTTTTCAATTTAAACTATACTATCTTATGCTAAAAAGGGTAAACTATACTAATTAATCCACTAATAAATCAGAATCGCAAACTAAACTAAATAACTAAAATAAACTAAATGGCGAAAATATGAACTAAGAATGCAAAATGCAGAAAATAGAGTAAAAATACATAAAAGCAATGTATAAGTACTCAGAAAATAACAGTAAAAAGAAAAAGAGAAAAATACAGAAAAATATCCAAAATAAAAGAAAAAGTATGTAGTGGTTCACCAAAATAAACGCCAGAGATGGCGACCTCCCCACACTTAAAAGGAAGCATCGTCCCCGATGCTCAATCAAGCCGGGTGTGAAGAAGTGTCATCACTGGGAGGGATGGTAGCTGGAGTCTCAGTGGTGGTAGGCTGGGAGTCTGGCTGCTGTGAAGGAGGTGCTGACTGGATCGGGATCTTAAGATCCGCAGCCTCAATCTGATGTGGGACCGCTGCCTGTGGTGCGGCTGGTGCTGCCTCCTGGGGATGGGTCTTTGCCTCGGGTGCATCCGCCTCCTCCTCAGATGCCTCGGACGATGTGTCGGGCTCGGAGGGGATGTCACCGGATCGTATCATCAGCTTTAGGTGCTCATAGCGCCGCTTGTTGCGACGCTCCATCTGGTCAAGTCGTCGGAACAAGCGGTGCACCAGATGATAGACGGGCTCTGTGGCAGGTGGAGGTGCAGTGGTGGTAGCAGGGGTAAGTGGTGCAGCAGTAGAAAAAGAGGGTCCAGCAGACGGTGGGGCTGACTCATCAGTAGCAGTGAATGGTGGTGGTCTGTGGCCCAAGGCTAAGAAGTTCCGGCTGTGCGAAATGATCTTCCTGCAATCCGCCGCTGGTGGTCTCTCATCGGCAGCCTCCCATGGCACGTCAGCTCGACGGCCAAGCTGTGTAACTAGATATGGAAAGGGGAGGGTGCCTCGGACGTGGACCCTGGCCATATAGCGCCGAATGAAACGTGGCAGATAAAGGTCCTTACCCTCCAGCACACACCAAAGGAGGGTGATCATAGCAGCCGGGATCTCCGTCTCGTGAGTACTCGGCATCACATAATTACTCAAGATCTGATGCCATAACCGAGCCTCATCGTTTAAGTATGCTCTCTTGATCCCTCTAGGCATGGTAGTATCCTGACCCATCTCCCAAGGAACTATCGGGTCGAGAGCTATTCGTGCCTTCATGGCATCCCAATCAAACTGCATCTGACGCATGTCCTCCTCAGGCTTTGAATAACCATCAGGCTGATCGAACTTGGCTGGGAGCCAGAGAATGTCCTCTAAGGCCTCCTCAGTGACCAGAATTTGCTTTCCTCTCAGGTTCACTGCATCTAGGGTAGTGAGATAGTAGTTACAGTAGAATTCCCGTACCCAAGATGAATTGACCTCTGTCAGTGTTCTTTCCAGAAAGAACCAGCCCCTTTGCTTGATTTGCTCAGTGGTGTACTGCTGGAGTGCTTCTGGAATCTTCAGAGTTCGCTCTAGGTATAGATTTCTGGAGTTTTCAAAAGCCGGGTACTTCAGCTCACAGTACCGGTTTGCAAATTTTATAGGATCAGTCGCAGGGAGCAGCTGGTCAGCTTTTTCCTGCTGTGTGAAGTTCTTCTCCCGCCATGAAGAATCATGCATTAGAGCAATGATGGACTGGGAGGAATCTCCCCTCTTGCGCTTGCCAGTAGCCTTACCTTTTCCTCTCCTTTGTGAGGCAGACATCCTGAAAAACAGAAAACCAGGAAATGGATAAAATAGGAAAGCAAATAGGCAATTAAACAAAGGAAACTCAAAGCGGCAAGGGAGAAATAGAATAAGGAAAATGAATAAATGAAATGTGATTGAATTTATGTTAAATGGAAAAATAAACAATATGCCATGGTTAGAAAGTTAGAGGAAAGTGAAAATAAACAGAAAAGAGATCAAAAGGGTTAGTATGGTTAGATTTTGAAAAAGAAATTAGTAAATTAAAATCAGTGAGTTAGTAAAATGCGGGTTAAAGTAAGTGGCATAGAAAAATTCCATATAACAAGGATTCACAGGTAAGAATAGAAGTACTCATAATCGAACAAGGAAAGCAGGGTGATGCTGATTCGAATAGAAATAAAGAAAGCAAAAATCGGAATCAGTGAATCACAAATGCTGTTTATGAACCAGAAAATCAAAGAGGATAAGAAAGTCTGCCATAGCATTCATGAAATGGTTTGGGTAAAGCAGAGTAAAATAGAGTTCAGAAATACCAAACCAAAACAAGAATGAAAACAATTTTAAAAAATTTGGGCAGCATTCCGGCTAAAATTGGATTGTCCCAGAAAATAAACAGCAATTATAGCAGTTCATATGAATTAAAAACTTGCTGCAGTTACCAGTAATGAATAGAAATAGGAAAATTTAGAGTAACAAGCAGCAAATGCAAGAAATCATAGCATATGAACGAGGTCACAGGAACAGCAAAATTGTAGTTATGATAAAACATAAACAGGAACAGTGCAAGTAAACAGACCTAGATCCACTAACCACAGCCTAAGCTACCTGACAACCTAAAAATCCACTACAGCATGCATATCTATCTATCCTAATGATGAATAGAAACGGAAAAAAGTACAGAAAAATGACGAACGGATAAAAAGGGGGTTGCGTTTTGCAGAACCTGGTAGGCGGGAGGGGTGAAACGGGGAAGAAGGTGGCTGCGGCGGCGTCCGGCGCGGTGGCAGGGCACGGTGTCGCGGTGGCGGCTGAGGGGGGGCAGTGGGAGTTATACTGTCGAATCCACGCGGCCGCGTGGGGCACGCGGTCGCGTGGTTGGGGTGAAAATGGGAGTGACGCGATCGCGTAGGTCGCGCGATCGCATGAGAGGGGGGAAAGAGGGGTGACGCAATCGCGTGGGTCGCGCGATCGCGTCGCTGGAATTCGTGCTAAACGGACGACTCCAGCGTCGTTTTAGCACAACTCTCTGTCTCCTTTTTGGGGATGTACAATCCATGCGACGCGATTGCGTCGCTCACGCGGTCGCGTGGGATTGGTATTGTGCAAGTGACGCGATCGCATGGGGCATGCGATCGCGTGGGCCAATTTGTGCGAAACGCACAAGGGCCGCACGATTCCAGCCCAACTTTCTGTTCGTTGGATCCTTACGCCGATATATATATCACGCGGCCGCGTGGGTCACGCGGTCGTGCGGGTGGTGTTTTTCGCAATATGACGCGATCGCATGGGGCATGCGGTCGTGTCGTGCACCCCTTTTTTTTTATATATGCATGAAAAATGCAGAATGCAATGATTAACATGAATGCTATGCATGATTCCAGGTTTAATAAATTAAAATTGAAAAAGGAAAAAATGAAAGCAATTAACAAGAAATAAATTGAAAAAGAAGCGACCATACCATGGTGGGTTGTCTCCCACCTAGCACTTTTAGTTTAAGTCCTTAAGTTGGACATTGGAGGAGTATCCTGTTTTGGTGGTTTATGTTTAAATTCGTCCAAAAATCTCCACCAGTGCTTGGAATGCCAATAGCCTCCGGGGTCCCAAACCAAGCATGCAAAGCTTCTGAGCAGCTCCAAACAGATTTTCAGGCTCCCGGGATGACGAATGTCAGGATAGAGTCCAGGATTCGAAGCCATGCTTTTAAATCCGCCTCCGTCTTGATCTGCATGTTTCCATTCGGGCGGTTAAAAAGTAGAATCTCACCTTGGTGACCAAACGTTTTCCATGAACCATGTAATTGAGCATGATACCAATCCGTGTACTTCGAGGTGAAGTGATGAGCGGATAATTTATACGCTTTTTGGCATTATTTTTAGTATGTTTTTAGTAGGATCTAGTTACTTTTAGGGACGTTTTCATTTGTTTTTATGGTAAATTCACATTTCTAGACTTTACTATGAGTTTGTGTGTTTTTCTGTGATTTCAGGTATTTTCTGGCTGAAATTGAGGGACTTGAGCAAAAATCAGATTCAGAGGTTGAAGAAGGACTGCTGATGCTGTTGGATTCTGACCTCCCTGCACTCAAAGTGGATTTTCTGGAGCTACAGAACTCGAAATGGCGTGATTCCAATTGCGTTGGAAAGTAGACATCCAGGGCTTTCCAGCAATATATAATATTTCATACTTTGTACGAGGATAGACGATGCAAACTGGTGTTCAATGCCAGTTCTCTGCCCAATTCTGGCGTCCAGCGCCAGAAAAGGATCCAAAACCAGAGTTCAACGCCAGAAAAGGATCCAAAACTGGCGTTGAACGCCCAAAAGAGCCTCTGCACGTGGAAAGCCTTAGCTCAGCCCAAGCACACACCAAGTAGGCCCCGAAAATGGATTTATGCATCAATTACTTACTTCTGTAAACCCTAGTGACTAGTTTATTATAAATAGAACCTTTTATCATTGTATTCACAGTCTTGGTTACTCCGGTTCCCCTCTGGGGCCGAGACCAATGAACTCCATTATCACTTATGTATTTTCAACGGTAGAGTTTCTGTACTCTATAGATTAAGGTGTAGAGCTCTGCTGTTCCTCAAAGATTAATGCAAAGTACTACTGTTTTCTATTCAATTCATCTTATTTCGCTTCTAAGATATTCATTCGCACTTCAACCTGAATGCGATGAACGTAACAATCATCATCATTCCCCATGAACGCGTGCCTGACAACCACTTCCGTTCTACTTTCGATTGAATGAGTGTCTCTTAGATCTCTTAACCAGAATCTTCGTGGTATAAGCTAGATTGATGGCGGCATTCA
>NC_029786.2:70035698-70094771 GCF_000816755.2 Arachis ipaensis
CTTATTTTGTTTTCAAAAAGTTTTCAAAAATTTTTCAAAAATATTTTCTTCTTTTTTGTTTTTTTTTTCAAAAAAAAATATTTTCAAAAAAATTAAATAAATAAATGTTTTAAAAAATATACTTTTCTTCAGAATTTTTAAAGAATGAATTCTAGTGTTTCATGAAGCATGTTGAAGTCTATCTGGCTGTAAAGCCATACCCAAACTGCTTTGGGATTGGTCTCCAACTAATCACCTCAATGGAGCCATGCCCAATTCTTCTGGATAGGGTATGTCAGGCGTGTCATGTCTGAGTTACATACTAAAGCTTGGCTGGCTATTAAGCCATGCCTGACCCTTTGATTGGAGCTTTAGACTAAAAAGTATAAGATTCCTGGAATTCATATTAAAAATTTTAGAATCCTTATTTTTGTTTTTCAAATAATTTTCGAAAAAATACAAAAAAAATTAGAAAATCATAAAAGTCAAAAATATTTTTGTGTTCTTGTTTTAGTCTTGAGTCATGTTATAAGTTTGGTGTCAATTGCATGTGCATCTTGCATTTTTCGAAAATTCTCATGCATTCATAATGTTCTTCATGATCTTCAAGTTGTTCTTGGTAAGTCTTCTTGTTTGATCTTTGCATTTGCATGTTTTGTGTCTTTTCTTGTTTTTCATATGCATCCTTGAATTCTTAGTGTCTAAGCATTAAATATTTCTAAGTTTGGTGTTTTGCATGTTTTCTTTGCATTAAAATTTTTCAAAAACATAAAAGCTTCTCTCAAAGCAGAGTCAACCAAAGCCCCACAGTCAGACTCTAAGTTTGGTGTTGGGAGGCCACAACCAATCTCTAAGTTTGGTGTTGAACTCCCATATCCAAACTCTAAGTTTGGTGTTGGGGGAGTCTCAACAATGCTCTGAACATCTATAAGGCTCCATGAGAGCCCACTGTCAAGCTATTGACATTAAAGAAGCGCTTGTTGGAAGGCAACCCAATTTTTATTTATCTAACTATATTTTTTATTAGTTATATGTCTTTGTAGGTTCATGATCATGAGGAGTCACAAAATAAATATAAAAATTGAAAACGGAATCAAAAACAGCAGAAGAAAAATCACACCCTGGAGGAAGCATCTGCCTGGCGTTCAACGCCAGAACAGAGCATGGTTCTGGTGCTGAACGCCCAAAATGGGCAGCATTCTGGCGCTAAACGCCCAGAACAAGCATGGTTCTGGCGTTTAACGCCAGAAATGGCAACAAATAGGCGTTGAACGCCCAAAATGGGCACCAACCTGGCGCTGAACGCCCAGAGTTGTGTGCAAGGGCATTTTACATGCCTAATTTGGTGCAAGGTTGTAATTCCTTGAACACCTCAGGATCTGTGGACCCCACAGGATCCCCACCTACCTCTACTCACTCTCTTCTCTCTTCTCAATCATCTTCTATTCCCAATAAACATTCTTCCCTATTAACCCTTTACCACTCACATCCATACACCCACTTACCTTCAAAATTCAACATCTCTTTCCCACCCAATCCCACCCATATGGCCGAATACACACCTCCCTCCATCTCTTCCATATCTTCTTCTTCTTCTTCTATTCCTTCTTCTTTTGCTCGAGGGCGAGCAACATTCTAAGTTTGGTGTGGTAAAAGCATAGCTTTTTTGTTTTTTTCCATAACCATTGATGGCACCTAAGACCAGAGAAACCTCTAGAAAGAGGAAAGGGAAGACAAAAAGCTTCCATCAAGGGTCTATAGCTCAGTGGTAGAACATTTGACTGCAAATCAAGAGATCCCTGAGATACTTTAGGGGATACATTTTCTTCCACACAATTTTTGGAAGCAACTAAGGGTGGAACATCAAGAGCACTCCATCATCCTTCATGAAATTAGAGAAGATCAAAAAAGCAATGAGGGAGGAGCAACAAAGACAAGGAAGAGACATAGAAGAGCTCAAGGACATCATTGGTTCCTCAAGAAGGAAACGCCACCATCACTAAGGTGGATTCATTCCTTGTTCTTACTTTTTCTGTTTTTCGTTTTCTATGTTATGTGCTTATCTATGTTTGTGTCTTCATTACATGATCATTAGTAGTTAGTAACTATGTCTTAAAGTTATGAATGTCTTATGAATCCATCACCTCTCTTAAATGAAAAATGTTTTAATTCAAAAGAATAAGAAGTACATGAGTTTCGAATTTATCCTTGAACTTAGCTTAATTATATTGATGTGGTGACAATGCTTCTTGTTTTCTGAATGTCTGCTTGAACAGTGCATATATCTTTTGAAGTTGTTGTTTAAGAATGTTAAATATGTTGGCTCTTGAAAGAATGATAACAAGGAGAAATGTTATTTGATATTCTGAAAAATCATAAAAATGATTCTTGAAGCAAGAAAAAGCAGCAAAGAACAAAGCTTGCAGAAAAAAAAAAAAGAAAAAAATAGGAAAAAAAAATATAGAAAGAAAAAGCAAGCAGAAAAAGACAAAAGCTCTTAAAACCAAGAGGCAAGAGCAAAAAGCCAATAACCCTTAAAACCAAAAGGCAAGGGTAAATAAAAAGGATCCCAAGGCTTTGAGCATCAGTGGATAGGAGGGCCTAAAGGAATAAAATCCTGGTCTAAGCGGCTAAACCAAGCTGTCCCTAACCATGTGCTTGTGGCATGAAGGTGTCAAGTGAAAACTTGAGACTGAGCGGTTAAAGTCAAGGTCCAAAGCAAAAAAAAGAGTGTGCTTAAGAACCCTGGACACCTCTAATTGGGGACTTTAGCAAAGCTGAGTCACAATCTGAAAAGGTTCACCCAATTATGTGTCTGTGGCATTTATGTATCCGGTGGTAATACTGGAATACAAAGTGCTTAGGGCCACGGCTGATGCCAAGGCATCTTAGGCTAGTTTCACTAGCATTTTTCTGTTATTTTTAGTTGTTTTATGCATTTTCTTGAGCCTTAAGTAATCATTTGGGCCAAATAGTCATGCTTGTCTTAACACCTCCAGGATGGCTTTCTCTATTCCCACGTTTAAGCTCCAGTTTAACCTTAAACTGGAGCTTAAACGTGTTCCACCTCCAGGGCTGCCTTTCCTATCTCCACGTTTAAGCTTCAGTTTAACCTTAAACTGAAGCTTAAACGTGTTCGACTACGTTACCCTCCAGGGCTGCCTTCTTCCATTTCCACGTTTAAGCTTCAGTTTAACCTTAAACTGAAGCTTAAACGTGCTTCCACAAAAGGCATCACTGGAAGTGTCTGGCGTTTAAGCTGCAGTTTAAGCTTAAACTGCAACTTAAACGCCACTATTGGAAAAGGTTTCTGGGCCAAAAATATTGCAGTTTAAGTTAGCTTTTGAGCACAAACATTAATTTAAACTTACTCTGGTATGAAACCCAATTGAATATCATGGTTTATGGGATTGGGCCTGAAGGATTGATGAGTCTGGAATTTCAATTTGTTGAGTCATGTGTCATTACTTGATTATCACTAAGTTG
The DNA here is from genome assembly GCF_000816755.2 of Arachis ipaensis. Classification (NCBI taxonomy): domain Eukaryota; kingdom Viridiplantae; phylum Streptophyta; class Magnoliopsida; order Fabales; family Fabaceae; genus Arachis; species Arachis ipaensis. The sequence goes on from NC_029786.2 coordinate 70,039,164, forward strand.
GCTCAATGAATGTTACAGAATTTGGATCAGCAGCCTCATCAAGTTTATGGATCATAAACCCAAAGCAAAAGGAAAGCAGGGAGAGGCCTCAAAGCCCAAGAAACACAACAGAAGCTCAATATAGAAAGTGTATAAATAGGATAGAATTTAAGTTAGGAAGACTTTTACCTTTTCATTTTTTGCTAGTTTTCATATCTTTGTAATTGAATTCAGAGCTATGACTCACTAAACCCCCTTTCATTGGGTTAGGGAGCTCTATTGTAATTCAATGAATCAATAATAGTTTATCTTCTTCTTCAATCTTTTCTCTTGAATTTTGTTTTAGTTTTTATGTTAAATTCATATTTCTGGACTTTACTATGAGTTTGTGTGTTTTTCTGTGATTTCAGGTATTTTCTGGCTGAAATTGAGGGACTTGAGCAAAAATCAGATTCAGAGGTTGAAGAAGGACTGCTGATGCTGTTGGATTCTGACCTCCCTGCACTCAAAGTAGATTTTCTAGAGCTACAGAACTTGAAATGACGCGCTTCCAATTGCGTTGGAAAGTAGACATCCAGGGCTTTCCAGAAATATATAATAGTCCATACTTTGCTCGAGGATAGATGACACAAACTGAACGCCAGTTTTCTGCCCAATTCTGGCGTCCAGCGCCAGAAAAGGATCCAAAACTGGCGTTGAACGCCCAAAAGAGCCTCTGCACGTGGAAAGCCTTAGCTCAGCCCAAGCACACACCAAGTGGGCCCCGGAAGTGAATTTATGCATCAATTACTTACTTCTGTAAACCCTAGTGACTAGTTTATTATAAATAGAACCTTTTACATTGTATTCACAGTCTTGGTTACTTCGGTTTCCCTCTGGGGCCGAGACCAATGAACTCCATTATCACTTATGTATTTTCAATGGTAGAGTTTCTGCACTCCATAGATTAACGTGTAGAGCTCTGCTGTTCCTCAAAGATTAATGCAAAGTACTACTGTTTTCTATTCAATTCATCTTATTTCGCTTCTAAGATATTCATTCGCACTTCAACCTGAATGTGATGAACGTGACAATCATCATCATTCCCTATGAATGCGTGCCTGACAACCACTTCCGTTCTACTTTCGATTGAATGAGTGTCTCTTAGATCTCTTAACCAGAATCTTCGTGGTATAAGCTAGATTGATGGCGGCATTCAAGAGAATCCGGAAAGTCTAAACCTTGTCTGTGGTATTCCGAGTAGGATTCAATGATTGAATGACTGTGACGAGCTTCAAACTCGTGATTGCTGGGCGTAGTGACAGACGCAAAAGGATAGTAAATTGGTATTGGCATCATGTTTTTGGCGCCATTACCAGGGAAAGAAAGAGCGATGAATTTTACATAATTAAAGTGTAATCACAATTTCTGCGCACCATGAAGCGTGGAACCTTATTGAACCTTGTTCACCAGCTCTTAGTACGAGTCATTTCCCTCTTACTCTTAAAGCCGTAGAGAGCTCTAAGCTGGCCATCTGTTTCAAGCAAACCATATTCAAGTGAATAAGTAAAGTTATAAGTTAAGGATTGTACCCACTTGAAGCTTGTATTAGGTGGTAATGGCCTTGGGATAGGTATTTTTGGTGGCTCTGCAAGTTCCATTTTCTTGTGCTCTTCTGTGAATTCCTCCACTTCTTTGCAGAGATCTTCAATTGTATCTGTGTCCTGGTCAAAGTCTTCTGCGTCTTCCTCATCACTTGAGTCATAGATTAGAGGTTGAGAGAAATCTACCTCCGCATCATCTTCATATTCACTTGGGGAAGATTCTTCGTTCTCAGAGAATTCACTTGCGGATGCAAGTTCATTACCAAGAGAGCTAGACTTGTGACTATCATCATCAAGGGAATTTGCTTCTTGGATTATCCCGTCTGATTCTTCATAAACGACTTGCCTTGGAGAAATATCCTCCTTAGCATCAACTGTAGTCTCCTTGACAAAGATAAAAAGGAAAAACAAAAATAAATAAACAAGCAAAAGAAAAATATTTACAATAACCAATAACAAGGCACACGTTAGCAGTTCCCCAGCAACGGCGCCATTTTGATGAGAGAGACTTTTGCGTGGTCTAGAAATTTGCGGATAAATCCTCGTTGCAAGTATAGTTTCTAAACCTTCAAAAGCCCTTTCATACAAACGTTTTGGGTGTCACAAGTAACAAACCCCTTTAGAAATTGTTAACCGAGAATTCAAACCTCGGGTCGTCTTCTCAAGGAACTGCGAGGCAGTATGTTCTTATTATTGGCTATAAAGGTTGTAATCGGGGTTTAGAAGATGAGAAGCAAGTAATTTAAATGACAAGTAAAGTAAATGGCAATTAAAATAAATAAATACTGTAAAGCAGACTTTTGGCAAGGTAAGAGAAGTCAGAGGTCCAACGTAGTTATCTCTCTCAACTATAATGAAAGTTGAATCTAAACTCCACTTGGTCAACCTTCACCAAGGCAAAGGAAAGTCAAGGGACTAATTAATCTGGCCTTTGAATCCTATTTATTTCCTAAGAAAAGGTTGGGATTACTTAAGTTCAGCTCAATTAGCAAGATAACGATTATCAATTGTGTTGAGTTTAATAACTGTTGAGTTACTGAATTCTTAACCAGGACCAAAAGGGGAAGAAATAAAAATTGATGGAATAATAAAAATATCCTTAGATGGGAAGCAATGGTAACTTAATTCAAAGAGAACAATCATAAACTGAAAATACCTCAATTATCATTAATTCAAATAACAGTTTGTAACATGGAAGAAATTCATAAATTCACTGATCAATTCAAGTGCCGGAATAAATAAAAATAAAAGAAAGCTAAAACAAAGAAACATAAAACCTGGATTGAGAGTCACTCTTAAAACAAGAAGAAATCCTAATCCTAAGAGAGAGAGAGGAGAAGATCTCCCTCTCAACTAAATTTAAATCATTGAAAGGTAAAATATGCGAGCTCCCTTTGAATGGATGCATTCCCACACTTTATAACCTCTGGTCTATGCTGTCTGTACTTGGATCTGGGCCAAAAAGGGCTTCAGAATTTGCTGGGGGCGTATTCTGTAAATTCTAGTGCGTGGCCTCTGTCACGCGTCCGCGTGGGTCACGCGGTCGCGTCATTTGGAGCTTTTCCTTGCCACGCGGTCGCGTCAGTCATGCGACCGCGTCATGTGCGTTCTGCTTAAGGCGCGCGGTCGCGTCAATCATGCGGCCGCGTCGCTGCTGATTCGTGCTTGGCACGTGATTGCGTCCTCCATGCGATCGCGTGGATATCAGTTTCCTTAAAGCTTCGTTTTGCTTTCTCCTTTCATTTTAGTATGTTTCCTTTTCCACCCTTTAAGTCATTCTGCCTTAGAAAATCTGAAACTACTCAACACACTAATCACGGCATCGAATGGAAATAAAGGTAATTAAAATAATTAATTTTTTAAAGCTTAGGAAACATGTTTTTCATTTACATCACATAATAAGGAAGGGAAAGTAAAACCATGCAATTAATGTGAATAAGTAGGTGAAGGATTGTATAAATCACTCAAATTAAGCACAAAAGAACTCATGAAATATGGGTTTATCAGTCATTTAACGAAAGAAACACGTAGCTCATAGTAGCAAAAATAAAATAAAATGTAAATAAATAAATTCCAATCAATAACTTAGCACTCTATTGCAACTCCCCGGCAACGGCGCCAAAAATTGATGTGGCGGAAATTGGCGAGTTAAAAATTTATTATAAGAGATACGTTGCAAGTACAGTTCTTAACCAGCCAAAAATCCACTTATCAATTTAGAAGGGGTTGTCACAAAATTAAAATTAAAATACTAGGAGTATGAATCCCAGGTCGTCTCCCAACGAGTTGCAGAAAGGTGTGCTATTTTATTAATCGGATGTTTTCTAAAATAGTTTGAGTTGATAAACAGGGAATTAAATCAGAGAAATTATGTAATTTAAATAAAAAAACCTTGACTGGGAGTAGATTAGTTGGAAGCCCTATCCTTGATGAAGTTCTCCCAAGATTAAAATGATAATTGAAGGTTGTTCTGCTTAGTTATCCATTACTAGGTAGAGGAAAGTCAAGCAAGTTGGAAGGAAATTTCTATTCACAAGTCCTAATCCTCTCCCTTGGGAAGGACTAGTGTCAGTGACTAGAGGGCGATCCAATAATAAACCCAATTACAATTTTTCTCTTGAGTAATCCAACTCAAGGTTCTCCTTTCAATCATCTCCCAATCAAGTTATGGAACTACTCGCTCATTATGAATGTAAATTTCACAAAATAAGGAAGAGAAATACTGAAAGACATGATAAATAATAATCAAAAGGATCAATTAAAAATAAAAATAGTTCTTGTATAAATAAATTCTAGAAATAATCCAAGAGTAACTCTGAGTAAATAAAGGACATGAAAGAGTAAGTGACAAGTAAGGAAACAAACTAGAATGACGAAGTCTTGACGGAGGTAATACCTCTTCTCAATATCCCAATCCAAAAAGCAATAAAATCAAAATCCTAAGAACTATGAATGTGTAGAGAGAAAAACTTAGAGGAGGAGTAAATTTAGATCTAAAACTAAAAACTATGCCGAATGAATGTTGTTTTTTTGGTCTCTCCATGTTTCCTGGCTCTAATATGCTTTTCTGGGCCGAAAACTGGGTCAAAATAGGGCCCAAAATCGCTCCCAGTGAATTCTGCAGATTCTGCAGATCACGCATGTCACGCGATCGCGTCATCCAGGCGTTCGTGTCATCCAGCGTTTCGCCTTGCCACGCGTGCACGTCGTTCACGCCTTCGCGTCACTTGTGCAGTTTTCAATCCGCGTGGTCGCGTGAGCCATGCGTCCGCGTCACTTCTCGCTGGTCATCTCCTCAATTTCTTGTGTTCCTTCCATTTTTGCAAGCTTCCTTTCTAATCTCCAAGTCATTCATGCCCTATAAAGCCTGAAACACTTAACACACAGATCACGGCATCGAATGGAATAAAAGAGAATTAAAAATACAAAATTAAAAGTCTCTAGGAAGCAAGTTTTCAACCATGAAGTATTTTTAGGAAGGAATTATAAATGCATGCTAATCATATGAATAAGTGGGTAAAGATTTGATAAAACCGCACAATTAAGCACAATATAAACCATAAAATAGTGGTTTATCAGCGTCCCTCCCTCTTACTGAGATCTCTGAAACCTTTTCGGATGAGTAACTCTTTGCCATTCAGGAAGTACCATGGTTTGCAGACATTGCAAACTATAAAGCTGTGAGATTCATACCCAAAGAGTATAGTAAGCAGCAAACAAAAAAATTGATTTCTGATGCAAAATACTACTTGTGGGATGAACCATATCTCTTTAAGAGGTATGCAGACGGAGTAATTCGTAGATTTGTGCCTAGGAAAGAGGCATAAAAGATCCTATGGCATTGCCATGGATCACAATATGGAGGACATTTCGGAGGTGAGCGAACAGCCACAAGGGTCCTCCAATGTGGCTTCTACTGGCCTACTCTCTGTAGAGACTCCCGAGAGTTTGTACATAACTGTGACAGTTGCCAGAGAGTTGGTAATCTGCCTCACAGTTATGCCATGCCTCAGCAAGGGATCTTAGAGATTGAGTTGTTTGATGTATGGGGTATTGACTTCATGGGGCCTTTCCCACCATCATACTCAAACACTTATATTCTGGTGGCAGTAGACTATGTATCTAAATGGGTAGAGGCAATTACAACACCCATTAATGATACTATGATAGTAATGAAGTTCCTCTAGAAGCATATCTTCAGCAGGTTCGGTGTCCCTAGGATACTGATCAGTGATGGAGGCACTCATTTCTGCAATAAACAGCTTGACTCTGCTCTGGTCCGATATGGAATTAACCATAAAGTGGCCACTCCATATCATCCACAGACTAATGGGCAGGCTAAAGTCTCGAATAGAGAACTAAAACGAATCCTAGAATGGACTGTAAGTACCCGTAGAAGGGATTGGGCAAGAAGTCTGGATGATGCTCTATGGGCATATAGAACCGTATTCAAGACTCCGATAGGGACCTCTCCATACCAGCTTGTGTATGGAAAAGCCTATCATCTGCTAGTGGAACTGGAACACAAGGCCTACTGGGCAACCAGGTTCCTAAACCTTGATGCTAAGGTAGCTGGAGAAAAGACATTACTCCAGTTGAATGAGCTGGAGGAGTTCAGACTCAATGCTTTCGAAATGCTTAAATCTTCAAGGAAAAAGCAAAAAGATGGCATGACAAAAGGCTGTCATCTAGAGTTTTTGAGCCAGGACAGAAGGTCCTGGTGTTTAACTCTAGGCTCAGATTGTTCCCTGGGAAATTGAAATCTCGGTGGAAGGGATCATATGTGATTACAAGTGTGTCATCATATGGTTATGTAGAGCTTCAAGATGTTCATTCTGACAAAAGGTTCATTGTTAATGGACAGAGAATCAAACATTATCTTGAAGGCAATGTTGAGCAAGAATGTTCAAAACTGATACTAAATTAAAAGCTCAGTAAAGTCCAGCTAAAGACAGTAAAGAAGCGCTTGCTGGGAGGCAACCTAGCCATTATAAAAAATTAGATGTTTATAACAATTATATAAGTCTATTTAATTTTGTTACTCATGTTAGCTAATGCATTTCAGTGAATAAGTCAGGAAAATGGAGGTTCAAGACATAAAGCAGAGGAATCACAGAGAAAAAGAGCTCACTAGCATCAAAACGCCAGTAAAGGGGTATTTTCGGCGTTAAACGCCAGAATGGCTACCATTCTGGGTGTTTAACGCCAGAAAAGGTATCATTCTGGGCGTTAAACTCCAGAATGGGCAGCATTCTGGGCGTTTAACGCCAGAAACAGCAGCATCCTCGGTGTTCAGAAAAAAACCCAGTAACAAAGAATTTCTGGCATTTAACGCCAGCCAGGTACCCTGGCTGGGCGTTAAATGCCCAAAATAGCCACCAGATGGGCGTTAAACGCCAGAATGGCTATCATTCTGGGAGTTTAATGCCAGAATAGCAAGGGGGAGGTAATTTCGTTTCCAATTCAATTTTTTTTCCGAATTTTCATGTTTTAATTCAAAATTTTCTGCATCCAAATATTACAAACATTCATTTTTTAATTTTCATTCCCAAAAATCAATAATCTTATAAATTCTTTTTAATTCTTTTTCAATTCTTTTCAATTCTTTTTCAAAACTCATTCATCTTTCCAATTTCTTTTCAAATCTTTTTAACTCATTCATATTATCTTTTATTCCTTAGATGCATAAGCAAAAATTCAGATTTTACTTCCTCATATCTTTTTCATATCTTTTAAATTTTGAAAAATTTTTTTGTCTTTTTTATATCATGTTTATCTTTTATCAATCATATCTTTCAATCATATCTTTCAATCATATCTTTTTCTAAAAATTTGGACCCATTCCCTCCCTTCCTTTTAAATCTACATTTGGCCATCCCCTTTAACCCATCATTCGTATCCTTCTCTCCTTCTATTCATCTTCTTTTTATTCATTTTTGCTTGAGGACAAGTAAATCTCTAAGTTTGGTGTGATTTCCGTGATCCCTGAGCTAAAACAAACGAATCTCATGGCTCCCAAAGAAAGACAAACCACTTCAAGAGGCAAGAAAGAAAGTAACCCAAAGCCACTTTGGATGCATCAGAATTTCTGCACCAAAGAACATGCAGACCATTACTTCAAAATCGTGTGCAGAAGATCAGTGATCCCAGAAGTTAAGTTCAATTTAAAAGAAGATGAATACCCGAAGATCCAAGAGCAGATTCAAAACAGGGGCTGGGAAGTCCTGGCTAATCCTGAGATACATATTAGAAGAAACATGATCCAGGAATTCTATGCAAATCTGTGGATGACAGAGAAGCAAAGATTAGAGGGAACTGCTTTCTACTCCTTTCGGACTATGGTCAAAGGGAAGATTATTCACTTCCACTTTGACAAAGTGAGAGAATTTCTCAAACTTCTTCAACTACAAGATGATCCAGAGTCCTTTAATAGGAGAATGGCCAAGGATAAAAGGCTAGATCAAGTTCTAGAGGACATATGCCTCCCTGGAACCAAGTGGATTACTAATTCAAAAGGTGTCCCAAATCAGCTAAAGAGAGGAGATCTCAAACCAGTTGCTAGAGGTTGGCTGGATTTCATTCGGTGTTCTATACTCTCAACCAGCAACCGATCTGAAGTCACTGTCAAGAGGGCAGTGATGATTCACTGTATTATGCTAGGGAAGGAGGTAGAGATTCATCAACTGATCCTTGTTGAAATTTACATGTTTGCAAACAAGGAATTCACTGAGGCCAAATTGGCCTACCCAAGCTTGATTAGCCTGTTATGTAAACATGCTGGGGTAAAGATGGGTGTGGATGAATATATCCCAGTTGAACGCCCAATCACCAAAAAAGTGATGGATGGACCTCAAATTCAAGATAACCTCATCAAGAGGGGGGCGCATGAGCTCCTCCCAGAAATTTCTCAATTTGACTATTACGCCTGCTTAGAAGCATCTGTCACCAAGCTGCAAAAAGCTGTGAATCAACTCAAAGAAGAGCAGCAGAATCAAAATAGCATGCTCTGCAAACTGCTCATAGAACAAGAGAAACAAGGGCGTGAGATACAGGAGCTAAAGCGCCAGAAGTTGTCCCTTAAAGAGCCATACGTCCCACAGATTGAAGGAACACTTACCTCTCAAAATAAAGGTTGTTGAGTCCTAACTCTGTGATAATTTTCATTATTAGAAACCTATTTTAAGAGTTACATAAGCATTAGTATTATAGTCTATTTCGAGGGTTACCTGAAACTGTAGGTTGATCTCGGACGAGATCTTCCTGTGCTGGTCGGAGATGACGTGTCCAGTTGGTGGGTGGCGGCTGGAGCTGTCGTGTCTGACTTGTTGGACTGGCTATGCTGCTGATCCTTTGTCACCGGAGGGTGGTGGTACCTGCAAGGGACTCCGATGCTTAAGTTAGCAAGGGTATTAAGCAGTTTTTAGTAGAATAAGAGTATGAGTTATACCTGGGTGCTCCAGTGTATTTATAATTATGAGAAGTGACCTTTTTGGAGATAAGATAGTTATCTTATCTTATTTTATCTTTGGGTTAGGTCATCTTATCTTTAAGGGAACCGCCCTTATCTCTATAGGCTTGGGCTGCCTTTGGATTTTGGGCTGTGTTCCTTTGTTTGGGCTTTCTTGGGCCTCTGTAGTGATTGGGCCGAGCTTTTGAAGAGGTCGGATAGTCTGACCTAAAGAGGTCGGTCGACTTGTCATTAAAACATCCCGGGTCGGACAGCTCAACCCAGGGTATGAATAGTTCCCCTGCTCGAGCTCAGTCTTCCTTTTGAGGTCGAGTTTTTAGTTTTAGGACTTCGATCCTTTTATGGTGAAGCCGAACTCGAGCATTTTGTCGACTTCTTCTTTGTAGAGTTCTCCTTTGAATGCGGAACATTTTTCTTTGAATTTTCATTCTTTTGAAAACGCGGGTCTCCTTGCTTTGGGAATGCGCGAGGATTTAATTAACCTCATTAATTCTTTTAATGCTCCATTTCTTTGCCTCCCATGTTCATTTTGAACTTTTCACAAAAAACGGTTTCTCTTCTCTGTTTCTTTGCTGTAACTTTCCCCCTTTCTTTCTACCTTTCTGTTTTGCCTGAGACTTTGTATTTTTCGCGTTTCTCTCTGCGACGCCATTTGGTGATTGTTGGTGCTTTCTTTGCTTTGGAAGGCGATTCCGGATTCTGTCTTTCCATCTTCAATTTCTTCGAAGCTTTCTCCTTTTTTCAGGTTGGTTCTTCTTTCTGTTTCTTTTCTTCTTTTGTCATTCTTTCTTTGCATTGTTCTTATTTCTTTTGGTAAAGTTTTGATCTTTGAGTGCATGTTGGAAAGCTTGAACTTTTTCGTATTTTCTTGCCTGTCATTGTGATGTATTATTCCGGCTTTCTTTCGTCCTTATGTATACTTTGACATTTTCACTGATGGTTGAGGCTTTTTTAGGGATTTTTCCTGTTTGTTGCCTATTTTTGTTATTATAGCTTTTGGGATAATGGCTTGTTTGATTCTGGAGGAAGATTGTGTCTTTGATGATTTCCACTTGGCATGTTTTGTTGCTTAGTAGTTCCGTTTGCTAATAAACTGAAACTGTAGTTTGGAAGGTGGCTATTTTGATGACTGTATTTGATTTGTGGCTTGTGGCTTTCTTCTCGGAGTGTCGCTTTTGTTGAAATAGGGTTATTATCTTCTTGTTAGGAAGTGTAGAGATGTAGGCTCGTAGATTTTCCTGAGTCTTTGTTCCATAATTGCCTCCAAAGGATGCCCCTGGATCTTTAGTGTGGGTCCTAGGTTTCCTTTTGTTGCTTTGTCTGGCTTCTTGACACTTATATGCTTTAGTTCGAGTTGTATCCATTTATGTCCGAGTTGCTCTTTTTGACTTGCCCGAGCTGTTTGATTAGTAACCCTTTTTCCTTTTTCTTACTGTAGGATTTTAGTTGACCCATGTCGTCTCGCAAAAAATATTGTCGAGACCTCTTCCAGAATTCCCGAGGGCATGTCGGACTGGCTGGACTCCCTCGTGATGATGTGTGTTTCTGTGGTAAATTCTGAGTACTGCGTGGAGCTGAGAAAACATCACAGGATTTGTAGTAATCGGGAGCAGGAGAAAAATTATGAGCTAGTAGCACCTGATTCTGATGAGAGGGTCTGTTTCCCTACTTCGGTCCAGGGAGAACGTCCCTTCTTTTATGTCTACGACTATTTCTTCAGCCAAATGAACATTAGTCATGCAATGTGTCTCCATCCCAACTTCACCCGAATTCATGGGGTTTTGTTAAGATTTTCCAGTTGTTGTGTCAAGAGCTAAATGTTAAGCTTTCTCAAACTCTCTTTCTTTACCTTTTTATTTTGACCAAACCTGGGATTTCTGCCAAAAAGAAAGCTTAGTGGTTTCTTTTCGGTCTGCCCAAGGAAAGAAAGTATTTTCGATGTATGATGAGTCTTTTAGAGACTTCAAGAATTATTTCTTTAAGGTTCGAGCTTTTGAAGGAACTCGCCCCTTTTTTCTGGATGAGAATGACAAGCCCGCCTTTCCTTTAGAGTGGCAAAAGAATGTTGTGGTGTCGAGGTATTCGTGGGAGATGTTGGACGAGGTCGAATAGGCCTTTGTTAACGTGTTGGAGGAGAACTGGGGACAGCCTCCTTATCTTGACACTAAAAAGTTTTTAGGGGATCCCTCGCTTCTCCGAGCTGAGCTTGGTAGTGGTTAACTTTGTTTTGTTTTTGTTTTGTTTTATTTTTGTCGAGCTTGTTCTTTTTCTTCCAATTTGTGACTGGGTTTTTATTGTATTTTTTCAGAGATGGTTAAAAACAATGATTCCATGAAGGCCTTTAAAATGGCGAGGAAGGCAACTGCGGCCCTAAACATCTCGGCCAAGGTGGCTGGGGAAGGATCTTCTCATGCTTTGCAGAAGCCATCGATACCGAGCTCTCCTGGACCGAAGAAGATGATTCCTACCCCTCAGGTTCATTTGGTCAATCCTCCACAGACTTCTGCTGCTACCTCTTCTCCTACCGGCGCTCCTCCTCCGAAAAAACAGAAAACAGCTGATCCCTTTAACCTTGATGCCCCTGACTTTGATGCTGTCAAGTTTGTGGACCGGAAAATTGGTCCTTATGGTACCATCCCTACTGACGATGTTTCTCTTATTCGCCATCTGGATTTTATTACTCGGAGCAGCATCAAGATGGCACACATGGGGGCGGCTTTATATCGGACTGCCCAGGATCTTCCCATTCATGCTACGAAGGTCTTTATGGAGGAGGCTAAGTTGGAGTTTGACCGGATGAAGGGTCTAAAGGAGGAGCTCGAGGTGAAGGTGACCAAGTTGGAGAAAGAGTTGGAGGGTGAAAAGACTAGAGCTATTGCCTTGGCGGCTTCTGCAAAGTTGGCTGAAGATACGGCGTTGAAGCATAAGGAGAGTTATGTCACGACCTATAGGGAGATGATGCATCTCAGGGAGGATTTGAAGTCTGCCCGAGCTAATTATGCCGAGCTCCAGGGTTATCTTGTGGGCAGTGTCAATGCTGCTTATGAGAATTTGAAGGATCAAGTTCGAGTTCTTGTGCCCGATATTGACCTCTCTCTCTTCAGCTTGGACAACATTGTAAAGGACGGTAAAATTATCCCTGATGACCCTGATGATGATGATGATGTCGACTCTCCTCCTGTGTCTTCTGCCAAAGTCTCCATTGCGCCAACTTCTTCAACTCATGCAGGTGGTCATCCTGAGTTGGATCCTGATTGTCAGATCTTGAATCGGAATGATGGGACGGTAGATGCGGTGCCTTTTTAGACTCGTCTTCCTTCACCCCGTGATGCTGCAACTGAGAAATCTTTGGATCCTCAATGATTATTTCTTGGTGTTTTTGTATATAGCCCGGCTTGTGGGCTTTGAACTTTTTCTATTTTGTAGTTTGTGGATTCTAACTGTTGGATACTTTTAGTTGCTTCTCTATTAGCAACTTTATTTTTGGAAAAACAAAGGTAGCTTTTCAGGCTCTTTGGGGTTGACTTCAGGTGGCTTCTCGAGTCCTGTTATTATTATAACCTTTTTTCTTGAATGATATGTTTGTCCGCACCTATCTGACACCTTTTAGGTTCTTGGGAGTGTTGGAGCCTTGTCGTCCGACCTCTTTTGATTGCCTTCGTACTTTCATACTTGTAGCTTGATTTTCCTGAGGTCGTGGATTTCTAAGTCCAACTCGTATACCTTCTCTCGGCCGACTTCTTCATCTCGGCCTGAAATTATTTGTAGTAATCCATTTTGTTTGGACCTTTGTTAGGTCTCTTTCATGGATTTACCTTTAATTTTTGGCATCTTGGTCGGGCCGACTTCATCATGTCGGTCCCCTCTAAGTTATCTCTTAGTAATCCATTTTGGATCTTTTTGTCAGATCTTTTTGTGGATTTCTTTTATAATTTTGTCTTGTCAGAGGCCGATTTCATCATGTCAGTCCCTTCTAAGTTATTTCTAGTAATCCTCTTTTTTGGACCTTTGTCAGGTCTCTTTTAGGGATTACTTTTATAACTTTCTGGTTTTGGGCCGACTTTTTTACGTCGGTCCCTTCTAAGTTATTTCTAGTAATCCTCTTTTTGACCTTTGTCAGGTCTCTTTTAGGGATTACTTTTATAACTTTCTGGTTTTGGGCCGACTTTTTTATGTCGATCCCTTCTAAGTTATTTCTAGCAATCCTCTTTTTTAGGGCTGGCCAGGCCTCTTTCCAGGGATTTACCTTTTATAACTTTGGTTATTGTGATCGACTGGTCCGACTTCTATACGTCGGCCTGTCTTTTAAGTTATTTTTAGCAACCCATTTTTATTAAGACCTCGTCAAGTCCTTTCTATGGATCACTTTCGATAACTTCTTGCATTATTTCTGTTTTTGTCACTTTTTCATCTTTGCCGATTTCGTAGAGATTGAGTTTGATCCTCATTGGTCGACCTTCTGATGAATTTGGTTTTCATCTTCTTTGGTCTTTGTCATGATCGAGCAGTTTTTCACTTTCTGCTGATCTTGTCGCTTTATAATCGGGCGATGAATTTTTAGCGTTGCAGATTAATGCGTCTTGAGAGTTTGTAGAAAATCTAAAACTTTATTCTAAAGAAAATGCAGATATATACATGTGGGCATTTTATCCCTTTAAGTCGGGCAATTTGTAGATCTTGGTGCCTCATTAAAAAATCTTTTCAGGAAAAAGAGTGTGCCTTATCCTAAGATCTTTATTACCTTTAACTATAATACCTTCTTAGGTTGCAGGCGTGCCATGACCTTGGAAGCTCTCGTCCTTCGAGCTCGGACAGCCTGTAGTAGCCCTTTCCAAGTACTTCTATGACTCGGTAGGGTCCTTTCTAGTTTGCTGCCAGCTTTTCTTCTCCAGGTCGAGCTATTCCGATATCATTTCAGATTAGGATGAGATCATTCTCAGCAAAACCTCGCGGCGCTACCTTTTGGTTGTATCTCAAAGCCATTCAACGTTTTAATGACTCTTCCCTGATCTGAGCTCTTTCTCAGATTTCTGGAAGTAGGTCAAGTTCTTCCCTCTGAAGTTGGGAGTTGGTCTCTTCACTGTAGTGGATCACTCTAGGTGATTCTTCTTTGATCTCTACTGGGATCATTACCTCTATCCCGTAAGCTAATCGGAAAGGTGATTCCCTTGTGGTGGAGTATGGATTTGTCTGATATGCCATAGGACTTGTGGGAGCTCTTCAGCCCAGGCTCTTTTTGCATCTTGTAATCTCCAATTTAACCCAGCTAATATGACTTTGTTAGCAGCTTCTGCTTGTCCATTGGCCTGGGGGTGTTCTACGGATGTAAATTGATGTTTTATGTTCAGATCGGCCACCAATTTTCTGAAGCCTGCATCTGTAAATTGAGTGCCATTGTCTGTGGTGATGGAGTATGGGACCCCAAACCTTGTCACAATGTTTCTATACAGGAATTTTCGGCTTCTTTGAGCAGTGGTGTTGGCTAGAGGTTCCGCCTCGATCCATTTTATAAAATAGTCTACTACCACGATGAGGAATTTGACTTGTCCGGATCCTTGGGAGAAAGGACCGAGAAGGTCGAGTCCCCATTTGCGAATGGCCAGGGTGAAATTACGCTGATCAGCTTCTCTAGTGAGGCGATGTGGAAGTTGGCATGTTTTTGACATGGTGGACATGTCTTTACGAACTCTGTTGCTTCTTTTTGTAAAGTTGGCCAATAAAATCCGGCCTGGAGTACTTTTTTGGTTAGTGCTTGTGCTCCGAGATGGTTGCCACAAATGCCACTGTGTACTTCTTCTAAAACCTCCTTTGTGTTGGAAGTCGGCACACATTTTAACAATGGTATTGAGATTCCTCTTTTGTATAGAGTATTGTTTATAATAGTATAGTATTGTGCCTCCCGTTTTAACCTTTTTATCTGCAGGGAGTGCTTCTGTTTTGAGGTAGTTGATTATGAGAGTCATCCATCCTTGGTCCATCCTTGGTTCTGTAGTATTTCCTGGATGAGGCTTCTATTGTTGCCCCATAGTTTGGTACTGGCTAGTTTTGAGAGTGCATCAGCTCGGATATTTTGTTCCCGAATTGTTCGAGCTGTTCCCTGGTTTTGTCCAAGTACTTTTTCATAGTGGGATCTTTGGCTTGGTAGCTCCCTGTTATTTGTGAGGTGACTACTTGTGAGTCGCTGAAGATGGTAAGTTTTTGAGCTCTAACCTCCTTAGCCAGCTTCAAACCAGCTAGTAGTGCCTCATATTCGGCTTGATTGTTTGAAGCGGGGAATCCGAATTTGAGGGATAGTTCAATATGGGTTCCCTGGTCGCTTTCTATTATTACGCCTGCGCCACTTCCAATTTTGTTTGAGGAACCGTCTACGTAGAGATTCTATTCTGTAGGGAAGTCCGGAGTATCCGTAAATTTTGCAACGAAGTCGGCTAAATACTGTGATTTGATAGTTGTTCGAGCTTCGTATTGGAGGTCAAATTCAGACAACTTGACTACCCATTGCAAGATTCTACCCACTAAATCTGTTTTCTGCAGAATGTTTTTTATGGGCTGGTTGGTCCTAACCCTGATAATGTGGGCTTGGAAGTATGGACGAAGTCGTCGAGATGTTAATATGAGAGCATAGGCGAATTTTTCTATTTTTTGGTAGTTCAGTTCGGACCCTTGTAGTGCTTTGCTGATGAAGTATATGGGTTGTTGTCCACTGTTGTCTTCTCGAACCAGTGCTGAGGCTACTGCCCGATTTCCTACTGCGAGGTACAATACAAGTGGTTCTCCTTCCCGTGGCCGAGTTAGGATAGGTGGTTGTCCCAGAAATCTTTTGAAATCTTGAAAGGCCTACTCGCACTCCGTTGTCCATTTAAGGAATCTAGACAAGGCTGCCAGTCTTCCGTTGATTTGTTGTACCTCTTTGACACAGGTTGGACTCTTCATGTCGAGCATAGCCCGGCATTTATCCGGATTTGCCTCGATTCCTCTTTGTGTGAGCATAAAACCCAAGAATTTACCGGCTTCCACTGCGAAGGTGCATTTTGCCGGGTTAAGTCGCATGCCATGCCTTCTTATAGTTTCGAACACTTGAGTGAGGTCAGAAAACAACGACTCTTCACTTTGTGTCTTTATTAACATGTCATCCACTTAAACTTCCATTACTTTCCCGATATGGTCTGCGAAGACTTTATTCATCAGTCTTTGATATGTGGCTCCTGCGTTTTTGAGTCCGAACGACATGACGACGTAGCAGTAATTTACTTTTGGGGTTAAGAATGAAGTTTTTTCTTGGTCAGGTGGGTACATCGGGATTTGATTGTATCCCGAATAGGCATCCATAAACGAGAGGTATTTGTATCCGGAGGAGGCATCCACCCGGGCGTCGATACTTGGAAGTGGATAGGGATCTTTTGGGCAGGTTTTGTTGAGATTAGTATAGTCTGTGCACATCCGCCACTTTCCATTTGATTTTTTCACCAAGATGACGTTAGCTAGCCATAGTGGGTATTTGACTTCTCTTATGAATCCTGCCTCCAGTAGAGCTTGTACCTGCTCTTCCACAGCTTGGGATCGTTCTGGCCCGAGCTTTCTACGTCTCTGCTATACTGGCCAAGATCCTGGGTAAACTGCCAGCTTGTGGCACATTAACTTAGGGTCTATGCCCGGCATGTCTGCGGCCTTCCATGCAAAGAGGTCGACATTATCTCGTAAGAACTGTACGAGTGATTCTTTTATGTCTCTTTTTAAAATCGTGCCGATATTAGTTGTTTTTTTTGGGACATCTCTGATCTGGACCTTTTCTACTTCGCCTTCGGGTTGTGGACAGAGTTCTTCCTGCCCTCGAACTCTACCGAGTTCGATGGTGTGGAATTCTTCTCCTCTGCTTCTGAGGTTTAGACTTTCGTTATAACAGCGGCACGCCGTCTTCTGATCTGCTTTTATTGTAGCTATTCCTTCTGTGGTTGGGAACTTCATGCATAGATGTGGAGTCAAGACTACTGTGCCGAGCTGATTTAATGTTGTCCGACCTATTAAGGCATTGTAGGCCAAACTCACGTCGACCACGATGTAGTCTATTTTGAGTGTCCTTGACTGGTTTCCTTTTTCGAAGGTCGTGTGTAGCGAGATGTACCCCAGTGGTTGGATTGGGGTGTCTCCCAGCCCGAACAGGCTATTCAGATATGCTCTGAGTTCTTTTTCTTCCAGGCCGAGTTTGTCGAAGGCCATTTTGAACAAGAAGTCAGCGGTGCTTCCCTGGTCTATCAGTATGCGGTGGAGATTTGCGTTCACCAATATGATAGTGATGACCATGGGATCGTCGTGTCCTGAGATGATGCCAGATGCGTCTTCTTTAGTAAAAGTAATTGTGGGGATGTCGGGTGCTTCCTCTTTTCCCTCGACATGATATACTTCTTTAAGACATCTTTTGCGAGATGATTTGGAGATCCCTCCTCCCGTGAATCCTCCGTGTATCATGTGAACGTGTCTCTTTGATGTACGAGGTGGTCACTCAGTTCGTCCGACATCTTCGTCCCTTCTTCTTTTTCTTTGCTCATCGACTCGGCTGGCTAAGTACCGATCTAATTTCCCTTCTCTTACCAATTTTTCTATGACATTTTTCAAGTCAAAGCATTCGTTGGTAGAATGTCCATAGATTCGATGGTATTCACAATAATCGGTCCGATTTCCTCCTCCTTTTTTGCTTTTGAGTGGCCGAGCTGGGGATATTTTTTCAGTATGGCAAACTTCTCTGTAGACATCCACAAGGGACACCCGAAAGAGGGGTGTAATTGTGGTATTTTTTTATCTTTTTCCCATGTTGATCTTCTTTTTTCTTGGATTCTTTGTCCTTATCTCAGGAGGAGTAGGAGAATCTGGATTTTAAGGTCTCTCCTAGTCGAGAGTTTTCCTCCATGTTGATGTACTTCTCCGCTCGCTCTTGTATTTTATTTAAAGATGTTGGATGTTTTTTCGAAATAGAGTGGTTAAAAGGCCCCTCTCGTAAGCCATTGATGAGACCCATAATTGCTGCTTCTGTGGGCAGACTTTGTATGTCCAGACATGCTTTGTTGAATCTTTCCATGTAGCTGCGGAGACTTTCCCGGTCCCCTTGTTTGATCCCTAATAGACTTGAGGCGTGCTTTATTTTGTCTTTCTGGATTGAGAATCTGGCTAGAAACTTCTTGGCTAAGTCGTCAAAGCTTGAGATGGACCTAGGGGGTAGATTGTCGAATCATTTAATTACTGTTTTTGTTAAGGTAGTCGGGAAGACTTTGCAGCGGACCGCATCTGAGGCGTCAGTGAGGTACATTCAACTTTTAAAATTACTGAGATGATGACTGGGATCTGTCGTGCCATCGTATAAAGTCATGTCGGGAAGTTTGAAGTCCTTTGGGATTTTGGTCTTCATGATCTCTTTGGTGAATGGATCTTGGTCCTTGCGGGAGCTATCTTCATGAGTGGATCGAGTAGTTTTGGCTTTGAGATCAGCTTCGAGCTTGAGGAGTTTGTCCTCTAGTTCGCGGCGTCGCCTTACTTCCCTTCGTAGGTCTCTCTCCGCTTCTCGTTGATGTTGAGCTTCTTTTTCAAGTTGTTTTAGGCGGTCTTGAAGCGCCTCCATGACTTTCGTGTTTGGTGAATTCTTGTCTCCATTAGGTTGTGGGATATCTTTTGGTGTAGTGTCCGCATTTTTGTGTGGCGTTCTGTCTTCTAGATCAGAGTCGTGGTCATTGTCAAGGTTGTCCGCCATGATAATGGGGTGACTTCCAGGTCCCCGACAACGACGCCAATGTTCCGAGGATTACCTGAAACTGTAGGTTGATCTCGGACGAGATCTTCCTGTGCTGGTCGGAGATGACGTGTCCGGTTGGTGGGTGGCGGCCGGAGCTGTCGTGTCTGACTTGTTGGACTGGCTATGCTGCTGATCCTTTGTCACCGGAGGGTGGTGGTACCTGCAAGGGACTCTGATGCTTAAGTTAGCAAGGGTATTAAGAAGGTTTTTAGTAAAATCAGAGTATGAGTTATACCTAGGTGCTCCAATGTATTTATAATGATGAGAAGTGACCTTTCTGGAGATAAGATAGTTATCTTATCTTATCTTATCTTTGGGTGAGGTCATCTTATCTTTAAGGGAACCGCCCTTATCTCTATAGGCTTGGGCTGCCTTTGGATTTTGGGCTGTGTTCCTTTGTTTGGGCCTTCTTGGGCCTCTGAAGTGATTGGGCCGAGCTTTTGAAGAGGTCAGATAGTCTAACCTGAAGAGGTCGGTCGACTTGTCATTAAAACATCCCGGGTCAGACAGCTCGACCCAAGGTATGAACAGAGTCATTTATTTTTATGTCTTTAATTTCCTTTCTTTTATTATTTGTCTGCTTTTATGTTTATTTTATGTCTTATTTTTATTACATGATCATTAAAGTTTAGAGTCTATGTCTTAAAGCTATGAATGATTCCATGAATCTCTCACCTTTCTTAAATGAAAAATTTTTCAATTTGCAAAAGAACAAAAAGTGCATAATTTCAAAATTTATCATAAAATTTGTCTAATTATATTGATGTGGTGACAATACTTCTTACTTTCTGAATGTATGCTTGAACAATGCATCTTTTTTATAGTGAAGTGTATGAATGTTAAAATTGTTGGCTCTTGAAAGAATAATGAAAAAAAAAATATTATTGATAATCTGAAAAATCACAAAATTGATTCTTGAAGCAAGAAAAAGCAGGGAAAAACATAAAGCTTGCGAAGAAAATGGCGAAAAATAAAGAAAAAAAAGAAAGAAAAAGAAAAAGCAAGCAAAAAAAGTCAATAGCTCTTTAAACTAAAAGGCAAGGGTAAAAAGGATCAAAGACTTTGAGCATCAGTGGATAGGAGGGCCCAAAAAGAATAAAATCCTGGCCTAAGCGGCTAAATCAAGCTGTCCCTAACCATGTGCTTGTGGCGTGAAGGTGTCAAGTGAAAAGCTTGAGACTGAGCAGTTAAAGTCGTTGTCCAAAGCAAAGAGAGTGTGTTTAAGAGCTCTGGACACCTCTAACTGGGGACTCTAGCAAAGCTGAGTCACAATCTAAAAAGGTTCACCCAGTTATGTGTCTGTGGCAATTATGTATCCGGTGGTAATACTGGAAAACAAAATGCTTAGGGTCACGGCCAAGACTCATAAAGTAGCTGTGTTCAAAAATCAACATACTGAACTAGGAGAAACAATAACACTATCTGAATTTTGAGTTCCTATGGATTCCAATCATTCTGAACTTCAAAGGATAAAGTGAGATGCCAAAACTGTTCAGAAGCAAAAAGCTACTAGTCCCACTCATCTAATTGAAAATAATATTCATTGATATTTTTGAGATTTATGGTATATTCTCTTCTTTTTATCCTATTTTGTTTTTAGTTGCTTGGGGACAAGCAACAATTTAAGTTTGGTGTTGTGATGAGCGGATAATTTATACCCTTTTTGGCATTGTTTTTACATAGTTTTTAGTATGTTTTAGTTACTTTTTATTATATTTTTATTAGTTTTTATGAAAAAATCACATTTCCAGACTTTACTATGAGTTTGTGTATTTTTCTGTGATTTCAGATATTTTCTGGCTGAAATTGAGGGACCTGAATAAAAATCTGATTCAGAGGCTGAGAAAGGACTGCAGATGCTGTTGGATTCTGACCCTCCTGCACTCGAAGTAGATTTGCTGGAGCTACAAAAGCCCAATTAGCGTGCTCTCAATTGCGTTGGAAAGTAGACATCTTGGACTTTCCAGAAATAGATAATAGTCTATACTTTGCCTGAGATTTGATGGCCCAAACTGGTGTTAAACACCAGCCAGAAACTTTCTGGCGTAAAACGCCAGAACTGGCACACTTCTTGGCGTTAAACGCCCATTTTGGCACCCAGGGTGGCGTTTAACTCCAACTTGAGGCATATGCACGTGAAAGCTTGAAAGCTCAGCCCAAACACTCACCAAGTGGGTCCCGGAAGTGGATTTCTGCACTATCTGCACTTAGTTACTCATTTTCTGAAAACCTAAATTACTAGTCTAGTATAAAAACTACTTTTAGAGATTCATTTTGCAACTCATGACATTTCACATTTGATATTGTATCTTCTATAGCATGAGCCTCTAAACCCCATAGGTGGGGGTGAGGAGCTCTGCTGTGTCTCAATGGATTAATGCAATTACTACTGTTTTCTATTCAATCACGCTTGATTCTATTCTAAGATACTCACTCGTACTTCAATATAGAGAATGTGATGATCCGTGACAGTCATCATCATTCTCACATTTATGAACGCGTGCCTGACAACCACTCCCATTCTACCTGAGCTCAACGTAGTCATTGGGCGTCAGCTTGAGTGCGTATCTCTTGGGTCTCTGATCCACGGACCGAGTCCGTGAGATCAGAATCTTTGTGTTAGAGGCTAGAACCAATTGGCAGCATTCCTGGGATCCAAAAATTCTAAACCTTGTCTGTGGTATTCCGAGTAGGATCTGGGAAGGGATGATTGTGACGAGCTTCAAACTCACGAATGTTGGGTGCAGTGACACTGTGCAAAAGGATAGAGTGATCCTATTTCGACACTAGTGAGAACCGACAGATGATTAGCCGTGCAGTAGCTGTGCCTAGTATTTTTCATCCGAGACGAGAAATCCGACAGTTGATTAGCCGTGCAGAGACTGTGCCTGGTATTTTTCATCCGAGAGGATTATACAGCTTGCCATTGAAGGAAGCCATGCGTGTTTGGAGAAGAAGACAGTAGGAAAGCAGAGATTCAGACGACAGAACATCTCCGGAACCTCAACCCATTCCTCAATACTGAATCACAGGTACCATTTATTTCATGTTATTTACCTTTCATAAACAAAATCATTTTTATCATTAATCTCCTGACTAAGATTTACAAGATAACCATAGCTTGCTTCAAGCCAACAATCTCCGTGGGATCGACCCTTACTCATGTAAGGTATTACTTGGACGACCCAGTGCACTTGCTGGTTAGTTGTGTGGAGTTATGAAAAGTGTGATCACAATTTCGTGCACCACCTCTGTACCATTTAATGCAATTAATTCAGCTTAGTATCAGCCAATGATTGATGCAATTGTAAGTACGGGTATAGGATATAAACAGCCAAATTATGCAAGAGTTCTGATGATTAGAATTTTGTGTGGTTTAGAGTTTCACAAATGAAAGCTCGTTGCAATATAGTTTCTAAACCAACAATAGTCCTTTTATACAAAAAATTTGTTTGTCACTAGTACAAACCCCTAAAATCTATAAACCGAAGTATTGAACCTTGGGTCGTTCTCCCTTGGAATTGCAATAAAGTGTCTTGTTATTGGTTATGAGATATTTTGGGGTTTTTGGATGAGAAACATGAAAAGTAAATGGCAATGAAAATAAACTAACAACTAAAAAGGCCTTGGCAAGGGTTGGTGGTCAATCTCTATCCTAATCACTAACCACAACATGAGAATTGGCAAGGATCAACCCCATTAAGTCATCCTCTAACTAATAAAGGAAAGTCAAATAAGCTATGTCAATCCAAGTCCATAAGTCCTAGTTCTCCACCAAATCAATTAGTGAGATCTAGAGTTAATAGCTCCCAATCGTCAATCACTTGGACATTAGTAACTCAAGAGTTCCTAAGTTACCTTCCCAAGCCAAAAGCACTAAAATCTACTCTAAAATCCAACCAAGCATTTCATCAAACACTTGGAAGGCATAAAAGGAAAACATAGTAAAATAGCAAGGAAAGTAAATCTACACTACTCAATTGCAAGGAATTAAACAACAACAAATCAAATCAACAATAAAGGAACATGAATCATAAATTGCATTGAAAGAGAAATAGAAGAACAAAAGTGCATCAACATAAAAGTAGAGAATTACATGAATTAAATGCTAAACTAGAGAGAGGAAAGGTAGAAGAAGAAGAAATTGCAAAGGAAAAGTAAATCAAAGCATGAATTAAACCTAGATCTAAGAAATTCTAATCTAGATCTAAAACCTAATCCTAATCCTAGAAGCTTCTCTCTCTAAAACTAACCTAAACTAAACTAATGTGTGAAGGTATGTAAAGTATCTAAAGTATGTTGATTTCCCTTCAATCCTTGGCTTAAATATCATCAGAAATGAGTTGGATTGGGCCCACAAGGCTTTAGAATTCGCTGGCCACGTATTGCTTTAAGTGGATCATATGGCAGCAACAACGCGTGTGCATACAGTGCGTGTACGCGTCACCATACGTGTAGCAACTATGGTAAATCTTATATCGTTTCAAAGACCCGGATGTTAGCTTTCCAACGCAACTGGAACCGCATCATTTGGACCTCTGTAGCTCAAGTTATGGCTGATTAAGTGCGAAGAGGTCGGCTTGACAGCTTTTGTGATTCCTTCATTTCTTCATGAGTTCTCCATTTTTACATGCTTTTCTTTCATTCTCTTGATCCAATCTTTGCCTCCTAAATCTAAAATCACTTAACAAACATATCAAGGCATCTAATGGAATCAAAGGTAAATTAAGATTAAACAATTAAGGACCTAAAAAGTATGTTTTCACTCTTAAGCACAATTAAAAGAGAATTTACAAAACCATGCTATTTTATTGGATAAATGGGAGAAAGGTTGACAAAACCCTCTAAATTTAATACAATATAAATCCTAAATATGGGGTTTATCAAGTTCGTGGGTATTTGTTGAGCAAATTGGTTGAAGATGTAAGGAAAATGATTGAAGGTTATCGTGAGATTCGAAAACAAACTAGATGTACCATTATGGTTGATGGATGGACTGATCATTGTAGGCCCACTTTAATTAATTTATTGGTTTATTGTCCTAAAAGAACTGCTTTTCTAAAGTCAGTCGATGCTTGTCATGTCTCAAAAACTACTGATGCTTTATTTAAGTTATTTAGGAATGTTGTATTATTTGTTGGTCCTGAGAATGTTGTGCATATATGACAGATAATGCTGCAAATTATGTTGCTGTTGAAAGGTTGTTAAAATAAGAGTTTCCTAAATTGTATTGGTCCCTTTGTGCAGCTCATTTTGTTAATTTGATACTTCAGGATATTGGAAAGTTGGAGAAAGTGAGTAAAACTATGTCACAAGATTCAATTATTACGAAGTATATTTATAATAATTTCCATCTTTGTACTTGATGATAAAATTTATAGGCAGGCTTGAAATACTTCGTCCAGCTCTAACTCGATTTTTCACTAATTTCATTGCTTTGCAAAGTATTTTAATTCAAAAAGATGTTTTGAAAGCTATGGTGACCTCTAGAGAATAGAGAAGCTCATCTTACTCAAAAGAAGCCAAAGCTAAAATGTTTGTGGATCAAGTCTTGGATTCTAAATGTTGGAGTCAATGCGCTAATATTGTTAAGCTTATTGAGCCACTTGTCCGTATATTGCGTATTATAAACAGTGAAGATAGAACTGCAATGGATTTTCTTTATCAATATATTTATAAGGTTAAAGAAGAGATGGTGAAAATATTTTTTTAAAAAAAAGAAGGTTGTTGATCCTTATTTGAGGATTTTAGATACACGTTGAATTTACAACTTCAGAAAAATCTTCATGCTACTAGTTATTAGTTAAATCTAACTTTTTGATTTAATGCTAAAGAATTTGAAAAGAACAAGCAAATGACTTCTGGCCTACTAGATGTCATTGAGAAATATGTTTATGGTTATCCAAATTTGAATTCTAAGCTAACAAGTGAGATGAAAATCTTTAAGAATGTTGAACAAGATTTTGAAAGGTACTTTGCAATACATGAACGAAGCATAATAATGCCAGGTGAATTTCTTCATAAAAATAGTCTTTTATGATTATGATATATTTATGATTGTGATATATTATTCCTTTTTTATGTTAAGATCAACGGTGGAAATCTTATGGATGTGGAGCGCCAAATTTTCAAAAATTTGCAATTCATGTTTTAAGCTAAACTTGTAGTTCTTCAAGTTGTGAGCGTAACTGGAGTATTTTTGACACATTCACTCAAATAAGAGGAATTGGTCAAAGAATAAAAAATTTAATGATCTTGTTTATGTTCATTACAACTTAAGGTTACAATAAAGGTACTTTCTTAATTATTATTTTTTGAAAGCATTGTTTTTAAATTTTAGTCATCATAAGGGTAATCAAGTAAATTGATAATATAGAAACCAAATGAAAAAGCAAAGTTATGATCTAATTTGTCTTGATGCATTTGAGGATCATTCAAATGGATATTAAAAGATTCATCACCATTTTTAACTCTTGAATAAGTTAATACTTTATGAAATGATCTTATAAATATATCTCTTCAATCAGCTTTAGATTGTTTAGGTAGGTTTTTTTATTTATTTAAACAACTTGTTGCTAGTCGGATTATAAATTGTGATCAATTATGATTTTGGAATGCTTTATAAAATATTTTACATTATTATTGATACTAATTTGTGAAATATTACTCAAATGCTAGATCAATTAAATTTGAAGATGATCAAGATTATAATAAAGCTAATAATAATTCTATAGCAAATGCAAATCAAAATAAAACCAATCACGATGTAACTCCATATTTGTTAGATGAAGAAAGATACTATAACTTTGAAATTACTCCTTGGATATAGTTCATAGATTTTTATTCTTATTGTGTCAAAGATACTATTATAGTAGTACTGACTAATTTTATGTCTTTGTATTAGTTGCTTTTAGAATTTGAGACTTGATTGTTCTTAAAATGTTAATAAAGATATGTATTTCAAATTTTAATTTTATATTTGTGACCATTATATTATTTATTTACATTGGATCGGTTCAACTAATGATTCACCGGTTGAACTAGTAAACTAGTAATCTAATCGATTCGATCACCAATTCGTTTCTGACAACTATGCTTTCAACATAAGAAAGGAGTTAAGCTCTAAGATTAGTCGCATCTATTAAAATAATCCCAAATTTTCAATTACATTAATTAAGCTTTGGACAAAGTGTATTACGTTAATTTCTAAAGGCTGATGAGTCACTTCTTAAAAAAGGGTTAAGAAACTAACATAATTTACTTTTTATTAATGATGTAATTACTATAATTAAAATTTCAAAAATTATTTTAGTGCACAAGCTTAGTTAGAGGGACTATTATGGAACTTGTCTAGTAAAAAAAGTTAGAAGTTAATTTAAGAATGTTCAAAATAAAAATATAATCAACTTAATTTGGAGATTTGATTTGCTAGTTGAAGGTTCTTGATGGCCTCAAGAAGAGAGGTTGAATGTATGACCTTCTTTTAATCTTGATTAATTAATTCTCAAACCAAAAAATTAGACTTTGCTTCTATTCAGACTGCGAGATTGATTACGCAAGAGACAATTTTATTTTGTCTCATAACGAGTGAAAACAGAATCAGAGCAGGGAAGAAGAAAATGATACAATCATGTATCTTGGTTCAGCTACCCTGTGTAATATAGCCTACATCTAGTCTCCACCACAACAGTAGTGGAATTTTCACTATCTTTTCAAGTATTTCATACATCAATTTCCAAGGATTCAACCTAATCCTATCAAGGACAAACCAAGCTTTTACCTAAGCTTGACTTGGCTAAGTCCTAGACTTACAACATGCTAAATGCTCACCTAACTTAACAAGAGATACCTCACATATACAAAATACAAAAAAAGAGACATGACATAAATCTTGGCTTTTCTCTCCAAGTACCTCTCTTTGCCTTTTCTCTCAATAGCTTTTTCTTAATGCCTCATTTATATGTCTTTTTCCACTTAATAGAAACAAAGAAAGATACAACATTGGAAGAAGTGATATGCAGTCGCCACTTTATGTTTGACCCCCATACTTTTGAAGAAGTGCTTCCAGTTTCTTGTTGCAGAAGTGGGATCCTCCATCACTGATGAGTGGTCTTGGAACCCTAAATATATTGAATATTGCCTTCTTTAAAAACCTAATTACCACTTGTTCCGAGGGTTACCTGAAACTGTAGGCCGATCTCGGATGAGATCTTCTGTACTGGTCGGAGATGACGTGTCCGGCTGGCTGGTGACGGCCGGAGCTGTTGTGTCCAACTTGTTGGACTGGCTTCGCTTCTGATCCGTGGTCACTGGAGGGTGGGGGGTACCTGCAAGAGACTCCGATGCTTAAGTTAGCACGGGTATTAAGCAGGTTTATTGTAGAATCAGAGTATAATTTATACCTGGGTGCTCCAGTGTATTTATAATGGTGTGGAGTGACCTTTTTAGATAAGATAAGTTAGTGATCTTATCTTATCTTTATCTTTGAGTTGAGGTCAGCTTATCTTAAAGGGAACCGCCCTTATCTCTATAGGCTTGGACTGCCTTTGGATTTGGGTCGTGTTCCTCTATTTGGGCCCTTTACTGGGCTTTCCTGTCGATTTGGCCGACCTCTTTTGAGAAGAGGTCGGATAGCCTGACCTGAAGAGGTTGGTCGCTTTGTTACTGAACATCCCGGGTCAGACAGGTCGACCCAGGGTGTAAACAGTGCCCCTGCTTGAGCTCGGTCTTCTGCTTTGAGGTCGAGTCCTTGACTTCGATCTTTCTCTAGTGAAGCCGAACTCGACCATTTTGTCGATTCCTTTCTCTGTAGAACCTCTTTTGAATGTAGAACGCCTTCCTCTAAGAGCGCGCGCTTTTATATCAGCGCTTTGTTCTTGGGAATGTGCGAGGGTTTAATACCTTCATTAATTGCCCCATTTCCCTTGGCTTTATTTTGAATTTTCGCAATCAAAAAACGGGTTCTCTTCTTTGTCTTTCTTCGTAACTTCTCCATTTACTTTCTCACTTTTGTTTTCGCCTGCATTTTGCTTTTCTCGCGTTGCAGCATCATTTGGCGATTCTGGGTGATTCCATTTTTCCCTCTTCAATTTCCTTCGAAGCTTCTTTCTTCGTTCAGGTTGGTGTTTCTTCCTTTCTCTTTTCCACGTCATTTTCTTGTATGATATTGAGAAAGTTTTGATTTTGGAGAAAGTTTGGATCTTTCTGCTTCTGCCGCGCCTGATTGCTGTTGCAATGTGTGTTTCTTCATCTTTTGCATGATCCTTTTCGCCTTTCCTGTTGTTTGATGCTTTTAGGGCTTTTGCATGTTATCACCGTTTTCTATTTTGATGATGGTTTTGTTTTATTCTGAAAAAGGTTGCGCCTTTGACGATTTCCGCTTGGCATGTTTGATGTTGGCGATGCTTTTTGCTGATAGACTGTAAAAAGATAGTGGCTTTGATGACCTTTTATGTTTTATCTTTCAACTATGAAAATGTTTACTGTTTGAAATCTTCTTTTCTTGTTTGAGAGATGCCGGGTCATAAGCTGTGGATTTTTCCTGAAACCTTATTTTGTTGCTGCCTCCAAAAGATGCCCCAGGACTTTGGTTTGAGTCTTGGGGTTTTCCTTTTCTGTTTGTTCTTCTAGTCAAGTTATTTTGCCCCTCGTCCGAGATGTTTTTTTTTTTGGTAATCCCATCTTCTTTTCTTATTGTAGGATTAGTTGGCCTCATGTCTTCTCGTAATAACATTGTAGTGATGTCTTCTAAAGTTCCCGAGGGGATGTCTGATTGGCTGGAATCCCTTGTCTTGATGTGTGTCTCTGTAGTGGACGCTGATTTTTGTGTAGAGCTGAGAAAACATCATAGGATTTGTGGTAGCAGCGCCTGGGAGAGAGATTATGAGCTTGTAGCGCCCGATTCTGATGAGAGGGTTTGTTTTCCTACTTCGGTCGAGGGGGAGCGTCCCTTTTTCTATGCCTATGAATATTTCTTCAGCCAGTTGGACATTACCTTTCCTTTTACTGCTTTCGAAACCGATTTGTTGTGGTCTTGTAATATTGCCCCATCCCAGCTTCATCCGAATTCCTGGGGTTTTATCAAGATTTTTCAGCTGATTTGCCAAGAGTTAGGCATAACACCTTCTCAGACTCTTTTCCTCTATCTTTTTGTTTCTGCCAAGCCCGGAGGGTCTTTCAAAAATAAAGCTTCCTGGGTTTCTTTCAGGTCGGCCCAAGGGCATAAAGTTTTTGCCATGTATGATGAGTCTTTTAAAGATTTTAAGAATTATTTCTTCCGAGTCCGTGCTGTTGAGGGGGCCCGCCCCTTTTTTCTTGATGAAAATGATGAGCCTGCCTTTCCTCTAGAATGGCAAAAGAATGTGAGAGTGTCTCGCTGTACCTGGGAGATGCTTGACAAGGTTGAACGAGCTTTTGTAGTTGTTCTTGAAGATTTATGGGGGAAACCACCCCATCTTGATACAAAAAAAATTTTTGAGTGACCCGTCTTTGGTTCGAACTGTTTTAGGTACTGTCCGACTTGTTTATATACTTCCTTTTTAGTTTTACTTCTTCTTTTTGTGATTGTAACCCATCGCTGTGGTCGATTCTGTATTTTCAGAGATGTCGAAAAACAACGATTCTATGAAGGCCTACAAGAAGGCAAAGAAGGCTGCAGCTGCTCAAAATATCTCGGCCAAGGTGGCGGGAGAGGGATCTTCCCAAGTTCCGGTGAAGCCGCCTGTGCCGAGTTCTCCTGGCCCGAAGAGGGTAATTCCCACTCCTAGGGTTCGCCTGGCTGAGCCTCCGCAGTCTTCCGCTGCTACTTCTGGTGCTCCTCCCAACAAGAAACAAAAAACAATTGAGCCTTTCAACCTTGATGCCCCTGATTTTGATGCGGTCGAGTTTGTAGATCAGCAGATCGGTCCATACGGTGTCCTTCCTATGGATGATGTATCACTTCTTCGTCATTTGGACTTTATAACTTGGAGTAGTGTAAAAATGGCACATATGGGAGCTGCCTTGTACCGAATTGCTCAAAATCTTCCTCTCCATGCCACCAAAGCCTTCATGGAGGAGGCAAAACAGGAATTTGACCGGATGAAGGACTTGAAAGAGGAGATTGAGGTGAAAGTAGCCAAACTGGAGAAGGATCTGGAGAACGAAAAGGCTAGTTCTCTTGCTCTGGCGGCTTCTGTGAGATTGGCCGAGGACACTGCGTTGAGGCACAAAGATAGTTATATCACGTCTTATCGGGAGGTGATACGTCTGAAGGAGGAGTTGGAGTCTGCCCGAGTTGAATATTCCGAGCTCCAAGGTCACCTTGTCGGTAGTGTAAACGCTGCTTATGATAATTTGAAGGAGCAGGTTCAAATTCTCGCTCCTGAGGTTGATCTTACTCTTTTTAGCTTGGACAATATTGTGAGGGATGGTAAGATTGTTCCCGACGACCAAGATGATGATGATGTCGAACCTCCCTCTGCGCCTGCTGCTAAAGTGTCGACCTCTATAGTTCCTCCAGCTGGGATTGCTCGTCCAGAATTAGATCCTGATTGTCAAATTCTGAATAGGGACGACGGTACGGTGGATGCAGTGCCTCTCCAAACTCACCCTCCTTCACCCCAGACTGATGCTACCGAGAAGGCTCCCGATCTTAACTAATTTTTCTTGGATGTTTGTGTAGATAGCCCGACTTGTGGGATTTTTAAACTCTTTATTTCTGTAATTTGAATATTTTGCTGACTGTTGATACTCCTTTTGGTTGCTTGTTTAGCAACTTTTTATTTTGAAAAAACAACAAGTAGCTTTCAAGCTTTGGGCCTGATCTTGAAGCTTGTTTATAATATTGCATTTTATATCATGCTTGTTTGCACTTGTTTTTGGCACCTTTCTGGGTTTTGAGAATGCTGAAGCCTTGCTGCTCGGCCTCTTTGGATTGCTTTGTACTTATTGCTTGTAGCTTGGATCCTTTGCGGATGTGTGGATCCAACTCGTGTTTCGGTTTTCTGGCTCTTACTTGTATTTATTTCTGGCCATCCGTAACCGATTTCTTTACGTTGGTCCTCTTTCCAGCTATTTTTGTAGTCCTCTTTTTTGGACCTTTGTCAGGTCTCTTTCAGGGACTACTATTATAACTTGTCTGTTGTAGGAGACCGACTTCTTTGCGTCGTCCTTTTCTAAGTTATTTTTGTAATCCTCTTTCTTGGACCTTTGTCAGGTCTCTTTCAGGGACTACTTTTATAACTTGTCTGTTGTAGGAGACCGACTTCTTTATGTCGATCTCTTCTAAGTTATTTTGTAATCCTCTTTCTTGGACCTTTGTTAGGTCTCTTTCAGGGATTACTTTTATAACTTGTTTTTCGTAGGAGACAGACTTCTTTATGTCAATCTCTTCTAAGTTATTTTGTAATCCTCTTTCTTGGACCTTTGTCAGGTCTCTTTCAGGGATTACTTTTATAACTTGTTTTTCGTAGGAGACCGACTTCTTTATGTCGATCTCTTCTAAGTTATTTTGTAATCCTCTTTCTTGGACCTTTGTCAGGTCTCTTTTAGGGATTACTTTTGTAACTTGTTTTTTCGTAGGAGACAGACTTCTTTATGTCGATCTCTTCTAAGTTATTTTGTAATCCTCTTTCTTGGACCTTTGTCAGGTCTCTTTCAGGGATTACTTTTATAACTTGTTTTTCGTAGGAGACCGACTTCTTTATGTCGATCTCTTCTAAGTTATAGCAATTCCTCTTTTATAGGATTGGCCAGACCTCTTTCCAGGGATTTGCTGATAACTTGGGTTGACTTGGTCCGACTTCTCAACGTCGGCCAGTCTTTAAATTATTATTTAGCAATCCATAAGACCTCGTCAGGTTCTTTTTCTGGATTACTTTCGATAACTTCTTGCATTATTCTGTGTTCATCTTTGCCGATTTGTAGAAGGTTGTTTCTGTCTTTCTTTGGTCGACCTTTAGATGAATCGCGTTTTCATCTTTATTGGTCTTTTATCGTGATCGTGCAGTGAATCTGTTTTTCACTTTCTGCTGATCTGTTGCTTTATAATCGGACGATGAATACTTCAGATTAATGCGTTTTGAGAATTTGTAGAATATCTAAAATATATTTTATTCAAAAGAAAGTGCAAATATATACATGTTGGAGTTTTTCATCTTTTAAGTCGGATAATATCTGGATCTCAACTTGGTGCCTCATTAAAAAACCTTTTCAGGAAAAAGAGTGCATCCTATGATGAGATCTTTTACCTTTTCTAGCTATAGTACCTTCTTAGGTTGCAGGCGTGCCACGATCTGGGAAGCTCTCGTCCATCGAGTTCGGACAGTCTGTAGTAGCCCTTCCCAAGTACTTCTATGGCTTGGTAGGGTCCTTTCCAGTTTGCTGCCAACTTTCCTTCTCCGGGTCGAGTTGTTCCAATATCATTTCGGATTAGGATGAGATCATTCTCCGCGAAACCTCTTGGCACTACCTTTTGATTATATCTTGAAGCCATTCGGCGCTTTAGTACTTTTTCCTTGATCCGAGCTCTTTCTTGGATTTCCGAAAGTAGGTCGAGTTCTTCTCTTTGAAGTTGAGAGTTGGCTTCTTCATTGTAGTGGACTACTCTAGGCGACCCTTCCTCAATCTCTACTGGAATTATTGCCTCCACTCCGTACGCTAATCGAAACGGTGATTCATTTGTGGTGGAATGTGGCGTAGTTTGATATGCCCATAGGACCTATGGAAGTTTTTCAGCCCAAGCTCCCTTTGCATCTTGCAGTCTCCATTTCAACCCAGCCAATATGACTTTGTTGGCAGCTTCGGCTTGCCCATTGGCTTGAGGATGTTCGACGGAGGTGAACTGGTGCTTTATGTTCAAGTCGGCTACTAGTTTCCTAAAGCCTGCATCTGTGAATTGAGTGCCATTGTCTGTGGCGATGGAGTATGGAACCCCGAACCTCGTGACAATGTTCCTATATAGGAATTTCTGGCTTCTTTGAGTAGTGGCGTTGGCTAGGGGCTCTGCCTCAATCCACTTTGTGAAATAGTCTTCTCCGACTATGAGTAATTTGACTTGTCCTGATCCCTGGGGAAAGGGTCCGAGAAGATCGAGTCCCCATTTTGCAAATGGCCAAGGCGAAGTTACGCTGATGAGCTCTTCTGGCGGGGCGATGTGAAAGTTGGCATGTTTCTGGCATGGGGGACATGTCTTTACAAATTCTGTAGCTTCTTTTTGTAGAGTTGGCCAATAAAATCCCGCCCGAAGTACCTTTTTGGTGAGAGCTTGTGCCCCGAGATGATTGCCACAAATGTCACTGTGTACTTCCTCTAAAACTTCCCTTATGTTAGAGGTCGGCATACATTTTAACAATGGTATTGAAATCCCTCTTTTGTATAGGGTGTTGTTTATGATGGTGTAGTACTGAGCCTCCCATTTTAACCTCTTTGCTTCCTTCTCATTTGTGGGGAGTGTTTCTTTTTTGAGGTAATTAATTATGGGGGTCATCCATCCTTGATCCTGACTTGTTATAGGTAGGACTTTTTCTGCTTCCGAGATTGACGGGTTCTGTAGCCTTTCCTGGATGAGGCTTCTATTGTTGCCCCCTAGTTTGGTGCTGGCTAGCTTTGAGAGTGCATCAGCTCGGGCATTTTGTTCGTGGGGTATGTGGCAGATCTTATATTCCCCGAGTTGTCTGAGCTGTTCCTTGGTTATATCCAAATACTTTTTCATGGTGGGATCTTGGGCTTGGTAACTCCCTGTTATCTGTGAGGTGACTACTTGTGAGTCGCTGAAGATGTTGAGTTTTTTAGCTCCAACCTCCTTAGTCAGCTTCAAACCAGCTAGTAACGCTTCATATTCTGCCTGGTTGTTTGAGGCCGGGAACCCAAATTTAAGGGAAAGCTCAACTTGGGTTCCTTGGTTGCTTTCTATTATCACACCTGCGCCGCTTCCAGTCTTACCCGTCCACGTAGAGATTCCATTCTGTTTTGGTATCAAGAATGTGAATTCTGCAATGAAGTCAGCCAAGTATTGTGATTTGATGGCTGTCCGAGCTTCATATTGGAGGTCGAATTTGGATAACTCGACTGCCCATTGTAAAATTCTGCCTGCTAGATCTGTTTTCTGCAGTATCCCTTTTATGGGCTGGTCGGTCCGGACCTTAATGGTGTGAGCCTGGAAGTACGGGCGTAGTCGTCGAGATGTCAGTATGAGAGCATAGGCAAACTTTTCTATTTTTTGGTAGTTCAGCTCGGATCCCTGTAGCGCTTTACTAATGAAGTATACAGGTTGTTGCCCTTTATCGTCCTCTTAAACTAGTGCTGAGGCTACTGCCCGACTTCCTACCGCAATGTACAGTACGAGTGGTTCTTCCTTTCGTGGTCGAGTTAGGATAGGTGGTCGTCCCAGGAAACTTTTGAAATCCTGGAAGGCTTGCTCGCATTCCATTGTCCATTCGAAGTTTTTTCCTTTCCTTAGAGTGGCATAGAAAGGAAGGGATCTTATCGCTGATCCCGCTAGGAACCTGGACAAGGCTGCCAACCTCCCGTTGAGTCGTTGTACTTCTTTGACACAAGTTGGGCTTTTCATGTTGAGTATGGCCTGGCATTTATCCGGATTTACCTCAATTCTTCTTTGTGTGAGCATAAAACCCAAGAACTTGCCTGCTTCTACTGCAAAAGTGCATTTTGCGGGATTGAGGCGCATGTCATGCTTCCTTATAGTGTCGAACACTTGGGCCAGGTCGTTGGAATCATTCTGGCCCAAGTTTTCTTCGTCTCTGCTGTACCGGCCGAGATCCTGGATAGACCGCCAACTTGTGACTCTTTAGCTTGGGGTCTATGCCTGGCATGTCTGCAGCTTTCCATGCGAAGAGATCAACATTATCTCGTACGAACTGTACTAGTAATTCTTTTGCGTCTCCCTTCAGGATCGTGCCAATATTAGTTGTTTTGTCCGAGGTATCCCCGATCTGAACTTTTTCTATTTCTCCTTCGGGTTGTGGACGGAGTTCTTCACGTCTCTGAACTCCACCGAGCTCAATTGTATGGAACTCTTCTCCTCTGTCTCTGAGGTTTAGACTTCCGTTATAATAGCGGTGTGCCATCTTTTGATCTGCTTTTATTGTAGCTATCCCTTCTGTAGTTGCAAATTTCATGCATAGATATGGAGTTGAAACTATTGCGCCGAGCTGATTTAGTGTTGTCCGACCTATTAGGGCATTGTAGGCTGAGCTCACGTCGACCACGATGTAGTCTATCTTGAGTGTTCTGGATTGGTTCCCTTTTCCGAAGGTTGTATGTAGTGACATGTATCCCAGCGGTTGTACTGGGGTATCTCCCAGTCCGAACAGGCTGTTAGGGTATGCTCTAAGCTCCTTTTCTTCTAAGCCGAGCTTGTCGAAGGCAGTTTTGAATAAGATGTCGGTGGAGCTCCCTTGGTCTATTAATGTGCGATGGAGATTGGCGTTTGCCAGTATGATGATGATGACCATGGGGTCGTCGTGTCTTGAGATGATACCGGATGCATCTTCTTTGGTGAATGTGATTGCAGGGATGTCGGGAGCTTCCTCCTTTCCTTCAACATGATATACTTCTTTGAGATATCTTTTGCGGGATGATTTGGAGATTCCTCCTCCTGCAAATCCTCCGTGTATCATATGGACATGTCTTTCTGGCATACGAGGTGATTGCTCGATTCGTCTGACATCTTCATCCCTTCTTCTCTTTCTTTGATCATCATCTCGGGTGGCCAGAAACCGATCTAGTTTTCCTTCTCTTACTAATTTTTCTATGATGTTTTTTAAGTCGAAGCATTCGTTGGTGGAATGCCTTCAGACTCGGTGATATTCACAGTATTCGTTCCGATTTTCTCCTCCTCTTTTACCTTTGAGTGGTCGAGCTAGGGGTATCTTTTCCGTATGGCCGACTTCTTTGTAGACATCTACCAGGGATACCCTAAGAGGGGTGTAATTATGATATTTTTTAATTTTCTCCCCTTGTCGATCTTCCTTCTTTTTGTATTCTTTATCTTTGTCTCGGTAGGAGAATCCAGATTTTGAGGTTTCTCCCAACCGAGAGTTTTCTTCCATGTTGATATATTTTTCCGTTCGCTTCTGCACCTCATCCAGAGACGTGGGATATTTCTTCGATATAGATTGGCTGAAAGGTCCCTCTCGTAGGCCATTGATGAGGCCCATGATGGCGGCCTCTGTTGGCAAGCTTTGTATGTCTAGGCATGTTTTGTTGAATCTCTCCATGTAGTTGCGAAGACTTTCCCGATCTCCTTGCCTGATTCCTAGTAGACTGGGGGCGTGCTTGGCCTTGTCTTTTTGGATGGAGAATCTGGCCAGGAATTTTTTAGCTAGGTCGTCAAAGCTTGAGATGGACTTAGGAGGTAAGTTGTCGAACCATCTAATTGCTGTCTTCGTGAGGGTCGTTGGAAAAGCTTTGCAGCGAACAGCGTCCGAGGCGTCGGTGAGGTACATTCTGCTTCTGAAGTTGCTGAGGTAATGGTTGGGACTGTAGTGCCATCATACAGAGTCATATCCAGGAGTTTGAAGTCCTTAGGAATTTTAGTTTTCATGATGTCCCTAGTGAATGGATCTTGATGTTTGCGTGAATTGTCCTCAGGGGTGGTCCGGGTAGCCTTTGCTTTGAGATCAGCTTCGAGTTGTAGGATTTTATCTTCTAGCTCTCGACGTCTCCTTACCTCTCTTTGTAGATCCTTGCCAACTTCTCGTTGATGCTGGCTTTCTTTTTCAAGTTGATTTAGACAATCTTGAAGTGCTTTTACTACTCCTGGATGTGATGAGTTTTTGTCTCCGTTAGATTCTGGAGTATCTTTTGGTGCAGCATCTGCGTTTTTGTGCAGCGTTCTGTCCTCTAGATCTGAATCATGGTCGTTGTCATGGTCTTTCGCCATAATGATGGGATGACTTCTAGGTTCCCCGGCAACGGCGCCAATGTTCCGAGGGTTACCTGAAACTGTAGGCCGATCTCGGATGAGATCTTCTGTACTGGTCGGAGATGATGTGTCCGGCTGGCTGGTGACGGCCAGAGCTGTTGTGTCCGACTTGTTGGACTGGCTTCGCTTCTGATCCGTGGTCACCGGAGGGTGGGGGGTACCTGCAAGAGACTCCGATGCTTAAGTTAGCACGGGTATTAAGCAGGTTTATTGTAGAATCAGAGTATGAGTTATACTTGGATGCTCCAGTGTATTTATAATGGTGTGGAGTGACCTTTTTAGATAAGATAAGTTAGTTATCTTATCTTATCTTTATCTTTGAGTTGAGGTCAGCTTATCTTAAAGGGAACCACCCTTATCTCTATAAGCTTGGACTGCCTTTGGATTTGGGTCGTGTTCCTCTATTTGGGCCCTTTACTAGGCTTTCCTGTCGATTTGGCCTACCTCTTTTGAGAAGAGGTCGGATAGCCTGACCTGAAGAGGTCGGTCGCTTTGTTACTGAACATCCCGGGTCAGACGGCTCGACCCAGGGTGTGAACACCACCCTTGCATCATTGGTAGGAGATAGCATAGCTTCTTGCCATTTAGAGACATAGTCCACTGCCACTAATATATAGAGGTTTGAGTTTGAGGAAGGGAAAGATTCCATGAAATCAATTCTCCAAACGTCAAACAACTCTATTTCAAGAATGTAATTTTGTGGCATCTCATGTCTTTGGAATAAATTTCCAGATCTTTGGCATTGGTTACATCTTTCCACAAAAACTCGAGTGTCCTTGAAGAGCGTTGGCCAATAAAACCTACTTTGGAGAACCTTTGTTGCAGTTCTCTCTCCACTGAAATGTCCAACATAATCCGAACTATGGCAATGCCATAGCACTCTTTGAACCTCTTATTCAAGGATGCACCTTCTTATAATGTTGTCAGAGAACCTTTTGAATAGATAAGGGTCTTCCCATATGAAATATTTGGAGCCATGAATCAATTTCTTCCTTTAATTCCAATTAAGTTCCTTAGGAGTAATCTTTCCAGTCTTGTAGTTAGCCATGTCAACAAACCATGGCATCATTTTGATGGCTAGGAGTTATTCATCAAGGAACTCCTCCTTAAGGGAAAATTGTGGTGCTCGGGTTTCTTCAGGAAGGATTCTTAAAAGATGATCTACAATTGGGTTCTCCATACCCTTCCTGTCCTAAATTTCTACATCAAACTCTTGAAGCAATAGCACCTATCTTATCAATCCCGACTTGGCATCCTGCCTAGATAAAAGATACTTAAGAGCAGAGTGATCAGTGTACACCACAGTTAATAATTTCTTCTCAGTTATTGTGTGATTTTTTTGCGTGTCATTCAAAATACGATTTTCATGGTAGATTATACGTAACAATTTATCATTCTTTTGTCCTAGGACTGCGCCTATGACATAGTCACTAGTACTACACATTAACTCAAAAGGTATAGATCAATCAGGAGGTGAAATTATTAGTGCTGACACTAATTTGCTTTTAAGAGTCTCAAAGGCATGCAGGTACTCTTTATTAAAATAAAAAAGAGCATCCCCCACCAACAGATTGCTCAATGATTTTGCTATTTTTGAGAAATCTTTGATAAACCCCTCTATAAAAGCCTGCATGTCTTAAGGAGCTCCTAATGGCTTTCATATTCATAGGGGTAGGTAATTTCTCAATTACTTCCACCTTAACTTGATCAACCTCTATACCTTTAGTTGAGATCCGATGCCCAAGAACAATACCCTCTGTTAGTATAAAATGACATTTCTCCCAATTTAAAACAAGGTTTGTTTCTTGGCATCTTTTTAGAACTAAATCTAAGTGGCTAAGGTATGTGTCAAAAGAATCACCAAATACAGAGAAATCATCCATAAATACCTCAATAAACATTTCTACCATGTCAGAAAAGATGGAAAGCATGCACCATTGAAAAGTAGCGGGTACATTACACAGCTCAAAAGGCATCCGTCGGTAGGCAAAGACACCATAAGAACATGTGAAGGCATTATTTTTTTCTTGATCCACTGGGTCAACTGCAATTTAGTTGTAGTCAGAGTATCTGTCCATGAAACAATAGAAGGCATGTCTAGCCAACCTCTCAAGCATCTGATCAATGAATGGTAGCGAGAAGTGATCCTTCCTTGTTGCTAAATTAAGCCTGCGGTAGTCAATGCACATTCTCCAACCGGTGACCGCCCTTGTAGGGATTATCTTGTTTCTTTCTTTAGGAACCACTGTGATTCCTCCCTTCTTAGGTATAACCTTTACTAGGCTCACCCACGAACTGTCTGAGATAGGATAGATGATCCCTGCATCCGATAGTTTTATCACCTCTTTGTGAACAACTTCTTTCATTATCGGATTAAGCCTTCTTTGTGCTTGCACTACAGGTTTATAATCTTTCTCCAGTAGAATCTTGTGCATGCACATAGTAGGGCTTATCCCCTTTAGGTCACTGATGGCCCATCCTATGCACTCTTGTGAGCTTTTAAGACTTTGATTAACTTTTTCTCTTCCAACTTGCACAAAGATGCACTTATGATTGTTGGGTATGTTTCATTAGTCTCCACGAATGCATATTTGAGAGTTGGAAGTAAGAGTTTTAGCTC
Organism: Arachis ipaensis; assembly: GCF_000816755.2. NCBI lineage: Eukaryota > Viridiplantae > Streptophyta > Magnoliopsida > Fabales > Fabaceae > Arachis > Arachis ipaensis. Next base: position 70,078,521 of record NC_029786.2, read on the forward strand.
CAATTTAAGGGGTTTAGTTCCTTTTTCTTTCTTAGTGGCATTGGCTTTTGCCGTCAATGATGAATTTATAGTTGTAGACTGCTTTGGTTATTGTAATCCTTCGCCAAAATTAATGAGAGGTCCCACTTCAATGCTTCCTTGTTCTGTTGGAGCTATTGCACTGACCTTCATGCAACATTGCACATATTTTTCTACTCCATCAGAATGTGGCTCTCTTGCATTGGTTGTTTCCCTGAAGAGATTTTCTTCATCTTTTTTCCAGTTGCTTAGATATTGGTTCAAATTGAATTTCCATGTTCTTGATGGATAGGCTTTGATTTATGAAATTTGCCTTGGTCTCATGCATGAAATCTTGAGTCTGTTGAACAAACTTCTGAGTCGGTTGGGACAAGCTTTCCACAGCATGGCCAAGGAATGTTTGAGGTTGCATTAACTCCACTTGCTGTTGATAATAGAAATTAAAATGCTCTTGTCTATGATCAATCCAATTATCATCAAAGTAGTGCCTCTACCTAGGAAGATATTGATTGCTCCCTAAACTTGTATTGTATCCCGTGTATGCCTTTCCATAGAGATTATACTTAGGAGTTTGTGAAGCTTGCAGTTGTTCCGTTTGTGTTGCAAGAAAAAAAATGTGCTGAAACATACACTTGTTGAGAGCAAGCATTGTGTTCATGGGGTCCATCACTTCCTTGCACACAAACACCAAAATTGATTAAAAGCACCGTGTGGAATAAAAAGAAAGAAACAAAATAAATCCTAATAATGAAAAGGAAAAAAAGTAAAAATAAAAAACAAAGGACCTAATTTAGCAATTTAATTCAAAGTATGATGTCAATCTCAATTAATCCCCAGCAATGGCAAAAAAACTTGATGAGCGAAAAGTGAAGCTTAAAGATATCGACAAGTGCACCGAATCGTTCAAGTAATACTACGGTGAGTGGATATCGTTTTCACAAGGATTAAAGGATTGAGCATGTAAATCTCAAATTAAATCACTAATTAGATCAATAGAACCTGCATTGAGGAATGTTGAAAAATCCTACAATGCTTGAATGCTGAAGTGTTGTAAATTGAATGCTTTCAAGGCAGTAATTGTTGAATTTGAAGAAATCAATGGTGGAGAGTGTCTAGGGTTTCAGAAATGCTCATGTTCTCAGGAGAATCAAACTTTGTTAACCTAATTCTAAAGCATGTAAATCTCTATTCACAACGAATCTTAAGTAACCGATTTTTGATGTCTTGGCTCCTTGGTTTCTTTTCAATTAACTAACTGCCAATGTCTTGGTCAATCGATTAATTGAAAAGGTTAAGTACAAAATCCAATTCAGTTCCTCATAAGATTCAAATGTATTCTTTACGTCGGATTATATGTCATGTATCCAAGCTAGTCTTGTTCGATTGAATCTTATGAAGAAACAGAATTTCAAGAATTGTCCTAATCCAAATTATATGTCACATATTCAAAGCTAGGGTAATTGAAAATCATGTATTGTGTCGTACACTTAGAAAATTACTATGTCTAGTCGATTTAAAAAGTCATGTGAAAGAGTTTTCAAGCACAATTTGAATATCAATTCTATCGAATCAGTAAACAAATCCAAAATGGAATTAGCACACCTGTCGATGCTACTAATCCTTTATTGATGAAGAATAAAATACTCAATCATGAAACAAATTAATGCAAGGCTTTAAAACAGAAGAAAATTTAGATTAATAAACCATCGAAACATGAATAGAGCTCCTAACCCTTTGACAAAGTTTTAGTGACTCATGGTAGGTGCAAAATCAACAATGAACTATTACGATGGAACTAGGTTTTTGCTGTGAATGTAATTCACTTATTTATACCTAGGTTTCCTCTAATTCAAATATCAAAACCTAATCTTATCTTAATCATAATAATTAAGATAAGCTCTAATTAATTCAATCCTAGAATTCAAAACATAATCAAATCAAATTCAAAACTACTTAACTACAGAATCTTCTTCAATCTTCAATTCAGATCAAATTCTTGAAGTTGGGCCTTGAATGATTCATCACTGGAAGCAAAATTGCGCTAAGCATTTTGGACAGGGCATGGCATGTCCTTTTCACTACATGGCACGCCCTCTTGGGCTGAACCAGGGCAAGGTCGCCCTGTATCTCACGAGGAATGCCTGGTTTCAGTTTGCTCCCAGGGATCTTGCTTGCCTTCATGCATGACATGCCCAGTTTGGTGTGTGGTATGCCTCCCTTGGTTTGGCTAGGGTGTGGCACGCCCTGTCTCTAGCGTGGCAGCCTCCCTTTTCTTGCTCCCAGGGACTTGGTTGTGTGGCACACCTTCTATATCTCATGGCACACCTTGCCTCTCTTGGATAGGGCGTGGCACGCCCCTACCTAGGTGTGGCACGCTAGTGTATTATTCCTGAGGGCATGGCATGCCCTTGCCTAGCATAGCACGCGTGTGTCTCAATATTCTGGGCGTGGGACGCCCCTGCTTGGCCTCCAAGACGTGTCACACCTCACCTTCTCTTCTCGTGAATGGCATTTTATGCCTTGATCTTACGTGCTTGGCTCTTGATTTTCATGCTATGCTTTGCCTCTTGATCAACCTTCTTTTCCTACTTGATTTGCCTTCCTTTTAACTATATTTTCTTGAAAATACTTAGCAAACACCTTAGTAACAAAAGATAACTAAAAGTAGCGAGATTAAAAGATGAAACTATAATTAAACCTAAGAAAATATGAAATAAAAGCAAGAAAAATAACAAAAGATACGAACACATCATTCATAGCAGAGGAAAAACGAAGAGGGTTGAGGTGAGAGTGAGATATGCTTGCAATGTGAGATTTGAAAGTAAAAAGGTAAATATTTGGGGGCTCTTTGACTGAGCAAAGAAGGATGCGAGGAGGGATGTGATAAACCACTATTTTATGGTTTATATTGTGTTTAATTGTGTGCTTTTGTCATGATCCTTACCCACTTATTCATTAAATTAGCATGAAATTATAATTCCTTCCTGAATTTATAACATGTTTGAAAACTGATTCCTAGAGACTTTAATTATGTATTTTTAATTCTCCTTTATTCCATTCGATGCCGTGATCTGTGTTGAGTGTTTCAGACTTTATAAGGCATGAATGAGTTGGAGATTGGAAAGGAAGCTAGTGAAAATGGAAGGAACACAAGAATTTGAGGAGATAACCAGCGAGAAGTGACGCAGTCGCATGGCTCACGCGACCGGGCAAAGGAGAGCAAATCGCAGTGACACGGCCGCATGGCTCACGCGGCCGCGCGGATTGGAAAAGCTCAAGCGACGCGGTAGCGTGGACGACGCGAACGCGTGGCAAGGAAAAGCGCGAGTGACGCGTCCGCATGGATGACGCGATCGCGTGACATGTGCGATCTGCATAATCTGCAGAATTCGCTGGGGGCAATTTTGGACCTTATTTCGACCCAGTTTTCGGCCCGGAACAGCAGACTAGAGCCAGAGAATATGTAGAAACAAAAGACAACATTCATTCTACATAGTTTTCAGTTTTAGATCTAGTTTTACTCCTTTAGGTTTTTCTCTCTAGGTTTTATAATTTTAATTTTTAATTGGTCTTAGCATTGGAACATTGAGAAGAGTTATTTCCTCATCAAGACTTCGTCATTCTAGTTCGTTCTCTTAACTTGGTTTTATTCTTCCATGTTCTTTGCTTTTTTCAATTTTGTCATTTGAATACTTTCATGATTATTTAATACAATGATTATTTCTTCCATTTTAATTTATTTTTCATTCCAATAATCATGTCTTCTTTTAATTCTCTTTCATATGTTATGGATTTATTATTTACAATGAGCGAGTAGTTTTTCCACTTGATGGGGAGTTGATTGAAAGGAACTCTTGAGTTGGAAGGATTGAAAGAGAATTTGTAATTGGGTTAACTGTTGGATTGCTATCCAGTCACTAACACCAATCCCTTTGAACTAAGTGGGTTGCAACTCGTGAATAGATCTAGCATTCCAACTTGTTTGACTTTCCTTTACCTAGTAAAGGATAACTAAACAGAACAACCATTAATTATAAATTAATCTTGAAATCATCCCATCAATAATAGAGATTCCAACTAATCAACTCCCAGTCAAGGCTTTTATTCATATTATTTAAATTTTCTCAATTTAATTTTCCATCTACTTAAATCAGCCTTTTGGAACATCTGATTAATAAAATAGCACACTTTTCTACAACTCGTTGGGAGACGACGTGGGACTTAAACTCCCAGTAATTTTTAATTTAAACTCTCTGTGACATATTTCTAAATTGATAGGCAAATTTTCGGTGAGTTAAGAACTATACTTGCAACGTAACTATTTTAATAATTTTTAATTCACCAACTTCTGTGCCCCATCAATTTTTGGCGCCGTTGCCGGGGAGTTGCAATAGAGTGCTAAAGTTATTAATTAGAATTTATTTATTTGTATTTTATTTTATTTTGCTACTATGAACTACATGTTTCTTTCATCAAATGACGCGTTCACTTCCTGATCCGCGCTTGCTAATATTCGATCCTGAAATTGAAAGGACTATTTCACGAATAAGGCGAGATCAGCGTCGGTTAGTCCGCTCTGAGGGCGGATCTGAAAGTGAACTTGAGGAAGAAACCAGCCCCCGTCCTACTGATTCGGTTGTTTTACGTGCAAAAGACATGGCAGCTAGGAGAGTTACCATCCAGGAGGAAGGAGCCCCTGATTTTACAATGCAACCGTTTCAAGTGCATCATCCAGCGGTAGCTACAGATTTTGAAATAAAGACCGCATTGCTAATTTTGATGCCCAAGTTTCATGGCCTACCTGCTCAAGAGCCTATCAAGCACTTGAGAGATTTCCAGGCAGCCTGTTCTACTGTCAGGCGTGATGGTACTGATGAAACTTCAATTTTGCTGAAAGCTTTCTCGTTTTCTCTCGAGGGAAAAGCAAGAGAGTGGTACTACACTCAACCTCTAGCAAATGTATCCAACTGGGATACACTCAGAAAGGAGTTTTTGGAGAAATTCTTTCTATCTGAAGTTACTGATAAACTGAGGAAGGATATTTCCACAATTGTTCAGGATGACAATGAGACTCTCTTTGAATACTGGGAGCGCTTCAATAATCTTCTGGAAGCATGCCCCTACCATATGATTGACAAGATAGTGTTACTTAGCTATATCACACAGGGCATGAGGCCCCAAGATAAGACCACATTGGAAAGTGCTAGCAATGGGTCTATGAAGAAGTACAAGACCACTGATGAGGCTTGGCAATTGATCAGTGATTTAGCTGAATCTACTAGGAACCACAGGCAAAAGCAAGGCCGTTCAAAAGCCATGGCAGAAGTATCCTCTAACAGAGAGACTGTGGCTCTAGCTCAGAGTATATGTGAGATGACCAACTTGCTGAAGCAGATGCAATTGAATCAACAACAAGCTCAGCAAGCTCAACCTCCCTCGCCACAGTAAAACCAACAATTAGTCCCGCAAAGAATTTGCGAAATCTGTGCTGATTATAGCCATTACACTGATGAATACCCGCAACTCCAACAAGAAGACAACATGGTGGCATCCACTCATAACTTCTATGACCGCCCCAACCAAGGGTACAATCAAAGTGGAAATAATAACCATGGATGGCAGGATAATTCTAACCAGAATTGGAGGGACAACAATAACAGAGGAGGCCGAGATAATCAGGGAAATCAGAGGTGGAATAATAACAACAACAGGCAGCAGAATCAACCTTACAGAGCACCTCACCTGAGGCAAAACCAAGGACCACAGAACAATCAACAGCAGACATCTCAATTTACTCATTCTTCTTTATCTCCTAATGAAGAGCTACTACAATCTTTTGAGCAAAGACAACAGACCATGGAAAATAATATCATGAATAGTATTAATGCCAGTCTGAATGGTCTCACCTCTACTTTGCAAGCTCTTATGTCACATATTCGATCAACGCAAAATTCCAGTAACCAACCTTCAAGCTCCACTGGAATCCCCGCTCAACCATTACCCAATCCAAAGGGAGGCATTAATGCCATCACCCTAAGGTCTGGAACCACACTGCAGGAGAGGAATCAGGAGGAACCAAGCCCACCAGAACACACCTCAGCTGAAGAGTGAAGAGAAATAGAAGATGTTGAAGAGGAAGAGGACATACAAAGGGGTCTTGAAAGCTGTTCTATATGCCCAGAGGGCGTCATCAAGTTTCCTTGCCCAGTCCCTCCGGCAATGGCTGGAGTTGCTGAAGATGTTTTGGTGAACATTAAAGGGCTTACATTTCCCACTGATTTTTATATCTTGGAGATGCCCCATAATGATTCAGATAAGCCATCATCAATCCTACTTGGAAGACCATTCCTGAAGACATCAAAATTCAAATTGGATGCTTTTTCAGGAACATACTCCTTTGAAATAGATGGCTGCATAGTAATCTTCAATCTGAATGGAGTCATTGACAACCCCCAGAAGATCGTTCTATCTTCCAGTGTGATGTCATAGATGAAAGTGTAGCTGAAGTTCACAAGGAAGAGTTTGAAGAGAGGCACACTGGACAAGGTCCAAGTGTGGGGACCCTTTTATCTGACAATGAGGGCACTTCGCCATTTTCACAAGCCCCAGATAATCCAGAGCCTGCTCATGATCAGAAGTTAGAATTGAAACCCCTCCCTCCGCATCTCAAATATGCTTATCTCGAAGATGAGCAGAGGTTTCCAGTTATCATTGCAAGTGAACTTACTTCTCAACAAGAAGAGCAGTTACTTGATGTGCTGAGGAAGCATAAGAAGGCAATTGGGTAGAGCTTGGCAGACATAGTAGGCATCAACCCTCAAGTATGTGAGCACAAAATATTTTTAGAAGAGGGAGCAAGACCTGTCCGTCAACCCCAAAGAAGATTGATCCCACCATCTTGGAAGTTGTCAAAAAGGAAGTGACCAGACTATTGGAAGCCGGTATCATATATCCCATTTCAGACAGTGAATGGGTAAGCCTAGTACAAGTAGTGCCCAAGAAGTCTGGAGTCACTACAGTGAAGAATGAGCATGGAGAGCTCATAGCAACTAGAGTTCAGAATGCTTGGAGAGTTTGCATTGATTACAGGCGTCTTAACCAAGCTACCCGTAAGGATCACTACCCACTTCCATTCATTGATCAAATGCTGGATCGCCTGTCAGGTAAATCACATTATTGCTTTTTAGATGGTTCAGTGAGGATTGCAAATAAGCGTTTGATAAGCTGAAGACTGCTCTGACTCAAGCTCCAATTGTGAGAGGACCAGACTGGAGCCAGCCATTTGAAATCATGTGCAATGCTTCCAACCATGCAGTAGGAGCAGCGCTGGCTCAACATGAAGGTAAGGATCCTTTCGTTATTGCTTATGCGTCTAAGACTTTAGACAATGCCCAGTCCAACTATACTACTACTGAGAAAGAGCTTCTTGCTATTGTTTTTGCTCTGGATAAATTCCGAGCTTATTTACTTGGTACTAGAATAGTAGTGTATTCGGACCATGCAGCTTTAAAGTATCTATTAGCTAAAAAGGAGTCCAAACCAAGACTTATACGTTGGATACTGCTGTTACAAGAATTTGATTTAGAAATAAAGGATAGGAGTGGTAATCAGAATTTAGTGGCAGACCACTTGAGTCGCCTTGAGCATATTAAGGATAATTCTACTCCTATAGATAATAATTTTCCTTTTGATAACTTGCAAGCAGTATCTAAGGTAGTCCCTTGGTATGCATCTGTTGCTAATTATTTAGTTAGCCGCACATTTCCTCCAAATTTTTCTAAGCATCAAAGAGACAAGCTGAAAATCGGGTCTAAATATTATATATGGGATGACCCATATTTATGGAGATGTGGCGCTGATCAAGTAATTAGACGTTGTGTACCTCAATCAGAATTCCAGTCCATTTTAGAGGCCTGTCACTCATCTGAGAGTGGAGGACATTTTGGCCCTCAAAGAACAGCTAGAAAGATCTTAGACTGTGGATTCTAGTGGCCTACTCTTTTTAGAGACGCTGCTGAGTTTTGTAAATCTTGTCTCCCATGCCAGAAATTTGGTAATATATCCAGGAGGGATGAGATGCCTCAACAAATTATGCTTTTCTGTGAAATTTTTGATGTTTGGGGCATTGACTTCATGGGTCTATTTCCAAATTCTAATGGATATTTTTATATATTGTTAGCTGTGGATTATGTTTCCAAATGGGTGGAAGCAATTCCAACCTGCACTGATGATGCTAACACTGTTGTTTCCTTTGTGAGAAACCATATTATATGTCGCTTCGGATCACCACGAGCAATCGTGAGCGATCAAGGCACCCATTTTTGTAACAGGAGACTGACAGGATTAATGAAGAAGCATGGGATAATTCATAAAGTTGCAACAGCTTACCATCCCCAAACTAATGGGTAAGCCGAGGTGTCAAACAGAGAAATTAAGCGTATCTTGCAAAAGATAGTAAAGCCTCATAGAAAAGATTGGAGCACCAGGCTACAAGATGCACTCTGGGCATACAGAACAGCATACAAGACACCCATTGGGATGAGTCCTTTCCGCTTAGTTTATGGAAAAGCTTGCTATACCATGGCGGGAAGATGCAGAGAAACAAGGAGCTTGAGATCTTCCTCTTGGAAGATCCCCACATAGCAGAAGATTGAGCTAGTGGAGCGTCCAACTTACGGACGTTAAAGCAAAGTGCTAGGTGGGAGACAACCCACCATGGTATGATCGTTCTTTTCTTTATTTTTAGTTTTTCCTATTCAATAACTCTTCTCTTTCTTAGTACGTTCATGCATCTGCATTTACATGTTTTTATCTCCCAAAAAAAAAAATTTCGCTACGTGACGCGATCGCATCAGCGACGCGTCCGCGTCGTAAGGAGAGTAAAGAAAAAATAAAGATGAACAGAAAGTCACACTGGAGCGTGGCTGGAGGCATGCCAATGGCACAAATTAACCCACGCGACCACGTCACTGACGTGTTCACATCGCATGGGAATCATGGCCTCCCACGCGACCGCATGCCCCACGCGGCCGCGTGCCCTGAGTTTTCGACGTAAAAGGGTGCACAATGAAATATTGTGCGAGAGTGATGCTGGATTGGTGCTGGAAGCACAATCCTTATCACGCGACCACGTCGCCGACACGGCCGCGTCATCCATTTTCTGACGCACACTCACGCGATCGCGTGACCCACGCGATCGCGCCGTCCCAATTTTGGCAAATAAATTAATTTGAACAGAGAGTTGTGCTGGTGCGAGGCTGCACTCGCGCCAGAAGCATAACATGGGTCACGCGACCGCGTGACCTACGCGATCGCGTCACCATACTTGAAGCGCATCCACGCGAACGCGTGCCCCACGCGGCCGCGTCGCATGCGCCGCACAGCTCAACCTAAAATTGCCACATATCTTATCTTTCTCTCCTCCAAATCCTAATTTTTCTTTTCCCTCCTTATTTCTTCCTTCTCCCTTCTTCCTTTTATCTCACCTATCACTCTCTCTCTCTCTCTCACCTCCATTACCAAGGTTCTATTTTCTTCTTCCTTCTTCTCTTTTCTATCATTCTTATTATTTTATATATTATTTTCTTTTTCTTTTCTTTTTCTTTTCATTATTCATATTTTCCTTCTTCTTCTTTTCCTTTTTACATGGTATTAGAAATTTATTTGAGTCATTATTCCTCATTATATGCTTGTGGATTGTTGCAATTTGTTTGACAATTATTATTTTTAAGGGATTGCTTGCATGTTCACCTTCATACTTTCTATATCTTATTTACCATGCATGCCATGTGTTTGTGAAAAAGCCCATATAGCATTATGCACTTTTCTACATTACTTTACTCTACTATTTAATGCTTGCTTTTCACAAACTCTCTTTACTATTGTTTTAATTGAATTTAATTATCAATACAAACATTTTGGCTTGTTACAACTGATGCTTGGTCTATGCTACTCATGCCCTTTTCCGGCATGCCAATAAACACCTTGCATCTACTTATCTCTCGGTGCACTGACTATTTTTCATTGTTGGCTTTTCACATGTACTCGAGAGCCTATGCTAATGTCAACTACATCCTAATGTGCATCCATCACCACTCTTCCGTTCTCTTCCTTGCTATATATCTATTTGAATTTAATTTACTTTCTCCTCTCTTTTTAGGATGGCCACCAAGAAAGGAAAGGAGAAAGCAACTCCTAAACCCCCAGCAAGAAGAGGCACTAAAAGAGCATCAGTGGCAGAGCCATCTTCAACCACGGTCAAGCCCTCAACAAAAAGAGTTAAGAGGATAATAAAGGTTGATGACAAAGAGAAAGCCTTTCCAGCAAAGGAAACTGCGCGATTTCCCAATCGCTACTGTGAGCAGATGTTCCCTATCCTGGCAGAAAGGAACTATAACAATGAATACCTTCTTGTCCTCCCGTCCAATATTGCTACCTTTGTTGAGCCGCAAATTGAACGAAGATAATGGGGTTTCCTACGAAGACAGCCAAGGCAAGTCAATCTTTCTTGGGTAGTTGAGTTCTACTCTAACTTCTACATGCCAACCCTGCAGTCTGTTTATGTCCGGCAGAAATAAGTCCCCATTACAGAAACGGCCATTCAGCAAGCTCTGAGTCTTCCCCCTATTCCAGAAGGAATGGACGCCTTCCAAGAAGCCACACTTAAGCGCCAGAGGTACCAATTTGACTGGGACTCCGTTCTCGGAGTTATCGCATTACCTGACAGCCGTTGGATCTACGAATACCACCGTACCCGCCCTAAGGGAATATTGGCTTCAGCACTTACCTTGGAGGCTCGCGTATGGGCACAGATCATGTCCCATTACATCTTTCCGAGCACTCATGAGTCCTTCTTCACTGCGGACATGGCTGTTCTACTATGGTGCATCCTTACAGACCAACCTCTGAATCTCTCAAGACATATCCGGAATGCTATGGGACACGTACAAATTACGGGCAACTTACCTTTCCCCGCCTTGGTCTCAGATCTTGTCTCAGCAGCCGGAGTCTCCTACAGAGCTGGGGACACCAAAGTCGTGCTTCCACGGGATGATCAGTATGTCCCTAACGGGAAATACCTCAGACTTCCAGCAGCCACTACAAGTCTTCCTACTACTCCAGTTGAAGATAATCCTTCTTCAACACCACAAGCACCTACAACTGATGAATTGCTCCAACAGATAATCAAGAGGTTGGATCGGCAAGAACACAAAGCTAAGTTGAGAGAGCGCCGTAACAACCGAAGATTCAAACACCTCAGGGAGCTACTTAGAGGAGATTGCAAAGACTCAGACACCTCGGAATCCACTTCTTTTACTAGCACAGGGAGCCATGATGGTCCCAATTGTGGAGATACTACTACCAGCCCACCCCTGTTCCTGACAGACGGCACCGAGGACGGTGCAAAGCCTTAAGTGTGGGGAGGTCGGTCAGTACCTGACTTTCGGAGGTAATTTCTCTTCCCTAGCACCAATAATTAGGATCATGTTCATAATTATTTCCTTATCTCCTTCAATTAAGCATGAGGACATGCTAATGTTTAAGGTGCGGAGGTTGATAAACCACTATTTTATAGTTTATATTGTGTTTAATTGTGTGGTTTTGTCATGATCCTTACCCACTTATTCATTACATTAGCATGAAATTATAATTCCTTCCTGAATTTATAACATGTTTGAAAACTGCTTCCTAGAGACTTTAATTATGTATTTTTAATTCTCCTTTATTCCATTCGATGCCGTGATCTATGTGTTGAGTATTTCAGACTTTATAAGGCATGAATGAGTTGGAGATTGGAAAGAAAGCTAGCGAAAATGGAAGGAACACAAGAATTTGAGGAGATAACCAGCGAGAAGTGACGCGGTCGCCTGGCTCACGCGACCGCGCAAAGGAGAGCAAATCGCAGTGACGCGGCCGCATGGCTCACGCGGCCGCGCGAATTGGAAAAGCTCAAGCGACGCGGTAGCGTGGACGACGCGAACGCGTGGCAAGGAAAAGCGCGAGTGACGCGTCCACATGGATGACGCGATCGCGTGACATGTGCGATCTGCATAATCTGCAGAATTCGCTGGGAGCGATTTTGGACCTTATTTCGACCCAGTTTTCGGCCCGAAACAGCATACTAGAGCCAGAGAATATGCAGAAACAAAAGACAACATTCATTCTACACAGTTTTCAGTTTTAGATCTAGTTTTACTCCTTTAGGTTTTTCTCTCTAGGTTTTAGAATTTTAATTTTTAATTAGTCTTAGCATTGGAACATTGAGAAGAGTTATTTCCTCATCAAGAATTCGTCATTCTAGTTCGTTCTCTTAACTTGGTTTTATTCTTCCATGTTCTTTGCTTTGTTCAATTTTGTCATTTGAATACTTTCATGATTATTTAATACAAGGATTATTCCTTCCATTTTAATTTATTTTCCATTCCAATAATCACCATCAATAATTGAGATTCCAACTAATCAACTCCCAGTCAAGGCTTTTATTCATATTATTTAAATTTTCTCAATTTAATTTTCCATCTACTTAAATCAGCCTTTTGAAACATCTGATTAATAAAATAGCACACTTTTCTGCAACTCGTTGGGAGACGACCTGGGACTTAAACTCCCAGTAATTTTTAATTTAAACTCTCTGTGACATATTTCTAAATTGATAGGCAGATTTTTGGTGAGTTAAGAACTATACTTGCAACGTAACTATTTTAATAATTTTTAATTCACCAACTTCTGTGCCCCATCAGGATGCGACGATTACCTCTCTGATAACATTGAGGAACGAACTTAGATTTAGATCTTGGGGGATCACGAGGCCTTCATTGGTTGCTTGTTGTTTTTCTTTCGAAGCACTAGGACGAGAAGGAGGAACGATGTGCCGTTGTTATGGTGCAAGCCATCGTTTAGTGTAAGAGGAGAGGGAGATGGAGAGGGTGTATGAGAATGTATGTGAATGTGAGTATGGAATTGTGCACGAGAACTTTCAGGGATTCTGAGAGGTTTATGAGTGAATGTTCCTCTTTGTGTAGTAGTTTTCTTCCTCATCTTAGTGACACAGGGGTGTTGCAGTTTTTCAAGAAAATTTTGAAATGATGAGAATGAAAAATATGAAGAAGCATTCAAGATATATGAAGAGGTTTGCAATTGCTGCAAGTTAAAGAGTGTTCTCGAAAAAAGAGAAGTTTGGAACCCAAAATAAATTTTGATTTGAAAAGGATTTTTTCCAAGGTTGAAAAAGTTGTATTTTAAAATAATGATTTGAAATGTAGAAAGGACAAAAACTTGAAAAAAAAAAAGTTTTACTGTATGACAAAACCAATGAGTCCCACTTACCTACAAATAAACTGATATTGAGTCCCAGAGGGGTTGTGTTTAAGGAAACACATAGGACCATTTGAGATTTGAAAATAAAGTTTGGCCTACTTAAAATTATTTCAAAATTAGAATTCAGAACCTACGTTCCATATTGAAAGCTCTTCATTTGCCCAGAAATATCTCATTTCAACCTGTGAGACAAAAACTTCACACACTTCATCAACAAGATTAAAACAAAGACTTATAACAAAGTATCCTTAAATTTGTTTTTAATTTGCAGAATCTGTCTTCAACCAAAGGTTTTGTGAATATATCAGCTAGTTGTTCCCTCAATTTAATAAATTGAATATTGATATTCCTATTTTGAAAATGTTCTCTTATTAAGTAAAATCTCACTTTAATATGTTTTGTTCTTGAGTGGAAAATAGAATTTTTGGAAATATTAATGGCACTCATGTTATCATAAAACAAAAGAATATTTTCAGCTTTTAATTTCTAATCGGCTAACTGAGTTTTCAACCATAATAATTGGAAACAACAAGATAGGGTAGCAATATATTTGGCTTCAGCAGTAGACAGTGCAATGGTGGACTGCTTCCTCCTTGACTACACTTTCAAGGACCTGTCCAAAAAGTAGTAAATTCCAGAAATACTTCTGTTATCCACTATATCTCTAGCAAAATCTGCATCACAATATTCAACTACAAAAAAAAATCATCAAACCTAGGATACCATAAACCAAAATTGGATGTACCATGAACATATCTAATGATTCTTTTAACTACAGAAAGATGTGACTTTTTTAGTTGTGATTGGAATATTGAACAAACTCTAACACTTTACATCATGTCCGGTCTAGAGGATGTAAAATATATAAGAGAACCTATCATTCCTCTATACCTTGTTTTATCAACATCTTTCTCAGTTTCATTCTTTTCCAACCATGAGTTCAGATGCATTGATTTGCCCAGGGGCTTAGCATTCTCCATTCCGAATTTCTTAACTAGTTTCTTGGCATACTGATGGGTGAAAAATTAGATTTTCACACAAACTCACCAGCAAGTGTACCGGATCACATCAAGTAGTAATAACTCACAAGAGTGAGGTCGATCCCATAGGGATTGATGGATCAAGCAAATTTACTGAGGTGATTAGTTTAGTCAAGCTAACAGTGGTGAATTGGATGAAATTGAAGCAACAGAACATAAATTGCAGGAATTGTAAAATGCAGAAAGTAAATGGCAGAATCTTAAAAAGTAAGAAACGTAAATTGCATCAAATGTAAAGGGGATTGGGAGCAGGGAAATTAAATGAAGCTGTAAATCAAGCAATAAAAGAGATCTTGAGAACAAGTGACTGGAAATTTAAATTGCAGGAAGAGTAAATCAAGCTAGATCATGAACAGAATTAAAAAGTTGCAGAAAAAGAAATTGGAGTAGAAGATTGCAGAAATTGTAGCAGAGAAATGGAAATTGCATAAAGCTAAATTGAATTCTGAAATGTAGAGTGCAGAAAATAAAAGTGTATTAAAGAGAGCTTTCTATTCTATCCTACTCCTACTCCTATTGCTCTCTAGTAGAGCCAGCCTTTTTTTGAAATGAAATTGATGCCTTTATATAGGCTTTACAAAATGAAAATGAAATTGAAATTAAAAACAAATTACAATTTAAATGAAATTCCTAATCTAGCTTTTTCTTGTGCCTTTGAGTGATGTCCATGGGTTTTGCTTGCTTTGGTGTGTCGATGGGCTTGAATTGGAATTAATTGAGCCAGAGTTGCACTTAGAGTGGGCTCTTTTAGTTTGGCCTTGACTGAGAGTCGGTCAGGGTTGCTTGGTGCCCCTTCCAGTGGAGCGCTCTGATGAGCGGATATTTTATACGCTTTTTGGGGATAATTTCATATAGTTTTGAGTATGTTTTAGTTAGTTTTTAGTTTATTTCCAGTAGTTTTTAGGAAAAATTCATATTTCTGGACTTTACTATGAGTTGTGTGTTTTTCTGTAATTTCAGGTATTTTTCTGGCTGAAATTGAAGGAGCTGAGCAAAAATTTGATTCAGGATGAAAAAGGACTGCTAATGCTGTTGGATTCTGACCTCCCTGCACTCAAAGTGGATTTTCTGGAGCTACAGAACTCGAAATGGCATGCTTCCAATTGCGTTGGAAAGTAGACATCCAGGGCAGTTTTTGGCGCCGTTGCCAGGGATTGTTCGTGTTTGAACAACTGACGGATTATTTTGTTGCTTAGATTAGGAAAAATCTTTCTTTTTGGTTTAGAGTCTTTTATTAATTAACCCTTGTTAAAATACTTTAAATTTATAGCTCAGTTATTTAGAACGTGGTGTTTATGTTCATGATAATTGGCTATCATATTTTTAAAAAAAAAAAAACCTTTTTCAAAAATAATTTTTCTATTAAATCCTGTGCCAAACTTCAAGTTTGGTGTTTTCAAAAATAATCTTTCTTAAAATAAGGTCCCATAACTCATTTGGCTAGAACATTAATTTGATTGGGTTAGAATCTTTTATACTTTTTTTCAAAACATTCTTTTTCAAAAATATTTTTTTTCTATTAAATCTTATGCCAAACTTTAAGTTTGGTGTTTTCTTGTTGATTTCCCTTTGATTTTCGAAAATTTTGTTTGGTTTTCAAAAAAAAAAAATTTTAAGTTTGGTGTTCTTCCTTCATGTTCTTGTGTTCTTGTGAGTCTTCAAAGTGTTCTTGAGTTTTCCTTGTGTCTTGATCTTAAACTTTGTAAGTTTGGTGTTCCTTGGTGTTTTCCCTCTAAAATTTTCGAAAAACAAGGAGCATTAGATCTAAAAATTTTAAATCTTGTACTATCTTATTGTTTTTCTCTCTCCTCACTAAATTCAAAAATATCTTTTCAAAATATCTTTTCTAACTTCCTATCTTTTCAAAATTTGTTTC
>NC_029786.2:70095170-70102863 GCF_000816755.2 Arachis ipaensis
GACACAGCTAAGGCTGGACATCCAAGGCTTTAAACAAGGAGATAATGAATCTCTTTATGATGCCTGGGAGCGATACAGAGAGATGCTACGAAAATGCTCCTCTGAAATGTTTTCAGAGTGGGTTTAGTTAGACATCTTCTACTATGGGCTTGCGGAAGGAGCTCAGATGTCTTTAGATTACTCAGCTGGTGGATCTATCCATATGAGAAAGACAATTGAAGAAGCTCAAGAGCTCATTGATACAGTTGCCAGGAATCAGCATCTGTATCTAAGCAGCAACCCTTCCATGAATGAAGAGGTTAAAACAGTAACTGCTGAATTCAGTACTGTAGAACAAGCTGCTGAATTCAATCAGCAATTAGATTTTCTAACAAAACAGCTAGCTGAATTCAAAGACAGGTTACAGGAGACAAGGATAGCTAATATACATATGGAAGAACAGTTTAAGCAAACAAAGCAGCAGCTATCAAAGCAAATAGCAGAAGAATGCCAAGCAGTTCAATTAAGAAGTGGGAAAACATTAAATACCCCACCTCAAGGCATCAAAAATTCAAGAAATGAACACCCCACCAAAGATTCCCATGAGGACAGTAAGAGCCCAGGGAAAAATAATTCTGGCACTAAAACGCCAGAAAATGGGTGGAAGGCTAGCACTGAACGCCCAAACCATGCCCAAAACTGGCGTTCAGCGCCAGAAACAAGGCAGGATTGGCGTTCAACGCCACAAATGGGGCAGAATCCAGCGTTGAACGCCAAAAGGGGGCATAATCCAGCGTTGAACGCCCAAAACGGGCACATTTCTGGCGTTCAGGCGCCAAGAACAGACAGTGAGCTGGCGTCTAACATCACTCCAGCTTCTGACTCTGGTACGCAATTGCCAGAAGCTACCTCAGCTAAAGGATGATCCAGACTCCTTCAATAGGAGGATGATGAGAGCAGACATTGGTCTGGATAAAATTGGAGAGGACATCTGTATTCCTGGAACTAGGTGGACCACCAACACAAAGGGCGTCCCAAATCAACTCAAGAGGGAGGATCTCAAACCAGTTGCCAGAGGATGGCTGGACTTCATTGGGTATGGAGCTACAGAACTCGAAATGGCATGATTCCAATTGCGTTGGAAAGTAGACATCCAGGGCTTTCCAGCAATATATAATAGTCTATACTTTGCACAAGGATAGACGACGTGGTACAAGTTGTGAAAAGTGTGATTCGCAATTTGTGCTACCACGCTCCATTGGGTAAGTGAATGTAGCGTTCACTCCTTGTGGCATGCTTCCCTCGTGCGCGCTTGGCCTATCCTAGCGTTCAATAAGTGAACGCTGTGCTCAAATTGTGAGCGCTCTCCTTGTGTTGCGCGAATGATGCGCGCATTCTCCCCCTAGTGTTCACCTAAGTGAACGCTGCGCTTCCTTAATTGAGCGCTATTCTCTTTGGTTGAGTGCTCCTTGCTTCCAAAGCCAATTGTCACGAAAATGTTCACAAAAGTGAATGTAGCGTTTACTTTGGAAGTGAACGTTACTTCAAAAGTGTTGCTGAGTGTGGTTCTTGGTCTTTAAAGATGCCTATCACTTGTGCTTTAATCTCATGCCAAATATAGATTGCTATATATCGTTGAAAAGCTTTGAATGTCAGCTTTCTAATGCAACTGGAAGCGCATCAATTGGACATCTGTAGCTCAAGTTATGGTCTTTTGAAGAAGGCATGGTCGCGCTATTTTGGAGGCCGAAGATGTTCACTAAAGTGAACGTGACGTTCACTTTTCACTAAAGTGAACGTGGCATCCACTTGTTTGAACGCTGGCTGTTTGGAGGCCAAAGTTTAGCGCCAGCTTCTGAGGCCCAAACTTGATGTTCACCCCATACTATTATATATCGTTGAAAAGCTCTGGATGTCTACTTTCCAATTCATTTTAGAGCGCATCATTCCAAGCTCTACAGCTCAAGTTATCCTCCTTGGAAGGTGAAGAGGTCAGATGGCCTTACTGCAGGTTGATACTATGTTCATCTTTGCACTTTCGGGGTAAATTTTCTCCCTCAGATTTAGTGTCCGCCATGCAGTGCCATATATGCTTGGAAATCTCTAGATTCTTACTTTCTAATACCACTAAAATCACCTCATTTGGAGTTATGTAGCTCAAGTTATTCTTATTGGAGTGTGAAGAGGTCAGGGCTGCAAATCCTCTTTGCTCCTTTTGAGCTTAATTGAGCTTAATTTGTGCTTCTTTGCTTCTTTTTCTACTTATTTTCTACAAAGTTTATCAAATCAAAAGATCAAAGAAATATACCATTTAAGCACAAAAGAATGCAATATTTAAGCACTAATCATCAATTTCTTGTATGAAAAAGTATAGAAAAACATGACATGATGACATGTCATCACAACACCAAACTTAAACATTGCTTGTCCCCAAGCAAGAAAAGAATCATGCAGTACATTTTGACAAACCAAGGTGAGAAGAATAGCAAGTTAATATTCATGGTAGGCTAGTTTTCTATGCATGCTACAATCACAAAAGAAATGTAAATGATTGATGCTTCTATCTAGCTCATTTTATGAAATCTTTTCCTTATGTTTCTTCCTTGAAACAAGCTTTTGATTTTCTTATTAGCTTCTCCTTTTGGGTGTTTTACCCCATGAGTTGATAACAAAGCTACGATGCTAAATGCTTTGTTTTCAAGTATTGCCACTTGATACATAAGCACCACAAGTATTGAATTAGAGGACTTCATTAAGCTTATTTGTTTCTTTTCTTGACTCTCTAATCATTGATGCTCAGAACCTTGAGCCTTGAAGGAGTGCTTTTGCACTTGAGCCTAACCTTGACTTCTAAGTGTTTTGTTTTCAAGCTTTTTGCCTGATACATAAACACCACAAGTACTTAACAATGGAATTGTCATTGGTACTCAGAGCCTTCAGCTTTCTCATTCTTTCCCTTTTTTTTTTCTTGCCTTAATTTGCAATTGCTTCTTCAAGGTTTTCATTATTCCAAAAATTTCATAAAATGTCCTAGATGAAAACTTCAATTAAATACATTCAAATGCAATTGAGCAACAATTAATCATTCTAGCCTTCCAATACTTGTATGCACATGCTAAGTTCTTCTTTAATTCCTTTGTTTGTTTATGATCATGATACTTTACTGCTTTGAACTTTACAAAACTCAAGTTGGTAGTCATAGTGGCATAGCAACATGTTACAGATCAAGGTTCAGGCTATGCTTATTCATACACACATGTATACAGAGAAGATAAAGACAATCATGCAATTTAAAGTGCCAGAAACAAATAAGAGGAAAAGGAACTTTACAACCTTATAATTTATCTTTTCTATTGTTGTCATTTTCCTCCCATTCTTCCCCTTTCCCTTACCAAACTCAGAATGCTTGCTCATCCTCAAGCAACAATTAGGCACTGGTGATGGGACTAAGATGGATCATGAGTGTCTTACACAATGAAATGTTAGTAGTACATGTGTTTTTAGCAAGAAAAATTAAAGATAACCATGAAGGCACAGAGAAACAAAGACATTGTGATTGTAAAAATAAGATGGTGTGCATGATACATGATGAGTGGATAATTTATACCCTTGTTGGCATTGTTTTTACATAGTTATTAGTATGTTTTAGCTATTTTTTATTATATTTTTATTAGTTTTTATTCAAAAATCACATTTCTGGACTTTACTATGAGTTTGTGGGTTTCTATAATTTCAAGTATTTTCTGGATGAAATTGAGGGACTTCAGCAAAACTCTTATTCAGAGGCTGAAAAAGGACTGCAGATGCTGTTGGATTCTGACCCTCCTGAACTCGAAGTGGATTTTCTGGAGTTATAGATTCTCAATTGGCGCGCTCTCAATTGCGTTGGAAAGTAGTCATCCTGGGCTTTCCAGCAATATATAATAGTCCATACTTTGCCCGAGATTTGATGACCAAAACTAGCGTTCAAAGTCAGCCTAAAATTTTCTAGCGTAAAACGCCCAAACTGGCACTAGAATTGGAGTTAAATGCCCAAACTGGCACCAAAGCTGGCGTTTAACTCCTAGAACAGCCTAAGCATGAAAAAGCTTCAATGGTCAGCCCAAGCACACACCAAGTGGGCCCCAGAAGTGGATTTCTACACTATCTGCACTTAGTTACTCATTTTCTGTAACCCTAGGTTACTAGTTTAGTATAAAAACTACATTTAGAGATATACTTTGAGTCTTTTTGACAATCTTTGGACGTTTAGTCCTGAGACCTTAGACTATTTTTTACATTTGGAGGCTGGCCTCACGGCCATGCCTAGACCTTCTTTCACTTATGTATTTTCTACGGTGGAGTTTCTACACCCCATAGATTAAGGTGTGGAGCTCTGCTGTTCTTCATGAATTAATGCAAGTACTATTGTTTTTCCTTCAATTCACGCCTACTTCTTCTCCAAGATATACTCTTGTACTTAATTCAGTTAAGTCATAATGAAGGGGTGACCCGTGACAATCACCCACTATCTTCGTTACTCGCTTAGCCAAGATCCGCGTGCCTGACAACAACAAGCGGTCTACATGATGTTCAACGTAGTCATTGGACGACAGCTAGAGTATATTCTCTTGGATATCTAATACACGGACTGAGTCCATGAGATTAATATCTTCGTGGTATAGGCTAGAACCATTGGCAGCATTCCTGGGATCCGAAAAGTCTAAACCTTGTCTGTGGTATTCCGAGTAGGATCTGGGAAGGGATGACTGTGAAGAGCTTCAAACCTGCGAATGTTGGGGGTAGTGACAGTGTGCAAAAGGATCAATGGATCCTATTCCGACGCTAGCAGGAACCGACAGATGATTATCCATGCGGTTGCTGTACCTTGTATTTTTCATCCGAGACGAGAAATCCGACAGTTGATTAGCCGTGCAGAAACCGTAGAGGACCATTTTCACTGAGAGGATCCTACAGCTGCAAATGGAAGGGGGCACGCATGGTTGGAAGAAGGCAATAGGAAGGCAGAGGTTCAGAAGCAACAAAGCATCTTCAGACGCTTATCTGAATTTCCCACCAATGAATTACATAAGTAACTTTATTTTATTTTATGTTTTATTTATATTTTAATTATCAATACTCATAACCATTTGAATCTTCCTGACTGAGATTTACAAGGATGACCATATCTTGCTTCAAGCCAACAATCTCCGTAGGATCGACCCTTACTCACGTAAGGTATTACTTGGACGACCCAATACAATTGCTGGTTAGTTGCACCGGAGTTGTGAAAAGTGTGAATCACAATTTCGTGCATCAAGTTTTTGGCACCGTGGCCGGGGATTGTTCGAGTTTTGACAACTGATGGTTCATCTTGTTTCTTAGATTAGGTAATCTTATTTTATGTTTAAGCTTTTTATTTTTATTTTTATTTTCGAAATTTTTTTTTTAAAAAAATTACATATGTGTTTTCGAAAAATTCAAAAAAATGTGTTCTTCAAAGTTTTAAGAATGAATTCTAGAGATTCATGAGATATGTTTGAACCTGGCTAGCTGTTAAGCCATGTCTAATCTTTTGGACCGAGATTTTTACTTTCCATTGTAGAAAGGACATGTCTATATTTGTATGCTGAAGCTTGGCTGGCCATTGGCCATGTCTAATCTTTTGGACCGAAGCTTTAGACTAACATTACCGGAATCCTGGAATTCTTATTAAAAATTTTGAATTTCTTTATTTTCTTTTACCCAAATAATTTCGAAAAATACAAAAAAATCAATAAAACCATAAAAAAACCAAAAATTTTGTGTTTCTTGTTTGAGTCTAGTGTCAAATTTTAAGTTTGGTGTCAATTGCATCTTTTTAATTTTTCTTTAAATTTTAAAAAATTTATGCATGTGTTCTTTCTTGATCTTCAAGTTGTTCTTGATGATTTTCCTTGTTTGATCTTTAAATTTTTTTGTTTTGTGTCTTTTCTTGTTTTTCATATGCATTTTTGAATTATTAGTGTCTAAAGTTTAAAAATTTTTAAGTTTGGTGTCTTGCATGTTTTTATTTTCTTAAAAATTTTCAAAAAATATGTTCTTGATGTTCATCATGATCTTCAAAGTATTCTTGGTGTTCATCTTGACATTCAAAGTGTTCTTGCATATTTTTCTTGTTTTGATTCATAATTTTTATGTCATGTGTCATTTAGATGTTTTTCTCTCTCCTCATTAAAAATTCAAAAATAAAAAATAATATGGGTTCAGTTCGATTTTGGTCCCTAACGTAGGGGTTGAAAATTTGTTTCGTCCCCAACTTTTTTTTGCTACAAAATGATCCCAAAAGTTTTAGTTTGTTTTAAAATCGTTCTTTTTACCAATTTATTTTTTTATTACCAAATTACCCCTCATTAAAAAATTATAAAATAAAATAAATAAAAAAAAAGAAGAAAGAGTTTCTGGTTTCTTGTGGTTTCTTCTGGTTCTGCTGCTTCTGCATGCTTATGATTATCAATCTGGTTTCTGTGTTGTTGTTTTTCTTTTGATTCCATTATCCATTGAGTTCTAAGTTATGGGTTTTTGTTTTTCTGATTTTGGGTTCTAAGTTTTGATGATGACGATGATTTTGAGTTCTGGGTTGTTGTTCTTCTATTATTGTTGTTCTTCTATTTCTTGTTGTTTTTATTGTTGTTTGTTTGAGTTTAGATGATGATTTTTCTAAGTTCTAAGTTATGATGATGATGATTTTTCTGAGTTCTGAGTTCATTGGTGTTGTTTCTGCTTCTGCTTCTATTTTGCTTTTGTTTCTTATTCTGATTTTTGTCATGCTATGTTGATTAAGTGAATTTCTACTTCTGATTTGGCTTGAATTTGGAATTTTGATGCTGCTTAGATCCATTGTTGTTCTTCTGCATTTGTGCATCTGTTTCTGGTTAACATTGAGGAAGAAGATGGGTGTTAAGGAAGAAGAGGGGAGAGAGGGGTATTTTCGTCCAAAAGACAATTTTAAAATAAACTGAAACTTTGGGGACCATTTTATAGCAAAAAAAAAAGTTGGGGACGAAACAAATTTTCGACCCCTACGTTAGGGACCAAAATCGAACTTAACCCAAATAATATCTTTCCCTTATCTCACTCAAAAAGTTCGAAATTTTGGGTTGATTTAGCCAAAAAGTTTTAAAATTTAGTTGTTTCTTATTAGTCAAGTCAAAATTTCAATTTAAAAATTTTATCTTTTCAAATCTTTTTCATTTTTCTTTCATGTTTTTCGAAAATTCTTTCTTAAAATTTTTCAAAATCTTTTTCTTATTTTTGTTTCATATTTTTGAAATTAATGCTAATATTTAATGTTTTGAGTCAAAAATTTTAAGTTGTTGCTTGCCTATTAAGAAAGGTTCAATCTTTAAATTCTAGAATCATATCTTTTAGTTTCTTGTTAGTCAAGTCATCAACTTTAATTTCAAAAATCAAATCTTTTTAATTTCCTTTTCAATATTTTTCAAAATAAATTTCAAATCATATCTTTTTCAAAATTCAATTTCAAAATCTTTTCTAACTTCTTATCTTTTCAAAATTGATTTTCAAATCTTTTTCAATTAACCACTTGATTTTTTTGTTTGATTTTAAAAGTTTACTATTTCTTATCTTTTTCAAAACCACCTAACTATTTTTTTCTCTCTCTAATTTTCGAAAACCAACTAACAACTTTTTTCAAAAATATTTTTAATTAATTAATTTATTTAGTTTTCATATG
>NC_029786.2:70102904-70111740 GCF_000816755.2 Arachis ipaensis
CTTTCATTTTTTTTCTTAATTTTCGAATTCTAACTTAATTAATTAATTAAAAATAAAAATATTTTTCTTCTCCCTCTTTTTAAAATTCAAATTTCTTCTCTCTCTCATCTCTTTCTATTTATTTTATTTAATTACTAACACTTCTCTTCTTCTTAAAATTCGAACCCTCTCCCTCTCTCTGTGTTCGAATTCTTCTTATTCTCTCTCTACTTCATTCTTCTATTCTTCTACTCACATAATGGAATCTCTATACTGTGACATAGAGGATTCCTCTTCTTTTCTGTTCTCTTCTTTTTCATATGAGCAGAAACAAGGATAAGGACATTCTTGTTGAAGCTGATCCTGAACTTGAAAGGACTCTAAAGAGGAAGCTAAGAGAAGCTAAAGCACAACACTCTGGAGAGGACCTTACAGAAATTTTCAAAAAAGAAGAAGACATGGCAGCCGAACCCAATAACAATGGTGGAGGTGCAAGGAAGATGCTTGGTGACTTTACTGCACCATCTTCTGATTTCTATGGAAGAAGTATCTCAATTCCTTCAATTGTAGCAAACAACTTTGAGCTTAAGCCTCAATTAGTTTCTCTAATGCAGCAGAATTGCAAGTTTCATGGACTTCCATTGGAAGATCCTCATCAGTTCTTAGTTGAATTCTTGCAAATCTGTGATACTATCAAGACCAATGAGGTTAATCCTGAGGTCTATAGACTTATACTTTTCCCCTTTGCTGTAAGAGACAGAGCTAGAATATGGTTGGACTCACAACCTAAAGAAAGCTTGAACTCTTGGAAAAAGTTGGTCAATGCTTTCTTGGCCAAATTCTTTCTACCTCAAAAGTTGAGCAAGCTTAGAGTGGAAGTCCAAACCTTCATACAAAAGGAAGGTGAATCCCTCTATGAAGCTTGGGAAAGATACAAGCAATTGATCAGAAGGTGTCCTTCTGACATGCTTTCAGAATGGAGTATCTTATGTATATTCTATGATGGTCTGTCTAAATTGTCCAAGATGTCATTGGACCACTCTGTTGGTGGATCTCTTCATCTGAAAAAGACGCCTGAAGAAGCCCAGGAACTCATTAAAATGGTTGCAAATAACTAGTTCATGTACACTTCTGAAAGAAATCCTGTGAATAATGAGATAACTCAGAAGAAAGGAGTTCTTGAGATTGATACTCTGAATGCCATATTGGCTCAGAATAAAATATTGACTCAGCAAGTCAATATGATTTCTCAGAGTCTGACTGGAATGCAAGCTGCATCCGGCAGTACTAAAGAAGCTTCCTCTGAAGAAGAAGCTTATGATCCTGAGAATCCTGGAATGGAAGAAGTGAATTACATGGGAGAATCCTATGGAAACACTTACAATCCTTCGTAGAGGAATCATCTAAATCTCTCATGGAAGGATCAGCAGATGCCTAATCAAGGCTTTAATAATAATAATGGTGGGAAAAATAGGTTTGGCAATAGCAAGCCTTTTCCATCATCTTCTCAGCAACAGACAGAGAATTCTAAACAGAGCCTCTCTGACTTGGCAACCATAATCTCTAATCTATCTAAGACCACTCAAAGTTTCATGACTGAAATAAGGTCCTCCATTAGAAATTTGGAGGCACCAGTGTCAGCTGAGTAAAGAGTTACTAAACTCCTTCCAAGTACTCTCCCAAGCAATACAAAAGAGAATCCAAAAAGAGAGTGCAAGGCCATCAATATACCCCACATGGCTGAACCTGGAGAGAGTCAAAAGGCATTGATTTCCAATGAGGAAAACCTCAATGGATATCCACTGGCCACCAAGGAGTTCCCTAATGAGGAACCAAAGGAATCTAAGGCTCATACAGAGACCATAGAGAGTCCACTAAACTTACTGTTGCCATTCATGAGCTCTGATGAGTATTCTTCCTCTGAAGAGGATGAAGACATTGTTGAAGAGCAAGTTGCTCAGTATCTAAGAGTAATCATGAAGCTGAATGCCAAGTTATTTGGTAATGAGACTTGGGAGGATGAACCTCCATTGCTCATCAATGAACTGAATGATCTGGTTCAATTGAAATTACCTTAGAAGAAACAGGATCCTGGAAATTTCTTAGTACCCTGTACCATAGGCACCATGACTTTTGAGAAGGCTCTGTGTGACTTGGGGTCAGGAATAAACATCATGCCACTCTCTGTAATGGAGAAACTAGGGATCTTTGAGGTACAAGCTGCAAGAATCTCACTAGAGATGGCAGACAAATCAAGGAAACAGGCTTATGGACTTGTAGAGGATGTCTTAGTGAAGGTTGAAGGCCTGTACATCCTTGCTGATTTCATAATCCTAGACATTGGGAAGGATGAAGATGAATCCATCATCCTTGGAAGACCCTTCCTAGCCACAGTAAAAGCTGTGATTGATGTGGACAATGGAGAGTTAGTCCTTCAATTGAATGAGGACTACCTTGTGTTTAAGGCTCAAGGATCTTCATTGAAGAACGGATGCTTGACGGTTTAGAATTCAGAATAAATTTTCGTTGCAAGTATAGTTTCTAAACCGAGTAATCATCCTTTCTTACAAACGTTTTGGTTGTCACAAGTAACACACCCAATAAAATTTATAAACCGAAGTATTCAAACATCGGCTCGTCTTCTCAAGGAATTGCAGGGAGGTGTTCTTATTATTAGTTATAGAAAACAGTATTTTTGGGTTTGGAAAGGGTTGAATAAGGAAAATAAATTGCAGGAATTAATAAATTGATATCTAATAAAACTATTGGCAAGGTATGAAAATTCAGAAGTCCTATCTTAGTTATACTTATGAGAATTAAGTTTAATCCCACTTAGTTAACCTTTACGAAAGCAAGGGAAAGTCAAGTGGACTAATTAATTAGATTCCCAAGTCCTAGCCAACTCCTAAGGAAAGACTAGAGTTAGTGGAATTCCAGTTAATTAGAGAAATTAATCAACAATCATGATAAGTTTGATAACTCAAGAGCCTCCAGTTAATCAATTAAAGCCAAGAATACAAAAATCTAAATAAGAATCATAAATCTGAAATACCTCAATTTATATTAAATAAAGAAAATCCTAACATGAATGGTTCATAAGCCAATTTGGCAACATAAGTAATTAAATAAAAGCATTGAAGTATCTGAAAGTAAAAGAGAAATATAAAGTAAAAGGAATATTGAACCTGAGAGGAAGTTGAAATAATAAGAAATCCTAATCCTAAAACCTAAGAGAGAGAGGAGAGAACCTCTCCCTCTAAAAACTACATCTAAATTATGAAAAGTGAATAATTGAATACATCCCCATGAATGGATGCATTCCCCCACTTTATAACCTCTAATCTGTGCTTTCTAGACTTGGATCTGGGCCAAAAAGGGTTTCAGAAATCGCTGGGAGCGTTTTCTGCAGTTGCTGCATGTGGCGTCTGTCACGCGTCCGCGTGGGTCACGCCGTCGCGTCATCTGGGAGTTTTCCTTGTCAGGCGTTCGCTTTGGTCACGCGTACGCGTTATTTGCATTCTGCTCAAGGCACGCGTCTGCGTCAGTCACGCATTCGCGTCGCTGCCTTTTCGCGCTAGGCATGCGGCCGCGTCGTCCATGCGTTCGCGTCGCTGCCAGTTTCTTCAAAAACTCCATTTTGTGCTTTCCTTCCATTTTTGTATGTTTCCTTTCCATCTTTTAAATCATCCCTGCCTTAGGAGATCTGAAAATACTTAACACACAAATCACGGCGTCGAATGGTAATAAAAAGTAATTTAAAATAACTATTTTTAAAGCATAGGAAACCTGTTTTTCACATATATCACATAATAAGGAAGGGAAAGTAAAACCATGCAATTTCACATGAATAAGTGGGTGAAGGATTGAATAAATCACTTAAATTGAGCACAAAATACATAATAAAATATGGGTTTATCATCCATCTATAACCATGGAGAGGAAGCATGAAAAGCTTCTCTCAATACAGAGTCAAACAGAACCCCCACACTCTACTTCTAAGTTTGGTGTTGGGAGGCCACCATTAAGCTCTGAATCTCTATGAGGCTCTCTAAGAGCTCACTGTCAAGCTGTTGACATTAAAAAAGTGCTTATTGGGAGGCAACCCAATGTTATTTAATATTTATTTTTCTATTGTTATTTTATGTTTTCTTTAGGTAGATGATCATGTGGAGTCACAAAAATAACTGCAGAATTAAAGCAGAATCAAAAACAACATTAAAAATAACACACCCTGGAGGACAGGCTTACTGGCGTTTAAACGCCAGTAAGGATAGCAGAATGGGCATTTAACGCCCAGTCTGGCAGCATTCTGGGCGTTTAACGCCAGAAAAGGGTGTCTGGCGTCTGACTGGCATTAAACGCCAGAAATGGCAGAAAGACTGGCGTTTAACGCCAGAAAAGGGTGTCTGGCTGGCGTTAAACGCCAGAAAGGGGCAGCAGACTGGCGTTTAATGCCAGGGAAGGTAGCAGAGCTGGCGTTAAACGCCAGAATTGCCACACAGAGGGTGTTTAAATGCCAGAATGGTGCAGGGAGCAGAATTCCTTGACACCTCAGGATCTATGGACTCCACAAGATCCCCACCTACCCCACCTCTTCTTCTCTTCTCTTCACATCTTTCCATAACACTCTTCCCCAAACACCCTTGACCAATCCAATCAATACCTCTTCCCCAAACACCATTCACCTATCAAATCCTACCCTCTTCTCCATACTCTCTTCACCACTCGCATCCATCCATCATAAAATCCCACCTACCTCACCATTTAAATTCAAACCATTTCCCTCCCAAACCCACCCCTTCATAACCGAATTCTCTCTCTCTCTCTCTTACCCTATAAATACCCCTCCTTACCACCTTCCATTTCACACATCATACACACTTACCCCCGTGGCCGAACCCACTTCTCACCTCCATCTCCTCTATTTCTTCTTCTTCTCCTCCTTTCTTTTCTCTTTTGCTCGAGGATGAGCAAATATTTTAAGTTTGGTGTGGAAAAATCTCTACTTTTTATTTATTCCATAACCATTAATGGCACCTAAAGCCGGAGAAACCTCTATGAAGAGATGGAGATGGGGATGGAGATGGAGAGATTCATCTCAAAGGTCCATCAAGACCACTTCTATGATGTTGTGGCCAAGAAAAAGGTGATCCCCGAGGTCCCCTTCATGCTCAAAAAGAGTGAATATCGGGAGATCCGACGTGGGATTCAAAGAAGAGGTTGGGAATCTTTCACCAACCCCATCCAACAAGTCGGGATCTTAATGGTTCAAGTGTTCTATGCTAATGCATGGATCACTAAGAACCATGATCAAAGTGTGAAGCCGAACCCAAAGAATTGGCTCACAATAGTTCGGAGGAAATACTTGGATTTCAGTCCGGAAACTGTGAGGTTGGCATTCAACTTGCCAATCATGAGAGGAGACTTCATCCTTTCACTAGAAGAGTCAATTTTGATCAAAGGTTGTACCAAGTCCTCATGGACATCTGTGTGAAAGGAGCTCAATGGAAGAGAGACTCAAGAGGCAAGTCGGTTCAATTAAGAAGGCCTGACCTCAAACCCGTGGCTAGGGGATGTTGGAGTTCATCTAACGCTCTATCATTCCTACTAGTAACCGGTCTAAAGTTACTATAGACCGGGCTATCATGATCCATAGTATCATGATTGGAGAGGAAGTAGATGTTCATGAGATCATATCTCTAGAACTATACAAGGTGGCTGACAAGCCTTCCACTTTGGCAAGGTTAGCCATCCCTCATCTCATCTGTCACCTATGCAATTCAGCTGGAGTTGTCATAGAGGAAGACACCCTCATTTAAGAGGACAAGCCCATCACTAAGAAGAGGATGGAGCAAACAAGAGAGCCCACTCATGGACCTCAACAAGAGCATGAGGAAATTCCTCATCATGAAATCCCTGAAATGCGTCAAGGGATGCATATTCCTCCACATAACTATTGGGAGCAACTCAACACCTCTTTAGGAGATTTGAGTTCTAATATGGAGCAACTAAGAGTGGAGCACCAAGAGCACTCCATCATCCTCCATGAAATCATATAGGACCAAAAGCCCATGAGAGAGGAGCAGCAAAGGCAAGGAAGAGACATAGAGGAGCTCAAGCACTCCATAAGATCTTCAAGAAGAAGAACTAGCCGTCATCACTAAGGTAGACCCGTTCTTTAATTTCCTTGTTCTTATTTTTCTGTTTTTCGATTTCTATGCTTTATGTTTTATCTATGTTTGTGTCTTTATTATATGATCATTAGTGTCTAATGTCTATGTCTTAAAGCTATGAATGTCCTATGAATCCTTCACCTTTCTTAAATAAAAAGTTTATTTTCTGAAAAAGAAAAAGAAGTACATGAATTTTGAATTATATCTTGAGAATAATCTAATTATGTAATGTGGTGGCAATACTTTTTGTTTTCTGAATGAATGCTTGAACATTGTATATTTTTTATATTGTTGTTTATGAATGTTAAAATTTTTGGCTCTTGAAAGAATAATGAAAAAGGAAAAATGTTATTGATGATCTGAAAAATCATAAAATTGATTCTTGAAGCAAGAAAAAGTAGTGAAGAACAAAGCTTGTGAAAAAAATGGCGAAAAAAAAGAGAAAAAGCAAGCAGAAAAAGCCAATAGCCCTTTAAACCATAAGGCAAGGGTAAAAAGGATCCAAGGCTTTGAGCATTAATGGATAGGAGGGCCCAAAGGAATAAAATCTTGCCTAAGCGGCTAAACCAAGTTGTCCCTAACCATGTGCTTGTGGCGTGAAGGTGTCAAGTGAAAAGCTTGAGACTGAGCGATTAAAGTCGTGGTCCAAAGCAAAAAGAGTGTGCTTAAGAGCTCTGGGCACCTCTAACTGGGGACTTTAGCAAAGCTGAGTCACAATCTGAAAAGGTTCACCCAGTTATGTGTCTATGACATTTATGTATCCGGTGGTAATACTGGAAAACAAAATGCTTAGGGTCACGGCCAAGACTCATAAAGTAGCTGTGTTCAAGAATCAACATACTGAACTAGGAGAATCAATAACACTATCTGAATTCTGAGCTCCTATAGATGCCAATCATCCTGAACTTTAAAGGATAAAGTGAGATGCCAAAACTATTCAGAAGCAAAAGCCACTAGCCCCGCTCATCTAATTAGAAATGAGCTTCATTGATATTTGAAATTTATTGTATTTTCTCTTCTTTTTATCCTATTTTGATTTTAGTTGCTTGGGACAAGCAACAATTTAAGTTTAGCGTTGTGATGAGCGGATAATTTATACCCTTTTTGGTATTATTTTTACATAGTTTTTAGTATGTTTTAGCTACTTTTTATTATATTTTTATTCAAAAATCACATTTCTGGACTTTACTATGAGTTTGTGTGTTTTTCTGTGATTTCAGGTATTTTCTGGCTGAAATTGAGGGACCTGAGCAAAAATCTTATTCAGAGGCTGAAAAAGGACTGCAGATGCTGTTGGATTCTGACCCTCCTGCACTCGAAGTGGATTTTCTAGAGCTACAGAAGCCGAATTGGCACGCTCTTTATTGTGTTGGAAAGTAGACATCCGGAGCTTTTCAGAAATATATAATAGTCCATACTTTGCCCGAGATTTGATGGACCAAACTTGCGTTCAAAGTCAGCCTAAAACTTTCTAGCGTAAAATGCCCAAACTGGCACCAAAGCTGGCGTTTAACTCCTAGAACAGCCTAAGCACGAAAAAGCTTCAATACTCAGCCCAAGCACACACCAAGTAGGCCCCAGAAGTGGATTTCTGCACTATCTGCACTTAGTTACTCATTTTTTGTAACCCTAGGTTACTAGTTTAGTATAAAAACTACATTTAGAGATATACTTTGAGTCTTTTTGACAATCTTTGGATGTTTAGTCCTGAGACCTTAGACTATTGTTTACATTTGGAGGCTGGCCTCACGGCCATGCCTAGACCTTCTTTCACTTATGTATTTTCTGCGGTGGAGTTTCTACACCCCATAGATTAAGGTGTGCAGCTCTGCTGTTCTTCATGAATTAATGCAAGTACTATTGTTTTTCCTTCAATTCACGCCTACTTATTCTCCAAGATATACTCTTGTACTTAATTTAGTTAAGTCAGAATGAAGGGGTGACCCGTGACAATCACCCACTATCTTCGTTACTCGCTTAGCCAAGATCCGCGTGCCTGACAACCACAAGCGGTCTACATGATGTTCAACGTAGTCATTGGACGACAGCTGGAGTATATTCTCTTGGATATCTAATACACGGACCGAGTCCATGAGATTAATATCTTCGTGGTATAGGCTAGAACCATTGGCAGCATTCTTGGGATCCGAAAAATCTAAACCTTGTCTGTGGTATTTCGAGTAGGATTTGGGAAGGGATGACTGTGAAGAGTTTCAAACCTGCGAATGTTGGGCACAGTGACAGTGTGCAAAAGGATCAATGGATCCTATTCTGATGCTAGTGGGAACCGACAGATGATTAGCCATGCGGTAGCTGTACCTGGTATTTTTCATCCGAGACGAGAAATCTGACAGTTGATTAGCTGTGCAGAAATCGTAGAGGACCATTTTCACTGAGAGGATCCTACAGCTTGCCATGGAAGGGAACACGCATGGTTGAAATAAGGCAATAGGAAGGCAGAGGTTCAGAAGCAACAAAGCATCTCCAGACGCTTATCTGAAATTCCCACCAATGAATTACATAAGTAACTTTATTTTATTTTATGTTTTATTTATATTTTAATTATCAAGACTCATAACCATTTGAATCTGCCTGACTAAGATTTATGGTGCACGAAATTGTGATGTCCAGGCTCGAACAATCCCTGGTAATGGCTCCAAAGCTTGGTGCTTTGATCTTAATTC
>NC_029786.2:70112014-70122374 GCF_000816755.2 Arachis ipaensis
GAGAAGAAGAAATATGGAGAGGGAGAGGGATATGTGGTTTCGGCCAAGGAGAGTGTGGAGGGGTGTGTTGTGTGAATTTGATGAAGAAAGGAGGGCTTTATATAGGGAAGGGAGGGGGGGTTAAGGTTCGGCCATATGGGTGGGTTTGGGTGGGAAATTGGTTTTGAATTAGTAACTAGATCCTACTAAAAACATACTAAAAACAATGCCAAAAAGCGTATAAATTATCCGCTCATCAATTTACAAGGATGACCATAGCTTGCTTCAAGCCAACAATCTCCGTGGGATCGACCCTTACTCACATAAGGTATTACTTGGACGATCCAGTGCACTTGCTGGTTAGTTGCACTGGAGTTGTGAAAAGTGTGAATCACAATTCCGTGCACCAATACATTGCATAAAGAATGAGTGGAACACCAAACTTAGTGTGACACTTTCACTTGGAATTTATGCAAGTATCCAGTAAAGAATGGAAGCAAATTTTGTTGCATAGAAACACCAAACTTAGAATGCAACCATATGTCAATTTATTTGAACTAAAACTAAACAAAGGGAACTATTATATGTTAAATACAATCACCAAGCAAAGAATCTGTCATGAATAAGGATTTCTTGGTGAGGTATTTAACAAAAATAGTTAAGGAGCAAAATAAATGAAAACATAAACGACAAAGAATTGATTAAAACAAAGATAACAATAAAAATGTTAATCCAAAAGAAAGATAACTTTGCAGAGGCATTATGATTATGCAGACAAGTAGTGTTGCTGAATGACTTGCATAGAAAAATAAGCGGCACACCAAACTTAGAATCTTAGTGTGACACTTTCAATTAGAATTGATGCACTCATCCAGAGGGATTGAAAACAAAGTGTTGCATTGCAACACCAAACTTAGAATATAATCATATGTCAATTTATTGAAATTTAAACAAAGCAGACAGAGAAAATAAACAAAGCAAAGGAATGAAATGTTACCTAAGGTTGGGTTGCCTCCCAACAAGCGCTCTTTTAGTGTCATTAGCTTGACATGTTGTTCTTCACTTTCTTCCTCTTCTTCCAGTTTGTTAAGAGGAATGACCTCAAGTGGAGAGATGAACCAGCTAATGTCCCCTGTCTTGGCCTCTCCTCAGCAAGCTTCCTTTTGTTAATGGCTTGATTGAGCTTGCTTGCTGGATCAGGGGTAGGATCAGTGCTCTTGTTAGTTGCCTTCAATTCTTTGGATTCAAGACTTGGTTGCTGTGTGATTATTGGAGTTTTATCTTCATCCAGAGCCTTTTGAATTGCTGGCTCAATGAGCCCTTCATCTATGTAATCCTCAGCTTCAATTGAGCGTGACACTCCTTGATTGGTTTCCTCCCCTTCTTCTGCTTGATTTTCCATGAAGTCTTTTGGGAGTGAAGTTTCATGTTCCTCTGTCACCTCAATTAACTTCTGTGGATATGCAGTTTTAGGTTCAAATACCTCCACCACCTCATTCTTCATTGAAAGTTTGCTTGACACAGGTGCTTCTTCTTCTTGTTCTTCCACTTCCTCCTTCACAAATTGGTCTTCATCCTCCTTGCTTAGTGGTTCTGAGTGTTTTCTTATGTTTTCCAAGTGTTCATCCATCTTTTGAAGGAGAATTTTTTGTCTTCTCCAGGATTGTTCTTGTCTTTCCAATAATTCTCTAGACTTTTGAAGGGGATCCTCAGTTACTAGCTGGTGCACGAAATTGTAATCACACTTTTCACAACTCCAGCGCAACTAACCAGCAAGTGCACTGGGTCGTCCAAGTAATACCTTACGTGAGTAAGGGTCGATCCCACGAAGATTGCCGGCTTAAAGCAAGCTATAGTTATCTTGTAAATCTTAGTCAGGAGATTAATGATAAAAAATGATTTTGTTTATGAAAAGTAAATAACATGAAATGAATGGTACTTGTGATTCAGTAATGAGGAACATGTTGAGGTTCCGGAGATGCTCTGTCGTCTGAATCTCTGCTTTCCTACTGTCTTTTTCTACAAACACGCATGGCTTCCTTCAATGGCAAGCTGTATGTTGGTGGATCACCGTTCTCAATGGCTACCATCCGTCCTCTCGGATGAAAAATACCAGGCACAGTCTCTGTACGGCTAATCAACTGTCGGATCTCTCATCTCGGATGAAAAATATCAGGTACAGCTACCGCACGGCTAATCATCTGTCGGTTCTCACTTGTGTCGGAATAGGATCTCTCTATACTTTTGCACACTGCCACTGTGCCCAACATTCGCGAGTTTGAAGCTCGTCACAGTCATCCCGTTCCAGATCCTACTCGGAATACCACAGACAAGGTTTAGACTTTCTAGATCTCAAGAATGCTGCCAATTGGTTGTAGCCTCTACCACGAAGGTTCTAATCTCACGGATTCGAATGCTCTGTTGTCAGGAGATGTAAATCGAACTCGTGGATTAGAAACCCAAGAGATACGCACTCAAGCTGTCGCCCAATGACTACGTTGAGCTCAGGTAGAATGGGAGTGGTTGTCAAGCACGCATTCATAAAATTGAGAATAATGATGAGTGTCATAGATCATCATATTCTCTATATTGAAGTACAAGTGAGTATCTTACAACAGAATCAAGCGTGATTAAATAGAAAACAATAGTAATTGCATTAATCTATTGAGACACAGCAGAGCTCCTCACCCCCACCTATGGGGTTTAGAAACTCATGCCGTAGAAGATACAATATGAAATGTAAAATGTCATGAGTTGCAAAATGAATCTCTAAAAGTAGTTTTTATACTAAACTAGTAACTTAGGTTTACAGAAAATGAGTAACTAGGTGTAGATAGTGCAGAATTCCACTTCCGGGACCCACTTGGTGAGTGTTTGGGCTGAGCTTTCAAGCTTCCACGTGCATATGCCTCAAATTGGAGTTAAACACCACCCTGGGTGCCAAAATGGTCGTTTAACGCCAAGAAGTGTGACAGTTCTGGCGTTTTACGCCAGAAAAGGGTCTCTCGCTGGCGTTTAACGCCAGTTTGGGCCATCAAATCTCGAGCAAAGGATAAACTATTATATATTTCTGGAAAGCCCAAGATGTCTACTTTCCAACGCAATTGAGAACCTGCCAATTGGGCTTCTGTAGCTCCAGAAAATCCACTTGGAGTTCAGGAGGGTTAGAATCCAACAACATCTGCAGTCCTGTCTCAGCCTTTGAATCAGATTTTTATTTAGGTCCCTCAATTTCAGCCAGAAAATTTCTAAAATCACAGAAAAACACACAAACTCATAGTAAAGTCTAGAAATGTGATTTTTGCATAAAAACTAATAAAAATATAATAAAAAGTAACTAAAACATACTAAAAACTATGTAAAAACAATGCCAAAAACGGTATAAATTATCCGCTCATCACAACACCAAACTTAAATTGTTGCTTGTCCCCAAGCAACCAAAAACAAAATAGGATAAAAAGAAGATAAAATACAATAATTTTCAAAAATATCAATGAAGATTAGTTTTAATTAGATGAGCGGGACTAGTAGCCTTTTGCCTCTGAACAGTTTTGGCATCTCACTTTATCCTTTGAAGTTCAGAATGATTGGCATCCATAGGAACTCAGAATTCAGATAGTGTTATTGATTCTCCTAGTTTAGTATGTTGATTCTTGAACACAGCTAATTTATGAGTCTTGGCCGTGACCCTAAGCATTTTGTTTTCCAGTATTACCACCGGATACATAAATGCCACAGACACATAACTAGGTGAACCTTTTCAGATTGTGACTCAGCTTTGCTAGAGTCCCCAGTTAGAGGTGCCCAGAGTTCTTAAGCACACTCTTTTTGCTTTGGATCACGACTTTAACCACTCAATCTCAAGCTTTTCACTTAGACCTTCATGACACAAGCACATGGTTAGGGACAGCTTGATTTAGCCGCTTAGGCCAGAATTTTATTCCTTTGGACCCTCCTATCCATTAATGCTCAAAGCCTTGGATCATTTTTACCCTTGCCTTTTAGTTTAAAGGGTTATTGGCTTTTTCTACTTTTTTTTTCGCAAGCTTTGTATTTTTCACTGCTTTTTCTTGCTTCAAGAATCAATTTTATGATTTTTCAGATTATCAATAACATTTCTCTTTTTTCATTATTCTTTCAAGAGCCAACTGATGAGCGGAAAATTTATACGCTTTTTGGCACTGTTTTTACAAAGTTTTTAGTATGTTTTAGTTAGTTTTTACTATGTTTTTATTAGTTTTTATTCAAAAATTACATTTGTGGAATTTATTATGAGTTTGCGTGTTTTTTTGTGATTTCAAGTATTTTCTGGCTGAAATTGAGGGACCTGAGCAAAAATCTGATTCAGAGGCTGAAAAAGGACTGCAGATGCTATTGGATTCTGTCCTCCCTGCACTCGAAATGGCTTTTCTGGAGCTACAGAAACCCAATTGGCGTGCTCTCAATTGCGTTGGAAAGTAGACATCCTGGGCTTTTCAGAAATATATAATAGTCCATACTTTGCCCGAGTTTTGACGACGCAAACTGGCTTTTAAACGCCAACTTCCTGCCCTATTATGGCGTCAAACGCCAGAACTGAGTTACAAGCTGGAGTTAAATGCCCAAACTGGCACCAAAGCTGGCGTTTAACTCCAAGAAAAGTCTCTACACATGAAAGCTTTAATGCTCAGCCCAAGCACACACCAAGTGGATTTCTGCATCATTTACTTATCTCTGTAAACCCTAGTAACTAGTTTAGTATAAATAGGACTTTTTACTATTGTATTTACATAATCTTTTGATCATTTTTGAGACTATCTTTGTATCACTCTTGATCTCTTGATCACGTTTAGGGGGCTGGCCATTCGGCCATGCCTGGACCCTCATTACTTATGTATTTTCAACGGTGAAGTTTCTACACCCCATAGATTAAGGTGTGGAGCTCTGCTGTTCCTCGTGAATTAATGCAAAGTACTTTTGTTTTTCTATTCAATTCAAGCTTATTCTTATTCTAAGATATCCATTCGCACACAAGAACATGATGAATGTGATGATTATGTGACGCTCATCACCATTCTCACTTATGAACGCGTGCCTCACAACCACTTCCGTTCTACATGAAAACAAGCTTGAATGCGTATCTCTTGGATCTCTCTTCAACGATTCACATCGTCTCTCCTGACAACAGAGCATCTGAATCCGAGATCAGAATCTTCGTGGTATAGGCTAGAATCAATTGGCAGCATTCCTGAGATCCGGAAAGTTTAAACCTTGTCTGTGATATTCCGAGTAGGATCTGGGAAGGGATGACTGTGACGAGCTTCAAACTCGCGACTGTGGGGCGCAGTGACAGTGCGCAAAAGGATCATTGGATCTTATTCCGACACGATCGAGAACCAACAACTGATTATCCATGTGGTAGCTGTGCCTGGTATTTTTCATCCGAGACGAGAAATCCGATAGTTGATTAGCCGTACGGAAACCGTAGAGGACCATTTTTACTGAGAGGACGGGAGGTAGCCATTGACGACGGTGATACCCAACATACAGCTTGCCATGGAAAAGAGTATGAATGATTGAATGAAAGCAGTAGGAAAGCAGAGTTTTAGAAGGAACAAAGCATCTCCATACGCTTATCTGAAATTCTCACCAATGAATTACATATGTATCTCTATCCTATTTTATGCTTTAATTATCCTTTAATTATCAAAATCCCATAACCATTTGAATCTGCCTGACTGAGATTTACAAGATGACTATAGCTTGCTTCAAGCCGACAATCTCCGTGCGATCGACCCTTACTCACGTAAGGTTTATTACTTGGACAACCCAGTGCACTTGCTGGTTAGTTGTGCGAAGTTGTGAAGAAAAATTGAGATTATGATTGTGCATACCAAGTTTTTGGCGCCGTTGAGATCACAATTTCGTGCACCAAGTTTTTGGCGCCGTTGCCGGGGATTGTTCGAGTTTGGACAACTGACGGTTCATCTTGTTGCTCAGATTAGGTAATTTTATTTTACTTTTAAACTTTTTATTCGTGTTATTTTTGAAAAAAAAAATTTCAAAAAATTTTCTATTTTATCCTTCAAAATTTTTAAGAATGAATTCTAGAGTTTCAGATGATGCTTTTATCATCACAGGAGCTAGTTGATTCCCATCAATTTGATTGCATGATTCCCGGAATTCTTATTAAAAATTTTGGATCTCTTTTATTTTCTTTTCCTAATTAATTTTCAAAAAATACAAACAAAATTTATAAAACCATAAAAAACCAAAAAAAAAAAATCTTTATGTTTCTTGTTTGAGTCTAGTGTCAAATTTTAAGTTTGGTGTCAATTACATCCTTTTAATTTTTCTAAAAAAAATTTTCGAAAACTCATGCATGGTGTTCTTCATGATCTTCAAGTTGTTCTTCATGATTTTCCTTATTTGATCTTTGCATTTTCTTGTTTTGTGTCTTTTCTTATTTTTCATATGCATTTTCAATTTATTAGTGTCTAAACATTAGAAATTTCTAAGTTTGGTGTCTTGCATGTTTTTCTTTTCTTAAAAATTTTCAAAAATAAGTTTTTTGTGTTCATCTTGATCTTCAAAGTGTTCTTGGTGTTCATCTTGACATTCAAAGTGTCTTGCATGAATTTTTGTTTTGATCTTAAATTTTTATGTTTTGCATCATTTTTATGTTTTTCTCTTTCCTCATTAAAATTCAAAAATAAAAAATATCTTTCCTTATTTCACTCATGAATTTCGAAAATTTGAATTGATTTAGTCATAAAAGTTTTAAAATTTAGTTGTTTCTTATTAGTCAAGTCAAAATTTTCAATTTAAAAATCCTATCTTTTCAAAAGTTTTTCAAAAATCAAATCTTTTTCATTTTTCTTTCATAATTTTTGAAAACTTTAAACTTTGATTTTCAAAATCTTTTTCTTATTTTTATTTCATATTTTTGAATTCAATGCTAACAATTAATGTTTTGATTCAAAAATTTTCAAGTTGTTACTTGCCTATTAAGAAAGGATCAATCTTTAAATTTTAAAAATCATATCTTTTAGTTTCTTGTTAGTCAAGTAATCAACTTTAATTTTCAAAATCAAATCTTTTTAAACTTCCAATTCAAATATTTTTCAAAATCAATTTCAATCATATCTTTTTCAAAATCAATTTCAAAATCTTTTCTAACTTCTTATCTTTTCAAAATTGATTTTCAAATCTTTTTTAATTAACTACTTAACTTTTTGTTTAATTTTAAAAAGTTTTCTATTTCAATCATATCTTTTTCAAAACTACCTAACTACTTTTCTCTCTCTCTAATTTTTGAAAATCACTAACCAATTTTTCAAAAATCTTTTTAATTAAGTAATTTATTTAGTTTTCAAATTTTATTTTAATTCTCTTTTCAATTTTTGAATACTAACCAATAATTAAAATAAAAATAAAAATATTTTCCTTTTATTTTAATTTAAATTCGACTTCTCTCACTCTCGTCTCTCTCTATTTATCTATTTATTTACTAACACTTCTCTTCTTCTTATAATTCGAACCCTCTCTCCCTCTCTGTGTTTGAATTCTTCATCTTCTCTTTTCTTCATTCTACTCTTCTATTCTTCTACTCACATAAAAGAATCTCTAACTGTGACATAGAGGATTTCTCTTCTTTGCTACTCTTCTTTTTCATATGAACAGGAACAAGGATAAGAATATTCTTGTTGAAGCTGATCCTGAACCTGAAAGAACTCTTAAGAGGAAACCAAAAGAAGCTAAGGCACAACCCTCTGTAGAGGACCTGACAGAAATTTTCAAAAAAGAAGGAGACATGCCGAACCTAATAACAATGGTGGAGGTGCAAGGAAGATGCTTGGTGACTTTATTGCACCCTCTTCCAACTTCTATGGAAGAAGCATCTCAATTCCTGCAATTGGAGCACACAACTTTGAGCTTAAGCCTCAATTAGTTTCTCTAATGCAGTAGAATTGCAAGTTTCATGGACTTCCAATGGAAGATCCTCATCAGTTTTTAGCTAAATTCTTGCAAATCTGTGAAACTGTCAAGACCAATGGAGTTGATCCCGAGGTCTACAGGCTTATGCTTTTCCCTTTTTCTGTAAGAGACAGAGCTAGAACATGGTTGGATTCACAACCTAAGGAAAGCCTGAACTCTTGGGAAAAGCTGGTCAGTGCTTTCCTGGCCAAATTCTTTCCACCCCAAAAGATGAGCAAGCTTAGAGTGGAAATCCAAACCTTCAGACAGAAGGAAGGTGAGTCCCTCTATGAAGCTTGGGAAAGATATAAGCAATTGATCAAAAGGTGTCCTTCTGACATGCTTCCAAAATGGAGCATCATATGTATATTCTATGATGGTTTGTCTGAGTTGTCAAAAATGTCATTGGACCATTCTGCAGGAGGATCTCATCATCTGAAAACCCCTATAGAAGCTCAGGAACTCATTGAAATGGTTGCAAATAACCAGTTCATGTACACCTCTGAGAGGAGTCCTGTGAACAATGGGACGCCTCAGAAGAAGGGAGTTCTTGAAATTGATACTCTGAATGCCATATTGGCTCAGAACAAAATATTGACTCAGCAAGTTAATATGATTTCTCAGAGTCTGAATGGATTGAAAGCTGCATCCAACACTACTAAAGAAGCATCTTCTGAAGAAGAAGCTTATGATCCTGAGAAGCCTACAATGGCAGAGGTGAATTACATGGGAGAACACTATGGAAACACCTATAATCCTTCATGGAGAAATCATCCAAATTTCTCATGGAAGGACCAACAGAAGCCTCAACAAGGCTTCAACAATAATGATGGAAGAAATAGGTTTAGT
The DNA here is from genome assembly GCF_000816755.2 of Arachis ipaensis. NCBI lineage: Eukaryota > Viridiplantae > Streptophyta > Magnoliopsida > Fabales > Fabaceae > Arachis > Arachis ipaensis. The sequence continues at coordinate 70,120,799 of NC_029786.2, forward strand.
AATAGCAAGCCTTTTCCATCATCTTCTCAGCAACAGACAGAGAATTCTGAACAAAGCCATTCTAGCCTGGCAGCCATAGTCTCTGATCTATCCAAGACCACACTAAGTTTCATGAATGAAACAAGGTCCTCCATTAGAAATTTGGAGGCACAGGTGGGTCAGCTGAGTAAGAAGATTACTGAAACTCCTCCCAATACTCTCCTAAGAAATACAGAAGAAAATTCCAAAAGAGAGTGCAAGGCCATAACCATGACCAACATGGCCAAACCTGGAGAGAGTGAGGAAGACATGAGTCCCAGTGAGAAAAGCCTCATAGGACATCCTCTGGACAGAAAGGAGTTTCCCTTTGAGGAACCAAAGTAATCTGAGGCTCATACAGAGACTATAGAGATTCCATTGAACCTCGTTCTGCCATTCATGAGCTCTGATGAATATTCTTCCTCTGAAGAGGATGAAGACATCACTGAAGAGCAAGTTGCTAAGTACCTTGGAGCAATCATGAAGCTGAATGCCAAGTTATTTGGTGATGAGACTTGGGAGGATGAACCCCCCCCCTTGTTCACCAATGAACTGAATGCATTAATGAGGCAGACATTACCTCAGAAGAAACCGGATCCCAGAAAATTCTTCATACCTTGTACCATAGGCACCATGACCTTTGAGAAGGCTCTGTGTGACCTGGGGTTAGGGATAAACCTCATGCCACTCTCTGTAATGGAGAAACTGGGAATCTTTGAGGTACAAGCTGCAAGAAGCTCACTAGAGATGGCAGATAAATCAATGAAACAGGCTTATGGACTAGTAGAGGACGTGCTAGTGAAGGTTAAAGGCCTTTACATCTCTGCTGATTTCATAATCCTAGACACTGGAAAGGATGAGGATGAATCCATCATCCTTGGCAGACCCTTCCTAGCCACAACAAAAGCTGTGATTGATGTTGACAGAGGAGACTTGGTCCTTCAGTTGAATGAGGACTACCTTGTATTCAAGACTCAAGGTTCTCCTTCTGTAACCATGGAGAGGAAGCATGAAAAGCTTCTCTCAATACAGAATCAAACAAAACCCCCACATTCAAACTCTAAGTTTGGTGTTGGGAGGCCACAACCAAACTCTAAGTTTGGTGTTGAGAGGCCTCAACCCTGCTCTGATTATCTGTGAGGCTCCATGAGAGCTCACTGTCAAGCTATTGACATTAAAGAAGCGCTTGTTGGGAGGCAATCCAATGTTATTTAATTATATCTATTTATTTTTCATTGCTATTTTATGTTTTCTTTAGGTTGATGATCATGTGAAGTCACAAAAACAACTGAAAAATCAAAAACAGAATGAAAAACAGCACACCCTGGAGGATAAGCTTACTAGCATTTAAACGCCAGTAAGAAGCATTAGACTGGCGTTTAACGCCAGAAAGAAGCATCAAGATGGCATTTAACGCCAGAACAGAGCACCAAGTTGGCGTTAAACACCAAGAAAGGGAGAAAAGCTGGCATTTAACGCCAGAAACAAGCAGCAGTCTGGCGTTAAACGCCAGGATTGCACTCTAAGGGCGTTTACACGCCTAAATAGTGTAGGGATG
>NC_029786.2:70122534-70130244 GCF_000816755.2 Arachis ipaensis
CTCACCACTCCTTCATTTTCACACATTACAACCACTACTTCTACCCCTTGGCTGAATGTGATTACAAGTGTGTCAGCATATGGATATGTAGAGCTTTAGGATATTGACTCTGACAAAAAGTTCATTGTTAATGGACAGAGAGTCAAACATTATCTTGAAGGCAATGTTGAGCAAGAGTGCTCAAAACTGAGACTAAATTAAAAGCTCAATAAAAGTCCAGGTAAAGACAGTAAAGAAGCGCTTGCTGGGAGGCAACCCAGCCATTATAAAAAATTAGATGTTTATAAACATTATATGAGTCTATTTAATTTTGTTATTCATGTTAGTTAATATATTTCATTGAATAAGTCAGGAAAATAGAGGTTCAGGACATAAAGGAGAGGAATCACAAAGAAAAAGAGCTCACTAGCATCAAAACGCCAGTAAAGGGGCATTTTGGGCGTTAAACGCCAGAATGGCTACCATTCTGGGCGTTAAACGCTAGAATGGGTAGCATTCTGGGCGTTTAACGCCAGAAACAGCAGCATCTAGGGTGTTCAGAAAAAATCCCAGTAACAAAGGATTTCTGGCGTTTAACGCCAACCAGGGTACCTGGCTGGGCGTTAAACGCCCAAAATGGGTACCAGATGGGCGTTAAACGCCAGAATGGCTATCATTCTGGGCTTTTAATGCCAGAACAGCAAAGGGGAGGAGGTAATTTCGTTTCCAATTCAATTTTTTCGAATTTTCATGTTTTAATTCATAATTTTCTGCATAAAAATGTTACAAATATTCATCTTTGAATTTCCAATTCCAAAATTAATAATATTATAAATTCTTTTCAATTCCTTTTCAAAACGTTTTTAAAAACTCATTTATCTTTCCAATTTCTTTCCAAATCTTTTTAATTCATCCATATTATCTTTATTTCTTAGGTGCATTAACAAAAATTCAGATTTAACTTCCTCATATCTTTTTCAAATCTTTTAAATTTTAAAAATCTTATCTTTTATCAATCATATCTTTCTATCTTATCTTTTTCTAAAAATTCGAAACCCATTCCCTCCCTCCCTTTTACATTTACATTCGGCCAACCCTTTTTACCCATCATTCGAATTCTTCTCTCCATCTATTCATCTTCTTTTTTTATTTATTTATTTTTACTTGAGGAAAAGTAAATCTCTAAGTTTGGTGTGATTTTCGTGATCCCTGAACTAAAACAAACGAATCTCATGGCTCCCAAAGGAAGACAAACCACTTCAAGAGGCAAGAAAGAAAGCAATCCAAAGCCACTTTAGATGCATGAGAATTTCTGCACCAAAGAACATGCAGACTATTACTTCAAAATTGTGTGCAGAAGATCAGTAATCCCAGAAGTTAAGTTCAATCTAAAGGAAGACGAATACCCGGAGATCCAAGACAATTATACGCTTTTTGGCATTGTTTTTAGGTAGTTTTTAGTATGTTTTAGTTATTTTTTATTATATTTTTATTAGTTTTTGTGCAAAAATCACATTTCTAGACTTTACTATGAGTTTGTGTATTTTTCTGTAATTTCAGGTATTTTCTGGTTCAAATTGAGGGACCTGAGCAAAAATCTGATTCAGAGGTTGAGAAAGGACTATAGATGTTGTTGGATTCTGACCCTCCTGCACTCGAAGAGGATTTTCGGGAGCCACAGAAGCCCAATTGGTGCGCTCTCAATTGCGTTAGAAAGTAGACATCTTGGGCTTTCCAGCAATATATAGTACTCCATAATTTGCTTGAGATTTGATGGCCCAAATTGGCGTTAAACGCCAGCTAGAGGCCCTTTTCTGGCGTAAAACGCCAGAACTGGCACAATTCTTGGCGTTAAACGCCCATTTTGGCACCCAGGGTGGCGTTTAACTCCAATTTGAGGCATATGCACGTGGAAGCTTGAAAGCTCAGCCCAAACACTCACCAAGTGGGCCCCGAAAGTGGAATTCTGCACTATCTACACCTAGTTACTCATTTTCTGTAAACCTAAGTTACTTATTTAGTATAAAAACTAATTTTAGAGATTCATTTTGTAACTCATGACATTTTACATTTCATATTGTATCTTCTATGGCATGAGTCCCTAAACCCCATATGTGGGGGTGTGGAGCTTTGCTGTGTCTTAATGGATTAATGCAATTACTATTGTTTTCTATTCAATTACACATGATTCTGTTCTAAGATACTCACTCGTACTTCAATATAGAGAATATGATGATCCGTGACACTCATCATCATTCTCAATTTTATGAACGCCTGATTGACAACCAGTCCAGTTCTACCTGAGCTCAACGTAGTCATTGGGCGACAGCTTGAGTGCGTATCTCTTGGGTTTCTAATCCACGAATTCGATTTGCATCTCCTGACAAAAGAGTATTCGAATTCGTGAGATTAGAACCTTCGTGGTAGAGGCTAGAACCAATTGGCAGCATTCCTGAGATCCGAAAAGTCTAAACCTTGTCTGTGGTATTCTGAGTAGGATCTGGAATGGGATGACTGTGACGAGCTTCAAACTAGTAAATGTTGGGCGCAGTGACAGTGAGCAAAAGGATTGAGAGATCCTATTCTGACACAAGTGAGAACCGACAGATGATTAGCCGTGCGGTAGCTGTACATGGTATTTTTCATCCGAGACGAGAGATCTGACAGTTGATTACCCGTACAGAAACCGTGCCTGGTATTTTTCATCCGAGAGGACGGATGGTAGCCATTGACAACGGTGATCCACCGACATACAGCTTACCATTGAAGGAAGCCATGCGTGTTTGGAGAAGAAGACAGTAGGATAGCAGAGATTCAGACGACAGAGCATCTCCGGAACCTCAACCTATTCCTCATTACTGAATCACAAGTACCATTCATTTCATGTTATTTACTTTTCATAAACAAAATCATTTTTATCATTAATCTCCTGACTAAGATTTACAAGATAACCATAGCTTGCTTCAAGCCGGCAATCTCCGTGGGATCGACCCTTACTCACGTAAGGTATTACTTGGACGACCCAGTGCACTTGCTGGTTAGTTGCACCGGAGTTGTGAAAAATGTGATTGTAATTTCGTGCACCACTTCCACAACGCCGGCTCCTCTGTGTCTCGTCTTGGCTCCTGTGCATCTTCGACATTGTGTCATCACCTCTGTTCGTGGCTCGCCTTCACTATGTCGTCGTGTCTCCTTGCTTTGTGCTGCTATGCGTCTCTCGTTGTCATCGTCGCGTCTTCATTCGACAAGGCTCCCGTTGCTGCTGCCTCTCCCTCGCTAGTCTCTGCATCGCCGTTCTTGGTCTCCATCTTCTCCCCTCGCGTTTTGCCTTCACATTATTAGTTAAGCTTTTAAGTTTTTTTAGTTATTCAGTTATTGGATTATAATATGTTTATTTATTGCCGTTTTTATATGATTATGGTGAATTGAGATAAAATTTTTATATTGTTGGTGCTGTTTTTATATTGTTTTTTGAACTTAATCCTTGACCTTATTCTTAGAAATTAGATTGTTCGCTTTGAGCATGTTCGTTGTCAGGCAAATTGCGTGACTGACTGGTTGGCAAATTGGGGTGTTATGCATGTTTTGCTTTTTGATTTATCTTAGCTTTGTCCTTCTCAAGAGGGTTTGTTCTTCTTATCTGGTTTTTTGGTTTCCTTGCCAGACAACCAAAAAAAATATTGAGGAGGAGATAGAAGAAGTTTGAATTGAGATTTGTGTAAAGAGAGATAAAGAGAGAGAGAGAGAGAGAGAGAGAGAGAGAGAGGATTTACTGATCAAATTGAGGAGGAGGATGAAGAAGGGGTTTCAATTGAGAGTTTGTGTAACGAAGGAGCCGTAAAACAACATCGTTTAGGCGCAAACAGCAAAACGACATCGTTTAATTATGCCACGTCATCTCTACAGTGATGAAAATGTACGGAAGGACCAACTTGAGTCACACCTTATATTTTCAGGGTATAATTTGGGTCATTTGAAAATTAGAGGGCTAAATTGAGCTGTGGGTCAAATTTCAAGGGCCATTTTGAATATTAACTCAAGCAGATGAGTTTTAAACAAGGTTAGGAGTGTTAAGGTTGCATTTGTGATAGTTTTTTGCATATTCTAGTGTCCGCATGTGATATGTACACGTGTAGACGATAGAGCAAAAATTTGGTTTTGGACAGGGAGGAGTTGGCAGCATTTATAGTAGAGACTGCATAAGCAAAAGTGTGCTTGAAGATCCTAAGAGAGGACATACTAATTTGGCCTTTCAAGCTAGATGGAGAATACACTATCAAGACTAGCTACCACATAGCTAAGGGAGAGGACAAAGCAAACTCAGCAACCCAACTGTCCACAAGCAGCAATCACAAGGAGCTTTGGAAAGGAATTTGGGAAATGAAAGCGCCTCAAAAAATAAAAATGTTCTTGTTGAAAGTGGCTCAAGACATACTACCGGTAAGAGCCAATTTAAGGAAACAAAAATTACTAATAGTGCAGTATGTCCTATTTGTATGCAGGAAGAGGAGACAACTGAACATGCTATCCTACTTTGCAACTAGGTAAGAGCAACTTGGGTTAGATCATAGTCACAGTGCAATCCATCCAAAGAAACATTCACCTTAATTGGAAGCTGACTACTACAAAGACTACAAAATATCAAGAGAGAAGCTAAAGGCGAATGGGAGGAATGATGGAGCAAGATTGGTAAAGTAGCTTGGGGATTTGGAAATCAAGAAATGCATCAATCTTCCAACAGATGCAACCAAACCCACAAGCTACAATCTTAATTGCCAAATCCCAAGAAGCAGAGTACAACAAAATCAAAGAAGAAGCAGACTAGTTTCAACCAAGTCAGAACATAAATAGAGGAGTATGAGTACCTAGAAAATGGAGACCACCATCTCAAGACTGGCTAAAATTTAATGTTGACGCCTCTTAGACATAAAAGAAGGCCAGTTGGCAAGAGAGTGAGAAAGGCCCCTAATTGGACGAAGGACTACCATATGGGAAGGTAAATAGGAAGCATTGTAAAGGAAGCCAAAGGAGTTAGTTAGGATCAGAATATTTAGGAAGGGGTTATATTGTAATGGGTAGAATAGAATGAGGGTAGAAAAGAATAACAACTTGAGAATGAGGAGTCTAATTTCCCTGGACTCGAAGTGAGGGAAAATGTGACCATCATACCTTGCATTTGCTGAATCTTTCCATACATATTTTCATAGATTTCTTTATTCCATTATTATTGCATCATAATTCTATCAATGAGATAACATTTTTGGTGCTTTCATCGAGAGATCATGTGATGGAACTAGGAACTCCAATTTCCCGCTTGGAGGATGCTTGCAACCAAAACCGATCCGAGATTGCTGCTCTTCAGAGAGGTCAGATTGAGACCCTTACTCAGATCGGCGACACGCAGGGGAGACTAAGGACTATAGAGACCACCATGAAGAACATTGAACGGATGCTCAGAGAAACCTTGAAGCTGAAGAAATCAACCCCAGAGCCATCGAATAATTACGAGCCAGGTGAGTCGATGGGGGAGACTTGCCAATTGTGATGGTCAAAGGGAGCATGACTTGAGCTTCCCATTTTTGACAGAGTTAGGGTCAAGGAGTAGACCTTCCCGTGCTAGGGAGTATTTTGAATTGTACGCGGTTCCGGAGGCATGGCGGGTGTGGATGCTACCTTTCCACCTTATGGGACCAGCTTACATGGTGCATCAACAATGCCATCAACTACAATTGGGAAAGGTTCCTCGAGGCCTTATGTGTGAGATTTGGCCACAATGCTTTTCATGACCCCAAGGCGACGCTCAAGGAGCTTAAAAAGTAGACCACTGTGGCCGATTATCAACACCACTTTGAGGAGCTCTCAAACTAGGTCACCGGGCTCGGAGAAAACTGGCTTATCTCCCTCTTCATGGTGGGGCTCACAGATGCTTTGAAGTATGAGTTGATGTTGGCAAAACCAAAGTCGTATGTGGAAGCGGTTTCGTTAGCCAAACTCCATGAGCAGAAATTTCAAACTACTCAGTTTAGCTTGAGACCGCATGGAGGTTGCAGCCCGTTTGGTAACTTTCCTACTCAATTTAGTTCGGCTCAAACCCCACTAGTGCATTCGTCCATGCCAAATGCATCACCCATGCTCACGACTCCAGAGAAGGCATCTATTCAAACTCAGGGGAGCAGTGGTGGAAATACTCAGCGCCGACTTTCAGTTGCAGAGATCAAGCAACAATGTGATAATGACCTTTGCTATTATTGTTATCATAAATATTCAGTGGGACACAAATACAAATCAACATACCTTTTGCTCGTAGGTGGGGAAGAAATGGAAAAGCTGCTGCGTGGGAGACCGAGTGAGGAGCTTAGCGGGGGACTGCCGAACCCAATAGCAACGCCGACTGAGAAGGAGGTAATAGCGATAAGCTTCAATGCCATGGTTGGCGTGTATCATCTGGAGACAATCAGAATTACAGCGACATGTGAAGGGCGACCGATAATGGTGCTGGTGGATGGGGGCAGCACCCACAACTTCATGAAGGCCTCGACCACCACGACATTGGGCTTACTAATCACTCTGGTATCTCATTTGAATGTCTATGTGGGTAATGAGAAATGTATTGTATTCATTTCTAAATTCAATGCCGTTCCTCTCCAGATGCAAGGCTTTGGGTTCTGCCTTGAGACCTTCATACTTGACATCAAAGGGGCAGACATGGTCTTGGGGGTACAGTGGCTGATGCAGTTAGGAAATGTCACTATAAACTATCTGAACTTGACCATGGAATTTAAGGTTTGGGATGTCCTTGTTAAGCTTCAGGGTGAACGATTGTTCCAACTTGGGACAATTGGAAACAAAGCCCTTAATAAGATGGTGACAGCTGATATGATTGCTTCCTTCCTCCACTTACGAGTGCTTGAACTAGTTGACCCTGCTTTAGAAACACCAAAACAAGATGAGAAAGTGCTACAACTACTACATGAATATCAAGAGGTGTTTCAAGAACCTAATCAGTTACCGCCACCACGGGACATCGAACATCAAATACATTTGCAACAGGGTATTGATTCGGTGAATGTTTGCCCCTATCGTTACCTGATGAACGAACTCTTGTGTGGTCTAGAATTCTACTAATGAATTCTCGTTGTAAAGTATAGTTTCTAAACCAACAATAGTCCTTTCATACAAATTTTTGTTTGTCACTAGTACAAACCCCTAAATTTATAAACCGAAGTATTGGAACCTCGGGTCGTTCTCCCTAGGAATTACAATAAAGTGCCTTGTTATTGGTTATGGAGCATGTTTTGGGGTTTTTGATAAGAGACATGAAAGTTAAATAGCAAAGGAATTAAACTAACAAAAAGGTCTTGGCAAGGTTAGGTAGTCAAGGATCTCTATCCTAATCACTAACCACAATATGAGAATTGGCAAGGATCAATCCCACTAAGTTAACCCTTAACTAATAGTAGAGGAAAGTCAAGTGAGCTATATCAATCCAAGTCCATAAGTCCTAGTTCTACACATAATCAATTGGTGAGATCTAGCATTAATGGCTCCCAATCGTCAATCACTTGGACATTAGTAACTCAAGAGTTCCTAAGTTACCTTCCCAAGCCAAGAGCACAAAATTCTACTCTAATATTAAGCATTTTATCAAACACTTGGAAGGCATAAAAGGAAAGTATATTAAAATTGCAAGGAACATAAATCTACACTACTCAATTGCAAGGAATTAAACAA
>NC_029786.2:70130452-70145024 GCF_000816755.2 Arachis ipaensis
TCCCCCCTTTGCCCAAGCTTGAATTCTGCATGAAATAGCATTAGAAATGAGTTGGGTTGGGCCCAAAGTGCTTCAAAAATCGCTGGGGGCGATTTCACTTTAGTGGGCCACGGACAGTATCGGCGCGCACGCGTACATGGCACGTGCGCGCCATTGAGCGCGAAGTAACATATGGTAAATTTTATATCATTTCGAAGCCCTGGATGTTAACTTTCCAAGGCAACTAGAACCGCCTCATTTGGACCTCTGTAGCTCAAGTTATGGTCGATTGAGTGCTAGGAGGTCAGGCTTGACAGCTTTATGGTTCCTTCATTTCTTCATGAGTTCTCCCACTTTGCATGCTTTTTCTTCATTCCTTCCATCAAATACTTACCTTATGAACCTGAAATCACTCAACAAATATATCAAGGCATCGAATGGAATTAAAGTGAATTAAAATCACCAATTTTAGGGCCTAAAAAGCATATTTTCACATTTAAGCACAATTCAAGAGAGAATTACAAAACCATGCTATTTCATTGAATAAATGTGGGAAAAGGTGATAAAATCCCCCAAATTAAGCACAAGATAAACCACAAAATTGAGGTTTATCAAATCTCCCCACACTTAAACTAAGCATGTCCTCATGCTAAAATCAAGAAAGAAGCAAAGGGACATCAACATTTATTCAATGCAAACTAACTACATGCAACGTATCTATATGCAATCTATCTACATGAATGCATCCACTTAGTCAAAATAAATCAATTCCCAAGAATACATATACAAACACATGGGCTAAGGCAATAGCAATCACTCAACCCACGATTGAATTGAATTATTAAAAAGATCTTACAAACTTGCAAGAAAAGAGATGATCATGGGTGGAAACATGTAATTGAGCAATCGAACCCTCACCGGATGTGTATCCGCTCTAGTCACTCAAGTGTATGGGGTTGATTCACTCAATCCTCCCCTAATCATGCTTTCCAAGATTTGTTTTTCATCTAACAATCAACAATTATTTCATGCATGCATACAAATATCATGAGGACTTCCCATAGGTTGTAATGGGGTTAGGGTCAAGGTAGGATGCATATGGTCAAGTGAGATTGAAATTTGAATCTTTGATTAACTTAAACTTCCCACCTAACCTATGACAACCTATACAATTTTAAACAAACCTAACTATCCATTTTTCACTTTTTCACACACTCATGCATTCTATTTTTGGTCACCACACATATGCATTGATTTTTATTGAACCTTGACTTTGGGGTATTTTGTCCCCTTCTTATTGCTTTCCTTTCTTTCTTCTTCTTTTTTTTTTCTATATATATATTTTTTCTCTTTTTTTTTGTAATATATATATATATTTTTTTTCTCAAACTAAAATATATATAAGAACATGAATGCACATGGTTTACACATGATTAATATATGAGTATGTACCCAATTCTCAAGATTCTCAACACAAGTATAAAAACACACTTTTATCTCTACCCAATGTTCCCAACTCTCCCAAAATCAAATGATAAACACTCTCACTAGCCTAAGCTAATCAAAGATCCAAATTAAGGGATATTTATTGTTTTTCACTTAGGCTTGTAATGTGCTACAATTAAGAACAAGTGGGTTAAGCATAGGCTCAAAATCGGCTAACAATGGAAGATAAAAGGTAGGCTTATTTGGATAAGTGAGCTATTTGAACAATGGCCTCAATCATGTAAATGCATGTATACACAAAATAATGGACATATAGAATTAAACAAATCAAAGATTACAATCATAGGAAGAGAATAATGCACACAAGAATGAAAATAAGTGGTTATATATGATGTAACCACACAATTAGGCTCAAATCTCACATGCTTGTATTTTTGGCTCAAGACATGATCCACAAAGTATATAATTCAAGCAAGTTCTAATTTTTTTTTTCAATTGGGGTGTCCTATAGATAAAATCCTTGGAAAAATATCATGATTTTGACTAAGCTTAATATATACATATGCAATGCAACCAAAAATCCTAAAGATCTAAAAATGAAATGCAAAAGTGTTGGGATTATAAACTTGTCACCCAAAAATGCCGAGCGGTCGGACGACCTCCCCACACTTAAAAGTTTGCATCGTCCTCGGTGCATCCAAAGATGAACAAGGGGGTTCGACGACTTTCCTAGTTGCTACCTTCAGTTGGTAGGTCAACCGATGCTGCGTGTTCTTCTCCCGCTTCTGTTTTTTCTTATGATGACTCATCTTGAACATAGAAAACAGGAGATAATAAGACAAGTAAATGCACAAGCAAGGAAGCATGGATTGTTGAAATGAGGTAAATCACTAGAAATGAGTGAGTGAATTAGTGTGACATTAATGAAAAATAAGTGTGTGGGTCCTAACTTGCATGCGGTTTAGAACTCACACCCTGGTATTTAAAAATCATGTCATAATTATACAAAATAAAATATGCACTTCACTCATTCTAGTGTGCTTGAGATACTTTAAAAGACTTGTAGGTTAAGTCAATCACACAAGTAGTGAAGAAGCATAAAAGCATTCAAGCGAAAATCAAGTGATTGTGAAATTGGATAGTGTATGGACATTGATTGATGTGTAAGTGAATTTGGTGAACAAAATGGTTTAAAGAGCTCACACAATAATCAATGACACATATTGAAGTTGTTGCAACACCTAAGTGACATAGAGGTGAAACACATGGATGCTATGGAACTTAGGAAAAAGAAGATAGAAGTGAAAATCAATCACATACCAAGCATGGTCCACAAAGCTTTACAAAGCTCAAAAATATGTCACTAGGTAAGCTTTCGATCCAATTTCACGATTCCACAAACTCAATGCATGAAATAGGTGATGATCAATTAGGACAAGCATCCTAAAAAAAAATGCATTGATAATGTACAATTGCCTAACAATGGATGATGAATGCATGGTGGCCAAAACATGCAATTCAAAGAGTTAAGATGCATGAAGGCAATGTAACATGTACTTGGTGTTCAAAAATGTTCAACATGAAAATTCAAGACCAAGTAATAAATTGCAACCTCAACAAAGGAATCCAACAATGAAATTAACAACAATGATGTTAAACTAACATCCCATTAGTAATAAGCAGCAGTAAATGGTAACCATGATTAGTAATCCAACACTTATAATGGAAAACAAAAATTAAACTAACTAACTAACTAAAAGAAATGGTGTTATATGATGCTTGGTAGTGTTGGATGATGTTTTAAGAGTAGAAAAGAAAAGAGAAGAATGAAAGAAATGGAAAGAGGATAAGAAAAGAAGGTGAGTGAAACAGGGCAATCCACGCGAGCGCGTCATGTGCGCGTAAGCGTGGATTGATGAAAATGGAAGCGACGCGTACGCGTATAGCGCGCGTACGCGTGCATGGCAAAGCAGAGAGTCGATGCGAACGCGCAAGGTACACGTTCGCATGCCCTGGGACACAAAGTTGGCACACTTCAGGCACAACTCTCGGGTGAATGTATGGGAAGTGAAAAAATTCAATCCACGCGTACGCGTACATGGCGCGTCCGCGGGATGGCCGAAATTGCTTGATTCACGCGTACGCGTGGAGTGTGCGTGCGCGTGGGTGGTGCTCTGTTTTTTTAAAATTTTTCTATATTTTTCCACCAAACCAAGCATTCCAAACCTCCAAACAACTACCAAAACATCATAAAACCTTATTTAACCTACTAGACTACCAAACAAACTTATCAAATCAATCAAAACATGAGATTAAACCTAAATTACCAATATTTACAAGGAGGGAAAGGGAAAGATGTTACCATGGTGGGGTGTCTCCCACATAGCACTTTTGTTTATTGTCCTTAAGTTGGACTTATGGGGAGCTCTTCATCAAGGTGGCTTGTGCTTGAATCCATCCTTGAACATCCACCAATGCTTGGACTTCCATTGTGCTTCATCATTCAAAGTTAGTAACTCCAAGCTTTGATGGAGTTCTTCACAAACCATAGGCTCCCAAAGTTGATCTTCCTTGTGCGATCCGGGATCCCACACTTTGTTTTCACACCCGTCCTTGAGTTGATCATGGTGATTTCCTCCGGGTGGCAAGAGAGACGAATTCTCATGGAAGCACCAAACTATTCTCCTAGACCCATCCAATTGAGCACTAGTCCAACCCTTGCTCTTTGAAGCTTCAACCATAATGAGCCTTGATTTGCAACGCCAACCACGAAACATCTTTCTTTTATGCTTCATCCCACAAAGCATCCTAAGTTGGCCATCCGTTTCAAGCAAACCATATTCAAGTGGGATAATAAAGATAATAGAAATGAGTTTCACCCACTCAAATGAAGGTGTAGATGGCAACCTAGGCAAAGGTGATTCCAAGGGTCTTGACAAGGCGTATTCAATTCCCATCCTCCTTTTTCTAAAGACCTCCACCTCTCCACAAGATCTCTTAATTTCAATCCTTTGTTCAACAATTTTATCTAAACCTTTTCCTTTACTCAAATCATAAATGGGAGGACGAGAGAGATTTACCTCCACATTGCTTTCAAATCCAAATGGGGAAGGTTCTTCATGTTCAAAGGATTCTTCACCACTAAGACTTGATGCTTGATCGTCATCACCAAGGGAACTCAATTCTTGTTCTATCCCACCCAAGGCTTCATATGGAATATGCTTTGGAAGGTGTGCGCTTTCCTCCCTAGCATCAATTTCAATCATTTTGGAGGGGTTTTCTTCAATCCTAGACTCCCAAGGTGGTTCCGCATCTCCTAAGTCTTCAACCACTTCTTCCTCTTGTTCAATAATCTCTACCTCCTCCTCTTGTTGCATTACTTGCTTTAACTCCTCTTCTTCACCTTGGAGCTTCAAGTTCACTCCCTCACTAAGCTCCTTGGTTGCTTCTCCACATTCCACAATGGAAGTGCCTTGATCGCATAGGCTTAGGCGGAATGAGACTATGTCGCCAATGGCATCTACCATGATAGCCATTTTTGCACTTAACTCCTCAAATTTCTTTTCATCCTCCTCGTGTTGCCTTAAGATATGAGATTCAAGATCCCTTAATTCTAGCATAGAGGCTTCATCGGGAGGTGATGGTGGAAGAGAGGGTTCATTGTTTGGGGGGGGGGAAGGTATTATAGTTAGAAGGTGGTTCTTCTTGGTAGAGTTGTGGTGGTAAGTAGTATTCATCTTGGTAATAATATGGAGGGGGTGGTTCTTGAAAATATTGATGTTGGAATGGTGGTGGCCCTATATGTGGTTCATATGGTTGTTGGTAGGATGGATATGGATTAGGGTCATATGAAGATGGTTGGTGAAAGGTGACTTGTGAGTATGGTTGATGGCTATGTTGAGGATATGGCTCATAGGTGTATGGTGGTGGTTCTTGGAAGTCACAAGGGGATTCACCATAACCATTAGATTGGTATGCATCATAGAATGGCTCTTCTTCATAGTGCATTGGTGGAGGTTGTTGCCAAGAGGATTGATCATATGCATATGGCTCCTCCCACCTTTGGTTATCCCATCCTTGATGCACATCTTCATTGAAGTCCCCATTTCCTACAATATAGTTGTAATCACACTCATAGCCAAAGTGAGAATTCATAGTGAAAAGTGAAAATAAGAAATAAAAGCTAACAAGAAATAATGAAACAAAGTCCTAAAACTAGCGAAAACTAACAAGCAATCCAAAAATCAAGCTATTCACAATATTCACATATATACAATAATCAATAACATAACACCATTGCAACTCTCCGGCAACAGCGCCATTTTGATGAACGAACTCTTGTGTGGTCTAGAATTCTACTAATGAATTCTCGTTGTAAATTATAGTTTCTAAACCAACAATAGTCCTTTCATACAAAAATTTTGTTTGTCACTAGTACAAACCCCTAAATTTATAAACTGAAGTATTGGAACCTCGGGTCGTTCTCCCTAGGAATTACAATAAAGTGCCTTGTTATTGGTTATGGAGCATATTTTGGGGTCTTTGATAAGAGGCATGAAAGGTAAATGGCAAAGGAATTAAACTAACAAAAAGGTCTTGGCAAGGTTCGGTGGTCAAGGATCTCTATCCTAATCACTAACCACAACATGAGAATTGGCAAGGATCAATCCCACTAAGTTAACCCCTAACTAATAGTAGAGGAAAGTCAAGTGAGCTATATCAATCCAAGTCCATAACTCCTAGTTCTACACCTAATCAATTGGTGAGATCTAGCGTTAATGGCTCCCAATCGTCAATCACTTGGACATTAGTAACTCAAGAGTTCCTAAGTTACCTTCGCAAGTCAAGAGCACAAAATTCTACTCTAAGATCTAACCAAGAATTTTATCAAACACTTGGAAGGCATAAAAGGAAAGTATATTAAAATTGCAAGGAACATAAATCTACACTACTCAATTGCAAGGAATTAAACAACAATAAAGCAAATCAATGATAAAAGAACATGAATCATAAATTGCATTAAAAGAAAGTAGAAGAAGGAAGAGTGCATCAACAACAAAGCAAGCAATTACAAGAATGAAATACAAAATTAGAGAGAGGAAGAGTAGAGGAACAAGAAATTGTAAAGGAAAAGTAAATCAAAGCATGAATTAAACCTAGATCTAAGAAATTCTAATCCTAATTCTAGAGAGAAGAGGGAGCTTCTCTCTCTAGAAACTAACCTACATGATGCTAATGCTACAAACAATTGCTCCCCCTTTGCCCAAGCTTGAATTCTGCATGAAATAGCATTAGAAATGAGTTGGGTTGGGCCCAAAGTTCTTCAAAAATCACTGGGGGCGATTTCACTTTAGTGGGCCACGGACAGCATCGGCGTGCACGTGTACATGGCGTGTGCGCGCCCCTGAGCGCGAAGTAACATATGGAAAATTTTATATCATTTCGAAGCCCTGAATGTTAACTTTCCAACGCAACTGAAACCGCCTCATTTGGACCTCTGTAGCTCAAGTTATGGTCGATTGAGTGCCAAGAGGTTAGGCTTGACAGCTTTACGGTTCCTTCATTTCTTCATGAGTTCTCCCACTTTGCATGCTTTTTCTTCATTCCTTCCATCCAATACTTGCCTTATGAACCTGAAATCACTCAACAAACACATCAAGGCATCGAATGGAATTAAAGTGAATTAAAATCACCAATTTTAGGGCCTAAAAAGCATATTTTCACATTTAAGCACAATTCAAGGGAGAATTACAAAACCATGCTATTTCATTGATTAAATGTGGGAAAAGGTGATAAAATCCCTCAAATTAAGCACAAGATAAACAAAAAAATTGGGGTTTATCATTATCCCCATGACCAGAAAGAGGAGATTGAGAAACTGGTGGCAGAGATTCTGCAAGCCGGGATCATTCGGGAGAGTCACAATGCCTTCTCTAGCCCGGTGTTGTTGGTACGAAAGAAGGATGGAAGCTGGCACTTTTGTGTTGATTACTGTGCTCTCAATGCTGTTACAATAAAAGACAAGTTTCCAATCCCCACCATTGATGAAATCCTTGATGAGTTGTGTGGTGCAAAATATTTCTCTAAGATAAAGTTGCGCTCGTGGTATCACCAAATCCAAGTCCATGACAGCGACATTCCAAAGATGGCTTTTCAGACTCATTTGGGACATTAAGAATTTGTTTTTATGCCCTTTGGTCTCACCAATGCTCCTTCCACCATCCAAGCCACTATGAACAAATTCTTTGGCCCTTACCTCTGGAAGTTCATCGCTATATTTTTCGATGATATTCTAATTTATAGCATGTCCAAAGAAGAGCATTTACATCACCTTAAGATAGCCCTCACTATGCTGTAACAACATCACTTTGTTGCCAAGCTCTCCAAATGTGTTTTTTTTTTCAGCAACCGGTTGAGTATTTGGGGCATGTGGTGACTAAACTTGGAGTTCAGGTGGATAATTCTAAGATTGCTGCCATCATCGATTGGCTTATACCTTCCAACCTGAGATAGTTGTGTGGGTCCCTTGGCCTCACAGGGTATTATCGTTGCTTTGTGGCTAAGTATGTGTACCTCGCTGCCCCATTGACAGAACTCTTCAAGCACAACAACTTCTGTTGGGACCAAACAGCTGACTTTGCCTTTGAGAGACTTAAATCAGCACTGACACACACACCAGTGTTGGCTCTTCCAAATTTCTCTCTATCTTTCACGGTTGAGATGGATGTCTCGGGTCATGGCATAGGAGCACTACTCTCAAAGCAGGGACATCCTATCACTTACTTTAGTAAAAAGCTTAACCAACGCTTGTCAGTTGCTTCGGCTTATATTCGGGAGCTTTACGCTATTACCCAAGCAGTGGCCAAGTAGTGGCACTATTTGTTGGGGCGTCAGTTCTGCATTAAGACCGATCATCAGGGTCTGCATGAACTCATGAACTAAGTGGTCCTCACACCAGAATAGCAATATTACCTTACAAAGTTATTGGGATTTGACTTTGAGGTAGTGTATCGATCTAGCAAGACGAACTTAGACGCTGATGCCTTATCAAGACGGGGTGAAGAACCCTCTGAAGCTTGCCTTCAAGATTCTCTACTGTCAATACCTCATTGACTCCATTCTCTTACGGGCTATGAGGGAGGACCTTGACACTCAGTTAGTGATTGAGAAATATCGGAAGGGAGCGTTGCCTCCTGAGTGTCTATTGCAAGAAGGGCTCCTCATGTATAAAGGAAAAATATGGGTGTCGAATTTTGAGGGCCTTCGTACCCAACTACTTATTAAAGTTCATGCGACACCTATGGCTGGGCATCCGGGGGTACTTAAGACTTATAAGGCTGTTGGTGATTTATTTTTTTGGCCAGGCCTGAGTAGGGATATATACAAATTTGTTCAGCAATGCAACACATGCTAATCTACCAAATACATGACTTCCAAATCTCAGGGACTCCTCAATCCTTTATCTGTGCCATGTGGACCATGGACAAAACTTTCAATGAACTTTATTGTTCAGTTACCCAAATCAGTAGGTTATACTGCTATTATGGTGGTGGTTGATCGCTTCAGCAAAACTGCTCATTTTGAACCCTTGAGAGCCGGCTTCACTGTGAGTTATGTGGGGAAAGTCTTTATTGCATCGGTGGTTAAATTACACAGATTTCCCTCTATCATTATTTCTGACCGAGACCCCGTCTTCCTCAGTCACTTTTGACGCAGCCACTTTGAGTTCAGCGGCACCCGATTACGTTACAGTTCTTTGTAGAGTGACGACCAGACTGAGGTCACTGATCAAAACCTACGTGCTTTCTCTCATTCGTAGCCGCAACAGTGGGTGGCCTTTCTTCCCTGGGCTGAATTTTTCTATAATAGCTCATTTCATTTTGCAATACAGATGACACCACATGAGGCATTGCACGGTTTCCCTATGAACTTACCCCATGGCTACTGCCCTGACACATCCCTTATGCTAGAAGTCGATATCTTTTTGCGGACTCGTGATATATTAAATGATGAGTTGGGTTTTTGCCTGCATCAAGCAAGAACCTGCAGAGGATTCCTCTTCTTTCTCTGTTCTCTTCTTTTTCATATGAGCAGGAACAAGGATAAGAACATTCTTATTGAAGCTGATCCTGAACCTGAAAGGACTCTAAAGAGGAAGCTAAGAGAAGCTAAAGCACAACACTCTGGAGAGGACCTGACAGAATTTTTCGAAAAAGAAGAAGAGATGGCCGAACCCAATAACAATGGTGGAGATGCAAGAAAGATGCTTGGTGACTTTATTGCACCCTCTTCTGACTTCTGTGGAAGGAGCATCTCAATTCCTGCAATTGGAGCAAACAACTTTGAGCTTAAGCCTCAATTAGTTTCTCTAATGCAGCAGAATTGCAAGTATCATGGACTTCCATTGGAAGATCCTCATCAGTTTTTAGCTGAATTCTTGCAAATCTGTGACACTGTTAAGACCCATGGGGTTAATCCTGAGGTCTATAGACTCATGCTCTTCCCTTTTGCTGTAAGAGACAGAGCTAGGACATGGTTGGACTCACAACCTAAAGATAGCCTGAACTCTTGGGAAAAGCTGGTCAATGCCTTCTTGGTAAAGTTTTTTCCACCTCAAAAATTGAGTAAGCTTAGAGTGGAAGTTCAGACCTTCAGATAGAAGGAAGGTGAATCCCTCTATGAAGCTTGGGAAAGATACAAGCAATTAATCAGAAGGTGTCATTCTGGCATGCTTTCAGAATGGAGCATCATATGTATATTCTATGATGGTCTGTCTGAACTGTCCAAGATGTCATTGGACAACTCTGCTGGTGGATCTCTTCATCTGGAGAAGACACCTGAAGAAGCCCAGAAACTCATTGAAATGGTTGCAAATAACCAATTCATGTACACTTCTGAAAGAAATCCTGTGAATAATGGGACAACTCAGAAGAAAGGAGTTCTGGAGATTGATACTTTGAATGTCATATTGGCTCAGAATAAAATATTGACTCAGCAAGTCAATATAATTTCTCAGAGTCTGTCTGGAATATAAGCAGCAACAGGCAGTACTAAGGAAGCTTTCTCTGAAGAAGAAGCTTATGACCCTGAGAATCCTGGAATGGAAGAAGTGAATTACGTGGGAGAATCCTATGGAAACACTTACAATCCTTCATGGAGAAATCATCCTAATCTCTCATGGAAGGATCAGCAAAAGCCTAATCAAGGCTTCAATAATAATAATGGTGGGATGATGAGCGGATAATTTATACGCTTTTTGGCATTGTTTTTAGTATGTTTTTAGTAGGATCTAGTTACTTTTAGGGATGTTTTTATTAGTTTTTATGTTAAATTCACATTTCTGGACTTTACTATGAGTTTGTGTGTTTTTCTGTGATTTCAGGTATTTTTTGGCTGAAATTGAGGGACTTGAGCAAAAATCAGATTCAGAGGTTGAAGAAGGACTGCTGATGCTGTTGGATTCTGACCTCCCTGCACTCAAAGTGGATTTTCTGGAGCTACAGAACTTCAAATGGCGCGCTTCCAATTGAGTTGAAAAGTAGACATCCAGGGCTTTCCAGCAATATATAATAGTCCATACTTTGCCCGAGTTTAGATGATGCAAAAGGGCGTTGAACGCCAGTTCTACGCTGCAGTCTAGAGTTAAACGCCAGAAATACGTCACGAACCAGAGTTGAACGCCAAAATCACGTTACAACTTGGTGTTCAACTCCAAAAGAAGCCTCTGCACGTGTAAACTTCAAGCTCAGCCGAAGCACACACCAAGTGGGCCCCGGAAGTGGATTTCTACATCATTTACTTATTTTTGTAAACCCTAGTAGCTAGTTTAGTATAAATAGGACTTTTTACTATTGTATTTAGAACATCTTATGATATTTGGATTATCTTTTGATCTATTGATCACGTTTGGGGGGGCTGGCCATTTGGCCATGCCTGGACCTTCATTACTTATGTATTTACAACGGTAGAGTTTCTGCACTCCATAGATTAAGGTGTGGAGCTCTGCTGTTCCTCATGATTTAATGCAAAGTACTACTATTTTTCTATTCAATTCAACTTATTCCGCTTCTAAGATATCCATTCGCACCCAAGAACATGATGAATGTGATGATTATGTGACGCTCATCATCATTCTCACTTATGAACGTGTGCCTGACAAACACTTCTATTCTACATGCAAACAAGCTAGAATGAATATCTCTTGGATATCTAATACAGGGGACCGAGTATGAGTTATTAGTGTCTTCGTGGTATAAGTTAGAACCCATGGATGGCCATTCCTGAGATCCGGAAAGTCTAAACCATGTCTGTGGTATTCTGAGTAGGATCTGGGAAGGGATGGCTGTGACGAGCTTCAAACTCGCGAGTGCTGGGCGTAGTGACAGACGCAAAAGGAGGGTGAATCCTATTCCAGTATGATCGAGAACCTCCAGATGATTAGCCATTCCGTGACAGAGCATTTGGACCTTTTTCACAGAGAGGATAGGATGTAGCCATTGACAACGGTGATGCCTTATAGAAAGCTTGCCATGGAAAGGAGTAGGAATGATTGGATGAAGACAGCATGAAAGCATCTCTATACGCTTATCTGAAATTCTCACCAATGATTTACATAAGTATTTCTATCTTTATTTTCTGTTTATTTATTATTATTATTCGAAAACTCCATAACCATTTGATATCCGCCTGACTGAGATTTACAAGATGACCATAGCTTGCTTCATACCAACAATCTCCGTGGGATCGACCCTTACTCATGTAAGGTTTTATTACTTGGACGACCCAGTGCACTTGCTGGTTAGTTGTATTGAAGTTGTGAGGAATTATGAATTAAGATTAGAGCACCAAGTTTTTGGAGCCTTTACCAGGGATCACAATTTCGTACACCAAGTTTTTGGCGCTGTTGCCGGGGATTGTTCGAGTTTGGACAACTGACGGTTCGTATTGTTGCTCAGATCAGGTAACTTTGTTTTAATTTTAAGTTTTTGTTTTTATTCCTTTAATTTTTGAAAAATTTTTCCAAAAAAAAAAATTAAATAAATAAAAAAATAGTTTCAAAAAAAAATAAATTATTCTATGGCTTCAAAATTTTAAGAATGAATTCTAGTGTTTCATGAAGCATGTTGAAGCCTGGCTGACTGTAAAGCCATGTCTAAATTCTTTTGGACTGAGGCTTCCAAACCATCAGCATAGAGGCAAGTTAATTTGATGACTTAGCTGATGAATGTCTGATTTACATGCTGAAGCTTGGCTGGCCATTGGCCATGTCTAGTGTTTTGGACCGGAGCTTTCATTGAAAGCTTGGCTGGCTAGTGAGCCATGTCTAATTCCTAGCTGAGGCTTTAGACTAAGAGTGCAAGATTCCTGGAATTCATATTAAAAATTTTGGAATCCTTATTTTTCTTTTTCAAATAATTTTCGAAAAATACCAAAAAAAATTATAAAATCATAAAATCAAAAATATTTTTTTAGTGTTTCTTGTTTGAGTCTTGAGTCAATATCAAGTTTAGTGTCAATTGCATGTTTTAAATTTTTGCATAAAAATTTTCGAAAATTCATGCATTCATAATGTTCTTCATGATCTTCAAGTTGTTCTTGGTAAGTCTTCTTGTTTGATCTTGATGTTTTATTATTTTGTGTCTTTTGTTGTTTTTCATGTACATCTTTGCATTCATAGTGTCTAAGCATTAAAGATTTCTAAGTTTGGTGTCTTGCATGTTTTTCTTTCATCAAAAAATTTTCAAAAATAAGTCTTGATGTCCATCTCGATCTTCAAAGTGTTCTTGGTGTTCATCTTGACATTCATAGTGTTCTTGCATGCATTCATTGTTTTGATCTAAAATTCTCATGCATTGAGTCTTTTTCATGTTTTTTTTATCTTATCTTTTTCAAAATCATATCTTTTTAATCATACCTTTTCATATCATATATTTTTCAAATATCTTTTCTAACTTCTTATCTTCTTATCTTTTAAAAATTGATTTTCAAAATTTGTTTCAACTAACTAATTAACTTTTTGTTTGTTTCTTATCTCTTTTAAAACTACCTAACTAACTATCCCTCTCTAATTTTCGAACATACCTCCCTCTTTTTCAAAAATTATTTTTAATTAATTAATTGTTTCAATTTTTAATTTTAATTTTAATTTTATCTTAATTTTCGAAAATCATCAACTCCTTTTCAAAAAATTATTTTCGAAATTCTCTTCTCTCTCACCCTCTTCTATTTATTTAATTACTTACTAACACTTCTCTTCATCTCATATCTCTGCTCTCCTCACCCTTGTGTTTGGATTATCCATTCTTCTTCACTCTTATTCCCTTTCTTCTTCTACTAACAATAAGGAGCCTCTTTACTGTAACATAGAGGATTCCTCTTCTTTTCTTGTTCTCTTCTCTTTCATATGAGCAGGAACAAGGAAAAGGGCATTCTTGTTGAAGCTGATCCAGAACCTGAAAGGACTCTGAAAAGAAAACTAAGAGAAGCTAAATTACAACAATCCAGAGAAAACCTTACTGAAATTTTCAAACAAAAAAGGAGATGGCAGACGCACCTAACAACAATAATGCAAGGAGGATGCTTGGTGATTATATTACACCTACTTCCAAGTTTGATGGAAGAAGCATCTCAATCCCTACCATTGGAGCAAACAATTTTGAGCTGAAACCTCAATTAGTTGCTCTAATGCAACAGAACTGCAAATTTTATGGACTTCCATCAGAAGATCCCTATCAGTTTTTAACTGAGTTTCTGCAGATCTGTGAGACTGTTAAGACTAATGGAGTAGATCCTGAAGTCTACAGGCTCATGCTTTTCCCTTTTGCTGTAAGAGACAGAGCTAGAACATGGTTGGACTCTCAACCCAAAGATAGCCTGAACTCTTGGGATAAGCTGGTCACGGCTTTCTTAGCCAGGTTCTTTCCTCCTCAAAAGCTTAGTAAGGTTAGAGTGGATGTTCAAACCTTCAGACAGAAAGAAGGAGAATCCCTCTATGAAGCTTGGGAGAGATATAAGCAACTGACCAAAAAGTGTCCTTCTGACATGCTTTCAGAATGGACCATCCTGGATATATTCTATGATGATCTGTCTGAATTAGCTAAGATGTCATTGGATACTTCTGCAGGTGGATCCATTCACCTAAAGAAAA
>NC_029786.2:70145339-70197659 GCF_000816755.2 Arachis ipaensis
AGGAATGCACACTGAGGAAAGCTGGCGCTGAACGCCAGAAACAAGCATAGAACTGGCGTTCAACGCCAGAATTGCATGCAAAGGCATTTTACATACCTAATTGGTGCAGGGATGTAATTCCTTGACACCTCAGGATCTGTGGACCGCACAGGATCATCTCAGCATTTGTGGACCCTACAGGATCCCCACCTACCTCCACTCATACTCTTCCCTCTTCTCATTCATCCTCTCTTCCCAATAAACACCTTTTCCCAAAACCCTTCACCAATCACCTCAATCTCTCTCTTCCCTATTACCCATTCACCACTCACATCCATCCACTCTTCCCCATAAACCTACCTCATAAACCCCACCTACCTTCAAAATTCAAAATCACTTTTCCCACCCAAACCCACCCCATATGGCCGAACCTTACCCCTCTCCCTCCACTATATAAACCTCTCCATTCTTCTTCATTCTCACACAACACAACCCTCTCATCCCCTTCTTGGCCGAAACACAACCCTCTCTCCCTCTCTTCCATATCTTCTTCTTTTTCTTCTTTTCTTTCTTCTCTTGCTTGAGGGCGAGCAATATTCTAAGTTTGGTGTGGTAAAAGCATAAAGCTTTTTATTTTTCCATTACCATTGATGGCACCTAAGACCGGAGAATCCTCTAGAAAAGGGAAAGGGAAGACAAAAGCTTCCACCTCCGAGTCATGGGAGATGGAAAGATTCATCTCCAAAGCCCATCAAGACCACTTTTATGATGTTGTGGCCAAGAAGAAGGTGATCCCCGAGGTCCCTTTCAAACGCAAGAAAAATGAGTATCCGGAGATCCGACATGAGATCCATAGAAGAGGTTGGGAAGTTCTAACAAACCCCATCCAACAAGTCGGAATTCTAATGGTTCAAGAGTTCTATGCTAATGCATGGATCACTAGGAACCATGATCAAAGTAAGAACTCAAACCCAAAGAATTATCTCACTATGGTTTAGGGGAAATACTTAGATTTTAGTCCGGAAAATGTGAGGTTGGCGTTCAACTTGCCAATGATGGAAGAGAACGCACGCCCCTACACAAGGAGAGTCAACTTTGATCAAAGGTTGGACCAAGTCCTCATGGACATATGTGTGGAAGGAGCTCAATGGAAGATTGACTCAAAAGGCAAACCGGTTAAACTGAGAAGACTGGACCTTAAGCCTGTAGCTAGAGGATGGTTGGAGTTCATTCAACGCTCAATCATTCCCACTAGCAACCGGTCTGAAGTTACTATAGACCGGGCCATTATGATCCATAGCATCATGATTGGAGAAGAGGTGGAAGTTCATGAGATTATACCTCAAGAACTCTACAAGGTGGCTAACAAGTCCTCTACTATGGCAAGGTTAGCCTTTCCTCACCTCATTTGCCACCTATGCAATTCGGCTGGGATTGACATAGAGGGAGATATCCTCATTGATGAGGACAAGCCCATCACTAAGAAAAGGATGGAGCAAACAAGATAGCCTATTCATGGATCTCAAGAGACGCATGAAGAAGCTCATCACTAAGAAATCCCTGAGATGCCTCAAGGGATGCATATTCCTCCACAAAATTTTTGGGAGCAAATCAACACCTCCCTAGGAGAATTAAGTTCCAACATGGGACAATTAAGAGTGGAACATCAAGAGCACTCCATCATCCTCCATGAAATTAGAGAAGATCAAAGAGCAATGAGGGAGGAGCAACAAAGACAAGGAAGAGACATAGAAGAGCTCAAGGACATCATTAGTTCCTCAAGAAGGAAACGCCACCATCACTAAGGTGGACTCATTCCTTGTTCTCAAATTTTCTATTTTTCGTTTTCTTTATGTTAAGTGCTTGTCTATGTTAGTGTCTTATTACATGATCATTAGTATTTAGTAACTTTATCTTAAAGTTATGAATGTCCTAAGAATCCATCACCTCTCTTAAATGAAAAATGTTTTAATTTAAAAGAACAAGAAGTACATGAGTTTCGAATTTATCCTTGAACTTAGTTTAATTATCTTGATGTGGTGACAATACTTTTAGTTTTCTGAATGAAGGCTTGAACAGTGCATATGTCTTTTGAAGTTGTTGTTTAAGAATGTTAAATATGTTGGCTCTTGAAAGAATGATGACAAGGAGACATGTTATTTGATAATCTGAAAAATCATAAAAATGATTCTTGAAGCAAGAAAAAGCAGTGAATACAAAAAGCTTGCAGAAAAAAATGCGAAAAAAAAGAAAAAATAGAAAGAAAAAGAAAAAGCAAGCAGAAAAAGCCAATAGCCCTTAAAACCAAAAGGCAAGGGTAATAAAAAGGATCCCAAGGCTTTGAGCATCAGTGGATAGGAGGCCTGATGCCAAGGCATCTTAGGCTAGTTTCACTAGCATTTTTCTGTTAGTTTTAGTAGTTTTATGCATTTTCTTGAGCTTTAAGTAACCAAGAATGGTTAAATGAATAACAAAGCAATGAACCATCCAAACAGTATGATTTTGATGCAAATTCCATGAGTTTTAGTTATATTACTTGAATGCTATGAATGGAAGATTTCTCATAGCATCAAGGCCTAAAGGAATAAAATTCTGGCCTAAGCGGCTAAACCAAGCTGTCCCTAACCATGTGCTTGTGGCGTGAAGGTGTCAAGTGAAAACTTGAGACTGAGCGGTTAAAGTCAAGGTCCAAAGCAAAAAGAAGAGTGTGCTTAAGAACCCTGGACACCTCTAATTGGGGACTTTAGCAAAGCTGAGTCACAATTTGAAAAGGTTCACCCAATTATGTGTCTGTGACATTTATGTATCCGGTGGTAATATTGGAAAACAAAGTGCTTAGAGCCCCGGCCAAGACTCATAAAGTACCTGTGTTCAAGAATCAACATACTAAACTAGGAGAATCAATAACACTATCTGAACTCTGAGTTTCTATAGATGCCAATCATTCTGAAGTTCAATGGATAAAGTGAGATGCCAAAACTATTCAAGAGGCAAAAAGCTACAAGTCCCGCTCATCTGATTGGAGCTATGTTTCATGGATATTTTGGAATTTATAGTATATTCTCTTATTTTTATCCTATTTGATTTTTAGTTGCTTGGGGACAAGCAACAATTTAAGTTTGGTGTTGTGATGAACGGATAATTTATACGCTTTTTAGCATTGTTTTTAGTTTGTTTTTAGTAGGATCTAGTTACTTTTAGGGATGTTTTTATTAGTTTTTATGTTAAATTCACATTTCTGGACTTTACTATGAGTTTGTGTGTTTTTCTATAATTTCAGGTATTTTCTGGCTGAAATTGAGGGACTTGAGCAAAAATCAGATTCAGAGGTTGAAGAAGGACTATTGATGCTGTTGGATTCTGACCTTTCTGCACTCAAAGTGGATTTTCTGGAGCTAAAGAACTCCAAATGGTGCGCTTCCAATTGCGTTGGAAAGTAGACATCCAAGGCTTTCCAGAAATATATAATAGTCCATACTTTGTCTGAGTTTAGATGATGCAAAAGGGCGTTGAACGCCAGTTCTATGCTGCAATCTGGAGTTAAACGCCAGAAATAAGTCACGAACCAGAGTTGAACGCCAAAAACACGTTACAACTTGGCGTTCAACTCCAAAAGAAGCATCTGCACGTGTAAACTTCAAGCTCATCCCAAGCACACACCAAGTGGGCCCCGGAAGTGGATTTCTACATCATTTACTTATTTTTGTAAACCCTAGTAGCTAGTTTAGTATAAATAGGACTTTTTACTATTGTATTTAGAACATCTTATGATCTTTGGATTATCTTTTGATCTATTGATCACGTTTGGAGGGGCTGGCCATTCGGCCATGCCTGGACCTTCATTTCTTATGTATTTACAACGGTAGAGTTTCTGCACTCCATAGATTAAGGTGTGGAGCTCTGCTGTTCCTCATGATTTAATGCAAAGTACTACTATTTTTCTATTCAATTCAACTTATTCCGCTTCTAAGATATCCATTCGCACCCAAGAACATGATGAATATAATGATTATGTGATGCTCATCATCATTCTCACTTATGAACGCGTGCCTGACAAACACTTCCGTTCTACATGCAAACAAGCTAGAATGAATATCTCTTGGATATCTAATACAGGGGACCGAGTCCGAGTTATTAGTGTCTTCGTCATATAAGTTAGAACCCATGGATGGCCATTCCTGAGATCCGGAAAGTCTAAACCTTGTCTGTGGTATTCCGAGTAGGATTTGGGAAGGGATGGCTGTGACGAGCTTCAAACTCGCGAGTGCTGGGCGTAGTGACAGACGCAAAAGGAGGGTGAATCCTATTCCAGTATGATCGAGAACCTCCAGATGATTAGCCGTGCCATGACCGAGCATTTGGACCTTTTTCACAGAGAGGATAGGATGTAGCCATTGACAACGGTGATGCCTTACAGAAAGCTTGCCATGGAAAGGAGTAGGAATGATTGGATGAAGACAACAGGAAAGTAGAGGTTCAGAGGAACAAAAGCATCTCTATACGCTTATCTGAAATTCTCACCAATGATTTACATAAGTATTTCTATCTTTATTTTCTGTTTATTTATTATTATTATTATTCGAAAACTCCATAACCATTTGATATCTTCCAGACTGAGATTTACAAGATGACCATAGCTTGCTTCATACCAACAATCTCCGTGGGATCGACCCTTACTCACGTAAGGTTTTATTACTTGGACGACCCAGTGTACTTGCTTCATTACCAGGGATCACAATTTCGTACACCATGGGGGAACACGGTTTGGCAATAACAAATCTTTTCCATCATCTTCTCAGCAACAGACAGAGAATTCTAAGCAGAGCCACTCTGACTTAGCAACTGTAGTCTCTGATCTAACTAAGATCACTTAAAGTTTAATGAATGAAATAAGGTCCTCTATTAAAAATTTGGAGGCACAAGTAGGTCAGCTGAGTAAAAGAGTTACTGAACTCCCTCCTAGTACTCTCCCAAGCAATACAGAAGAGAATCCAAAAGAGAGAGTGCAAGAAGGAGGGAAAGGCAGTGATTTCCAGTGAGGAAGACCTCACTGGACGTCCACTAGCCTCCAAGGAGTTCCCTAATGAGGAACCAAAGGAATTTGAGGCTCATACAGAGACCATAGAGATTCCACTGAACTTACTGTTGCCATTCATGAGCTCTGATGAGTATTCTTCCTCTGAAGAGGATGAAGACATTATTGAAGAGCAAGTTGCTCAGTATCTAGGAGCAATCATGAAGCTGAATGCCAAGTTATTTGGTAATGAGACTTGGGAGGATGAACCTCCATTGCTCATTAATGAACTGAATGATCTGGTTCAACTGAAATTACCTCAAAAGAAATAGGATCCTGGAAAGTTCTTAATACTTTGTACCATAGGCACCATGACCTTTAAGAAGGCTCTGTGTGACCTGGGGTCAAGTATAAACCTCATGCCCCTCTCTATAATAGAGAAACTAGGGATCTTTGAGGTACAAGCTGCAAGAATCTCACTAGAGATGGCAGACAATTCAAGGAAACAGGCTTATGGACTTGTAGAGGATGTCTTGGTGAAGGTTGAAGGCCAGTACATCCCTACAGAATTCATAATCCTAGATACTGGAAAGGATGCGGATGAATCCATCATCCTTGGAAGGCCCTTCCTAGCCACAGCAAAAGCTGTGATTGATGTGGACAGAGGAATGCTAGTCCTCCAATTAAATGAGGACTACCTTATGTTTAAGACTCAAGGATCTCCATCTGTAACCATGGAGAGGAAGCACAAAAAGCTTCTCTCAATACAGAGTCAAATAGAGCCCCCACACTCAACTTCTAAGTTTGGTGTTGGGAGGCCAACACTAAGGTCTGAATCTTTGTGAGGCTCTCTAAGAGCTTACTGTCAAGCTATTGACATTAAAGAAGCGCTTGTTGGGAGGCAACCCAATTTTATTTAATTATATTTATTTATTTTCCATTGCTATTTTATGCTTTCTTTAGGTTGATGATCATGTGAAGTCACAAAAACAACAAAAAAAATCAAAAATAGAATGAAAAATAGCATTAAAAATAGAACACCCTGGAGGACAGGCTTACTGGCATTTAAACGCCAGAAAGGATAACAAAATGGGCATTTAACGCCCAGCCTGGCAGCATTCTAGGCGTTAAACGACATAATGGGCAGCACTCTGGGCGTTTAACGTCAGAAAAGGCTGTCTGGCATCTAGCTGGCGTTTAACGCCAGAAAAGGGCATCTGGCTGGCGTTTAACGCAAGAAATGGGCAGCAGACTGGCGTTTAACGCCAAGAAAGGTAGCAGAGCTGGCGTTAAACGCCAGATTTGGCACACAATGGGCGTTTAAACACCAGAATGGTGCAGGGACTCAATTTCCTTGACACCTCAGGATCTGTGGACCCCACAGGATCCCCACCTACCCCCTCTTCTTCTCTCCTCTTCACACCTTTCCATAACACTCTTCCCCATACACCCTTCACCAATCACCTCAATACCTCTTCCCCAAACACCCTTCACCTATCAAATCTTACCCTCTTCCTCATACTCTCTTCACCACTCACATCCATCCATCATCAAACCCCACCTACCTCACCATTCAAATTCAAACCATTTCCCTCCCAAACCCACCCACACATGGCCGAATACCCTCTCTCCCTTACCATATAAATACCCCTCCTTACCACCTTCATTTTCACACAACATACACACTACTACCCCCTTGGCCGAACCCTCTACTCAACTCCATCTCCTCCATTTCTTCTTCTTCTACTCCTTTCTTTATTCTTTTGCTCGAGGACGAGCAAATCTTCTAAGTTTGGTGTGGGAAAAGCTAAAGCTTTTTGTTTTTCCATAACCAACAATGGCACCAAAGGCCGGAGAAACCTCTAGAGAGGAAAGGGAAGGCAATTGCTTCCACCTCCGAGTCAAGGGAGATGGAGAGATTCATCTCAAAGGTCCATCAAGACCACTTCTATGAAGTTGTGGAAAAGAAAAAGGTGATCCCCGAGGTCCCCTTTAAGCTCAAAAAGAGTGAGTATTCGGAGATCCGACATGAAGTTCGAAGAAGAGGTTAGAAAATCCTCACCAACCCCATTCAACAAGTCGGGATCTTAATGGTTCAAGAGTTCTATGCCAATGCATGGATCACTAAGAACCATGATCAAAGTGTGAACCCGAACCCAAAGAATTGGCTCACAATGGTTCGGGGGAATTACTTGGATTTTAGTCCGAAAAATGTGAGGTTAGCATTTAACTTGCCAATGATGCAAGGAGACCCTCACCCTTTCAATAGAAGGGTCAACTTTGATCAAAGGTTGGACCAAGTCCTTAGGGACATTTGTGTGGAAGGCACTCAATAGAAGAGAGATTCAAAAAGCAAGCCGGTTCAACTAAGAAGGCTTGACCTCAAGCCTATGGCTAGGGGATGGTTGAAGTTCATCCAACGCTCAATCATTCCTACTAGCAATCGGTCTGAAGTTACTATAGACCGGGCTATCATGATCCATAGTATCATGATTGGAGAGGAAGTAGAAGTTCATGAGATCATATCCCTAGAACTCTACAAGTGGCGGACAAGTCCTTTACTTTGGCAAGGTTAGCCTTCCCTCATCTCATTTGTTACCTCTGCAGTTCAGCTGGAATTGTCATAGAGGAAGACACCCTCATTGACGAGAAAAACCCCATCACTAAGAAAAGGATGGAGTAAACAAGAGAGCCCACTCATGGACCTCAACAAGAGTATGAGGAAATTCCTCATCATGAAATTCCTGAGATGCCTTAAGGGATGCACTTTCCTCCACAAAACTATTGGGAGCAAATCAACACCTCCTTAGGAGAATTGAGTTCCAACATGGGACAACTAAGGGTGGAGCACCAAGAGCATTCTATCCTCCTCCATGAAATTAGAAAAGACCAAAAGGCCATGAGAGAGGAGCAACAAAGGCAAGGAAGAGACATTGAGGAGCTCAAGCACTCCATAAGATCTTCAAGAGGAAGAACTAGTCGCCATCACTAAGGTGGACCCATTCTTTAATTTCCTTGTTCTTTATTTTTCTGTTTTTCGTTCCATATGCTTTATGTTTTATCTATGTTTGTGTCTTTATTACATGATCATTAGTGTTTAGTGTCTATGACTTAAAGCTATGAATGTCCTATGAATTCGTCACCTTTCTTAAATGAAAAAATGTTTTGATTGCAAAAGAACAAGAAGTGCATGGTTTCAAATTTTATCTTGAAGTTAGCTTGATTATTTTGATGTGGTGGCAATACTTTTTATTTTCTGAATGAATGCTTGAATAGTGTATATTTTTGATATTGTTGTTCATGAATGTTAAAATTGTTGGCTCTTGAAAGAATAATGAAAAAGGGGAAATGTTATTTGATAATCTGAAAAATTATAAAATTGATTCTTGAAGCAAGAAAAAGCAATGAAGAACAAGGCTTGCAAAAAAAAAAAAGAGAGAAAGAAAAAGAAAAAGCAAGCAGAAAAAGTCAATAGCCCTTTAAACCAAAAGGCAAGGGTAAAAAGGATCCAAGGCTTTGAGCATTAATGGATAGGAGGGCCCAAAGGAATAAAATTCTGGCCTAAACGGCTAAACCAAGCTGTCCCTAACCATGTGCTTGTGCCGTGAAGGTGTCAAGTGAAGAGCTTGAGACGGAGCGGTTAAATTCGTGATCCAAAGCAAAAAGAGTATGCTTAAGAGCTCTGGATACCTCTAATTGGGGACTCTAGCAAAGCTGAGTCACAATCTGAAAAGGTTCACCCAGTTAAGTGTCTGTGGCATTTATGTATCCGGTGGTAATACTGGAAAACAAAATGCTTAGGGTCACGGCCAAGACTCATAAAGTAGCTGTGTTCAAGAATCAACATACTGAACTAGGAGAATCAATAACACTATCTAAATTATGAGTTCCTATAGATGCCAATCATTCTGAACTTCAAAGGATAAAGTGAGATGCCAAAACTGTTCAGAAGCAGAAAGCTACAAGTCCCGCTCATCTAATTGAGACTAATCTTCATTGATATTTTTGAGATTCATTATATATTCTCTTCTTTTTATCCTATTTTGTTTTTAGTTGCTTGGGGAAAAGCAACAATTTAAGTTTGGTGTTGTGATGAGAGGATAATTTATACGCTTTTTGGCATTATTTTTACATAGTTTTTAGTATGTTCTAATTAATTTTTATTATATTTTTATTAGTTTTTATTTAAAAATCACATTTTTGGACTTTACTATGAGTTTGTGTATTTTTCTGTGATTTCAGATATTTTTTGGCTGAAATTGAGGGACCTGAGCAAAAATCTGATTCAGAGGCTAAAAAAGGACTGCAGATACTGTTAGATTCTGACCTCCCTGCACTCGAAGTGGATTTTTTGGAGCTACAGAAGCCCAATTGGCACGCTCTCAATTGCGTTAGAAAGTAGACATTTTGGGCTTTCCAGAAATATATAATAGTCCATACTTTACTCGAGATTTGATGGCCCAAACTGGCGTTCAAAGTTAGCCCAAGGAATTCTGGCGTAAAACGCCCAAACTGGCACCATAATTGGAGTTAAACGCCCAAACTGGCACCAAAGCTGGCGTTTAACTCCAGGAACAGCCCAAGCACACACCAAGTGGGCCTCGAAAGTGGATTTCTGCATTATCTGCACTTAGTTACTCATTTTCTGTAAACCCTAGGTACTAGTTTAGTATAAAAACTACTTTTAGTGATTTATTTTGGAATCTTTGGACGTTTAGTCCTTAGACCTTGGACTTGGAGGCTGGCCATTAGGCCATGCCTAACCTATTTTCACTTATGTATTTTCAACGGTGGAGTTTCTACACCCCATAGATTAAGGTGTGGAGCTATGTTGTTCCTCATGAATTAATGCAAGTACTATTATTCTTCTATTCAATTCAAGCTTATTCTTATTCTAAGATATCCACTCGCACTTCAACCTGATGAATGTGATGATCCGTGACGCTCATCATCATTCTCACTTATGAATGCGTGCCTGACAACCACGTCCGTTCTATCTGTAATAGCTTGAGTGTGTATCTCTTAGCCTCCTGGTCCATGACTTTTAGACTGATGAAATCCTGTGAATAATGGGACAATTAGTTTTTGGCGCCGTTGCCGGGGATTGTTTGAGTTTGGACAACTGACGGTTTATTTTGTTGCTTAGATTAGGAAAAAAATTATCATTTTGGTTTAGAGTCTTCTATTATTGTTTTTAGTTAAAATTTTAGAATCCTTATTTTCTTTTTCTAAATTATTTTCGAATTTTTTTTAAAAACAATAACTTCATAATTTAGTCTTTTGTCTGAGTTTAGTTTCATGTTTTAAGTTTGGTGTCAATTACATGTTTTTATTTTTTCTTTCAATTTTTCGAATTACATGTGTTCTTAATTCCTTATTAATCTTCAAATTGTTCTTGATAATTTTTCTTATTTGATCCTTAAAATTTCTTGTTTGATATTTGTTGCTGTTTATCTTATACATTTTCGAATTATTGGTGTCCAAAATACAAAAATTTTTAAGTTTGGTGTCCTTTGTGTTTCTATTTTCTTAGAAATGTTTAAAAATTTGTTCTTGGTGTTCATCTTGACACTCAAGGTTTTCCTGTTTGCTTTCTTTGTTTTGATCTAAAAATTCTAAGTTTGGTGTCATCTTATTGTTTTTCTCTTTCCTCATTAAATTCAAAAAAATCTTTTCTATTTATTTAATTGAATTTTCAAAAATTTCATTTAAAAATTCAGATTTTTATTTTAAAACTTCCATTTTATCTTATCTTAGTTTTGAAATTTCAAAATTCAAAATTCTTTTCAAAAATCATATCCAAAGTTTTTCAAATATTCTTAATTAAGTAATTATTTTAGTTTTCGAATTTATTTTTCCTTTTTCTTTTAGTTTTCGAAATTTATATTTTAATTTCTAATTATTTTATTTTATCTTATTTTTTTAATTCAATTTGTTTTTAATTAAATAAAATAAGAATAAAAATATATTTTATTTACAGTTCACATCAATTCCCTTTTCTCCATCATGGACCTAAGTGGAAATGAACAGTCCAAAAGGACTCTGGGGTCATATGCTAACCCCATTACTGCTGCATATGGGAGTAGCATCTGTATACCTCCCATCAAAGCAAGTAATTTTGAGCTAAATCCTCAGCTCATTATCATGGTGCAGCAAAACTGCGAATATTCCGGTCTTCCACAGGAAGAACCTACTGAGTTTCTGGCACAATTTTTACAAATTGCTGACACAGTACGTGATAAAGAAGTGGATCAGGATGTCTATAGATTACTACTATTTTCATTTGCTGTAAAAGATCAAGCTAAGAGGTGGTTAAATAACCAACCCACAGCAAGCATAAGAACATGAAAATAGTTATCAGACAAGTTCCTGAATCAATATTACCCTCCAAAAAGGATGACACAGCTAAGGCTAGACATCCAAGGCTTTAAACAAGAGGATGATGAATCCCTTTATAATTCCTGGGAGAGGTACAGAGGGATGCTAAGGAAATGCCCCTCTGAAATGTTTTTAGAGTAGGTGCAGTTAGACATCTTTTACTATGGGCTTACAGAAAAAGCTCAAATATCTCTAGATCACTCAACTGGTGGATTTATACACATGAGAAAGACAATTGAAGAGGCTCAAGAGCTCATTGATACAGTTGCTAGGAATCAGCATCTGTACTTAAGTAGTGAGTCCTCCCTGAAAGAAGAGGCTAAAGCAGTCTCCACTGAACTTAGTCCTCAAGAACAAGTTGCTGAACTCAATCAGCAATTGCTTATTATAACAAAACAGTTTGCAGAATTCAAGGAGATGCTCCAAGACACTAAAAATTCTAATCAAAATATGGAAGCACAATTGGATCAGACAAGACAGCAACTATCTAAATAGATAACAGAAGAATGCCAAGCTGTTAAACTAAGGAGTGGGAAAACACTGAATGTATCAATCCAAGGTAGCAGGAAGCCAAGAAAGGATAACCAAACCACTACCCAAAATCCCTCTGAGGACAGTAAGAGCCCAGAGAGGAATGATTCTAGCGTTCGAATGCCAGAAAAGGGCAAAAAAGTGGCATTAAACGCCCAAGGGATGGCTAGTTCTGGCGTCCAAACGCCAGAAAAGGGTGGCAATCTGGCGTTAAACACCCATGCAGCCCCCAACTCTGGCGTTCAAATGCAACTAAGGGACCAGACACCTGTAAATGCTGGTAACAACCCTCTTAAGCAGGCTTCTCCAACCACTTCTGAAGGAAATAAACCTGCAGCAACCAAGGTTGAGGAATACAAAGCCAAGATGCCTTATCCTTAGAAACTCCACCAAGCGGAACAGGATAAATAATTTGCTCACTTTGCAGACTATCTCAGGACTCTTGAAATAAAGATTCCATTTGCAGAGGCACTTGAGCAAATACCATCTTATGCTAAGTTCATGAAAGAGATCTTAAGCCATAAGAATGATTGGAGAGAAACTGAAAAAGTTTTCCTCACTGAAGAATGCAGTGCAATCATTCTGAAAAGCTTACCAGAGAAGCTTAAAGATCCTGGAAGATTTATGATACCATGCACATTAGAAGATGCTTGTACCAAGACAGCTCTGTGTGACCTTGGGGCAAGTATCAACCTAATACCCTGCATCCACTATCAAAAAGCTTGGTTTGACTGATGAAGTTAAACCAACTCGGATTTGCCTCCAACTTGCTGATGGCTCCATAAAAATCCTATCAGGCATAATTGAGGACATGATTGTCAAGGTTGGGCCATTTGCCTTTCCTACTGACTTTGTAGTGCTGGAAATGGAGGAGCACAAGAGTGCAACTCTCATTCTAGGAAGACCCTTCCTAGCAACTGGACGAACCCTCATTGACGTCCAAAGGGGAGAAATAACCTTGAGAGTCAATGAGGATGAGTTTAAGTTAAATGCTGTCAAAGCTATGCAGCATCCAGACACACCAAAAGACTGCCTGAGCGCAGATGTTATTGACTCCTTGGTGAAAGAGGTCAATATGACTGAGAGTCTCGAATCAGTGCTAGAGGACATTTTTAAGGATGTTCGGCCTGATATGGAGGAACCAGAGAGAACGGAAGAACCTCTGAAAACTCCTCAGGAAGAGGATAAGCCTCCTAAACCCGAGCTCAAACCACTACCACCATCCTTGAAATATGCATTTTTGGGAGAAGGTGAGACTTTTCCGGTGATCATAAGCTTTGCTTTAAATCAACAGGAAGAAAATGCACTAATTTAGGTCCTAAGGACACACAAGACAGCTCTTGGGTGGTCCATAAGTGATCTCAAGGGCATTAGCCCAGCAAGATATATGCACAAGATCCTATTGGGGGATGATGCTAAGCCAGTGGTTCAACCACAGAGGTGGCTAAATCCAGCCATGAAGGAGGTGGTGCAAAAAGGGGCCACTAAGTTACTGGAGGCTGGGATTATTTATCCTATTTCTGATAGCCCCTAGGTAAGCCCTGTCCAAGTTGTCCCCAAAAAAGGAGGCATGACAGTGGTTCAAAATGAAAAGAATGAACTGGTTCCTACAAGAACAGTTACAGGGTGGCGTATGTGTATTGACTACAGAAGGCTTAATACAGCCACAAGGAAGGATCATTTTCCTTTACCATTTATAGACCAGATGCTAGAGAGATTAGCAGGTCATGAATACTACTACTTTTTGGAGGGCTATTCAGGTTACAACCAAATTGCAGTAGACCCTCAAGACCAAGAGAAAACAGCATTCACATGTCCATCTGGAGTATTTGCCTACAGAAGGATGCCATTTGGTCTGTGCAATGCACCTGCAACCTTTCAGAGGTGCTTGCTCTCTATTTTATCTGATATGGTAGAAAAATTTCTGGAAGTCTTCATGGATGACTTCTCATTATTTGGAGACTCATTCAGCTCCTGTCTTGACCATCTAGCACTTATTCTATAAAGGTGCCTAGAGACTAATCTAGTTTTAAACTGGGAGAAATGTCACTTTATGGTGATTGAAGGAATTGTCCTTGGGCACAAATTTTCAAACAAAGGAATAGAGGTGGATCAAGCTAAGGTAGAGGTAATTGAAAAATTACCACCACCTGCCAATGTTAAGGCAATCAGAAGCTTTCTGAGGCATGCAGGATTCTATAGGAGGTTTATAAAGGATTTTTCAAAAATTGCAAAACCTCTGAGCAATCTGCTAGCTGCTGACATGCCATTCGTCTTTAACACAGAGTGTCTGTAGGTGTTTGAAACTCTGAAAGCTAAGCTGGTCACAGCACCAGTTATTTCTGCACCAGGCTGGACATTGCCATTCGAACTAATGTGTGATGCCAGTGACCATGCCATTGGTGCAGTATTGGGATAGAGGCATAAAAAACTTCTGCACGTCATTTATTATGCTAGCCGTGTTTTAAATGATGCACAGAAAAATTACACAACCACAGAAAAGGAGTTACTTGCAGTGCTCTATGCCATCAACAAGTTTAGATCTTATTTAGTAGGATCAAAAGTAATTGTGTACACTGACCATGCTGCTCTAAAATATCTCCTCACAAAGCAGGATTCAAAACCCAGGCTCATAAGATGGGTGTTGCTTCTGCACGAGTTGGATATAGAAATAAGAGACAGAAAGGGGACAGAAAACCAGGTAGCTAGTTACCTGTCCCGGATAGAACCAGTAGTAGGAGTGTCCCTCTCTCCTACTGAGATCTCTAAAACCTTTCCGGATGAGCAACTCTTTGCCATTGAGGAAGTACCATGGTTTGCAGACATTGCAAACTATCAAGCTGTCAGATTCATACCCAAAGAGTACAGTAAGCAGCAAACAAAAAAACTGATTACTGATGCAAAATACTACTTGTGGGATGAACCATATCTCTTTAAGCGGTGTGCAGACGGAATGATCCGTAGCTGTGTACCTAGAGAAGAGGCACAGAAGATCCTATGGCATTGCCATGGATCACAATATGGAGGACATTTCGGAGGTGAGCGGACAGCCACCAAGGTTCTCCAATGTGGTTTCTACTGGCCTACTCTCTACAGAGACTCCTGAGAGTTTGTACGTAACTGTAACAGTTGCCAGAGAGCTGGTAATTTGCCTCACGGTTATGCCATGCTTCAGCAAGGGATCTTAGAGATTGAGTTATTTGATGTATGGGGTATTGACTTCATGGGGCCTTTCCCACCATCATATTCAAACACTTATAT
Organism: Arachis ipaensis; assembly: GCF_000816755.2. Taxonomy (NCBI): domain Eukaryota; kingdom Viridiplantae; phylum Streptophyta; class Magnoliopsida; order Fabales; family Fabaceae; genus Arachis; species Arachis ipaensis. The sequence goes on from NC_029786.2 coordinate 70,160,503, forward strand.
TCTGATGGCAGTAGACTATGTATCTAAATGGGTAGAGGCAAATGCAACACCCACTAATGATACTAAGACAGTGATGAAGTTCCTTCAGAAGCATATCTTCAGCAGGTTCGGTGTCCCTATGATATTGATTAGTGATGGAGGAACTCATTTCTGCAATAAACAGCTTGACTCTGCTCTGGTCAGATATGGAATTAACCAAAAAATGGCCACTCCATATCATTCGCAGACAAATGGGCAGGCTGAAGTCTCAAATAGAGAACTAAAATGAATCCTAGAACGGACTGTAAGTACCCGTAGAAAGGATTGGGCAAGAGGTCTGGATGATGCTCTGTGGGCATACAGAACAGCATTCAAGACTCCTATCGGAATCTCTCCATACCAGCTTGTGTATGAAAAAGCCTGTCATCTGTTAGTAGAACTGGAACACAAGGCCTACTGGGTAACCATGTTCCTAAATCTTGATGCTAAGGTAGCTGGAGAAAAGCGATCACTCCAGTTGAATGAGCTAGAAGAGTTCAGACTCAGTTCTTTCGAAAATGCTAAAATCTACAAGGAGAAAGAAAAAAGATGGCATGACAAAAGGCTGTCATCTAGAGTCTTTGAGATAGGACAGAAGGTCCTGCTGTTTAACTCTGGGTTCAGATTGTTCCTAGGGAAATTGAAATCCCGGTGGAGGGGCCCATATGTGATTACAAGTGTGTCACCATATGGCTATGTAGAGCTTCAAGATATTGATTCAAACAAAAAGTTCATTGTTAATGGACAAAGAATCAAACACTATCTTGAAAGCAATGTTGAGCAAGAATGCTCAAAGTTGAGACTAAGTTAAAAGCTTAGTAAAAGTCCAGCTAAAGACAGTAAAGAAGTGCTTGCTGGGAGGCAACCCAGCCATTATCAATAATTAGATGTTTGTAACAGTTAGATAAGTCTTTTTAATTTTGTTTTCCTTGTTAATTAATATATTTTCAGTGAAAAAGTCAGGAAAATAGAGGTTCAAGACATAAAACAGAGAAATCACAGAGGAAAGGAGCTCACTGGCGTCAAAATGCCAGTAAAGAGGCAAATTGGGCGTTAAACGCCAGAATGGCTACCATTCTGGGCGTTTAACGCCAGTAAAGGTAGCATTATGGGCATTCAGAAAAATGCCCAGTGAAGAAGGATTTCTGGCGTTTAACGCCAGCCAGGGTACCTGGCTGGGCGTTAAATGCCTAAAATGGCCACCAGATGGGCGTTCAACGCCAGAATGGATATCATTATGGGCGTTTAATGCCAGAACAGCTAGGGGAGAGGTAATTTCGTTTCAATTCAATTGTTTTTGAATTTTCATGTTTTAAATCAAAATTTTCTGCATCCAAAGATTACAAACATTCATCTTTTAAACTCCATTCACAAAAATTTATAAAATTATATATTTTTATTGACTCTACTTCAAATTCTTTTCAATTTCTTTTCAAATCTTTTCAATTCATTCATATTATCTTTTATTTCTTAGATGCATAAACAAAAATTTAGATTTAACTTCCTTATATCTTCTTCGTATCTTTTAATTTTTGAAAACAATATTCTCTTTTGCATATCATGTTTATCTTGTATCAATCATATCCTTCAATCATATCTTTTTCAAATCTTTTCGAAACCATACCCTCCCTCCCCTCTATTTATGCATTCGGCCATCACCCCTCCTCCATCATTCGAATTACTCTCTCCATCTACTCATCTTCTTTCTTTGCTTTTGCTTGAGGACAAGCAAACCTCGAAGTTTGGTGTGATTTTCCGTGATCACTGACCAAGATCATGGCCTCTAAAGGAAAACAAACCACTCCAAGAGGCAAGAAAGAAAATAATCCAAAACCACAATGGATGCATGAGAGGTTCTGCACCAAAGAACATGCAGATCATTACTTCAAAATAGTGTGCAGAAGATCAGTGATCCTGGAAGTCAAGTTCAATCTGAAAGATGACGAATATCCGGAGATCCAAGAGCATATTCGAAACAGAGGCTGGGAAATCCTAGCTAATCCTGAGATGAATGTGGGAAGAAACATGGTCCAGTAATTTTATGCAAATCTGTGGCTGACAGATAAGAAAAGAATGGAGGGAACTGCCTTCCACACTTTTCGAACCATGGTCAGGGGCAGGATTATCTACTTCCATCTTGACAAAGTGAGAGAAGTCCTCAAACCTCCTCAACTGCAGGATGATCCAGAATCCTTTAACAGGAGAATGGATAAAGATAAAAAGTTGGATCAAGTTCTAGAGGACATATGCCTCCCTGGAACCAAGTGGATAACTAATTCAAAAGGTATCCCAAACCAACTAAAGAGAGGAGACCTCAAGCCAGTTACTAGGAGCTGGCTGGATTTTATTGGGCGATCCATACTTCCTAGCAGTAACCGTTCTAAAGTCACTGTCAAAAGAGCAGTGATGATCTACTGTATTATGCTGAAAAAAGAAGTGGAGGTCCATCAATTAATTCCTTGTGAAATTTACACAATTGCAAACAAGGAATTCATTGAGGCCAAGTTGGCCTACCCAAGCTTGATCAGTCTGTTATGTAAAGATGTGGGAGTACAAATAGGTGTTGATGAGTATATCCCAGTCGAACACCCAATCACCAAAAGGGTGATGGATGGACCTCAAGTTCAAGATAACCTCACCAAGAGGAGAGCGCATGAGCTCCTCCCAGAAATTCCCCAATTTGACTATTGGGCCCGCTTAGAAGAATTTGTCAACAAGCTGCAAGAATCTATAGATCAACTCAAAGAAGAACAGTAAAATCAGAACAGCATGCTCTACAAACTGCTCAGAGAACAAGAGAAACAAAGGCGTGAGATACAGGAGCTAAAGCGCCAGAAGCTGTCCCTTGAAGAACCAGGCGTCCCACAAATTGAAGGAGCACCTACCTCTCCCAATGCAGGTTGTTGAGTCCTAACTCTGTGATAGCTTTTGTTATTAGAGATCTATTTTAAGAGTCATTTATTTTTATATTTTTAATTTCCTTGCTTTTATTATTATTGATCTGCTTTTATGTTTATTTTATGTCTTATTTTTTTTATTTCATGATTAATAAAATTTAGAGTCTATGTCTTAAAGCTACGAATATCCTATGAATCCTTCACCTTTCTTAATTGAAAAATATTTTTAATTACAAAAGAACAAGAAGTACATGATTTCGAATTATATCTTGAAATTAGTTTAATTATTTTGATGTGGTGACAATACCTTTTGTTTTCTGAATGAATGCTTGAACAATGCATATTTTCGAATTTATTATTTATGAATGTTAAAAATTGTTGGCTCTTGAAAGAATAATGAAAAAGGAGAAATGTTATTGATAATCTGAAAAATAAAAAAAATTGATTCTTAAAGCAAGAAAAAGCAGTGAATAGAAGAAGCTAATAAAAAAAAGAGAGAGAAAGAGAAAGAGAAAAGCAAGCAGAAAAAGCCAATAGCCCTTTAAACCAAAAGGCAAGGGTAAAAAGGATCCAAGGCTTTGAGCATTAATGGATAGGAGGGCCCACAGGAATAAAATCTTGGCCTAAGCGGCTAAACCAAGCTGTCCCTAACCATGTGCTTGTGACGTGAAGGTGTCAAGTGAAAAAATTGAGACTGAGCGGTTAAAGTCGTGGTCCAAAGCAAAAAGAGTGTGCTTAAGAGCTCTGGACACCTCTAACTGGGGACTCTAGCAAAGCTGAGTCACAATCTGAAAAGGTTCACCCAGTTATGTGTCTGTGGCATTTATGTATCCGGTGGTAATACTGTAAAACAAAATGCTTAGGGTCACAGCCAAGACTCATAAAGTAGTTGTGTTCAAGAATCAACATACTGAAATAGGAGAATCAATAATACTATCTGAATTCTGAGTTCCTAAAGAAGCCAATCATTTTGAACTTCAAAGGATAAAGTGAGATGCCAAAACTGTTCAGAAGTAAAAAGGCTACAAGTCTCGCTCATCTAATTGGAACTAAGTTCATTGATAAATTTGGAATTCATTGTATATTCTCTTCTTTTTATCCTATTTTATTTTTAGTTGCTTGGAGACAAGCAACAATTTAAGTTCCTTGTCTGTGATGAGCGGATAATTTATACCCTTTTGGAAGTGTTTTTAAGTAGTTTTTAGTATAATTTGGTTACTTTTTATTATATTTTTATTAGTTTTTATTCAAAAATCATATTTCTGGGATTTACTATGGGTTTGTGTATTTTTCTGTAATTTCAGGTATTTTCTGGCTGAAATTGAGGGACCTGAGTAAAAATCTGATTCAGAGGCTGCAAAAGGACTACAGATGCTGTTGGATTCTGACCCTCCTACACTTGAAGTGGAGTTTCTGGAGCTACAAAAGCCCAATTAGCATGCTCTCAATTGCGTTGGAAAGTAACATCTTGGGATTTCCAGCAATATATAATAGGCCATACTTTGCCCGAGATTTGATGGCCCAAACCAGCGTCCAAAATCAGCCTAAAACTGTCTGGCGTAAAACGCCAGAACTGGCACCTTTTTCGGCGTTAAACGCCCATTCTGGCACCTGGGGTGGTGTTTAATGCTAGCTTTGGGCATATAAACGTGAAAGCTTGAAAGCTCAGCCTAGACACACACCAAGTGGGTCCCAGAAGTTGAATTCTGCACTATCTGCACTTAGTTACTCATGTTCTGTAAACCTAGGTCACTAGTCTAGTATAAAAACTACTTTGAGAGATTCATTGAGTATCTTATGACATTTTTACACTTCATATTGTATTTCTGATGGCATGAGTCTCTAAACCCCATGGTTGGGGGTGAGGAGCTCTGTTGTGTCTCAATGGATTAATGCAATTACTACTGTTTTCCTTTCAATCACATTTGATTCTATTCTAAGATACTTATTCGTACTTCAATCTGGAGAAGATGATGATCCGTGACACTTATCATTATTCTCAACCCTATGAACGCATGCCTGACAACCATTCCGTTCTATTTGAGCTCAACGTAGTCATTGGGCGACAGCTTGAATACGTATCTCTTGGGTTTCTGATCCACAGACCGAGTCTGGAGGTTAGAACCTTCGTGGTATAGGCTAGAACCAATTGGCAGCATTCCTGGGATCCAGAAAGTCTAAACCTTGTTTGTGGTATTCCGAGTAGGATCTGGGAAGGGATGACTGTAAAGAGCTTCAAACCTACAAATGTGGGGCACAAGTGACAGTGTGCAAAAGGACAATGGTCCTATTCCGACGCTAGCGGGAACTGACAGATGATTAGCCGTGCGGTGACAGTGTATATGGATTTGTTTTCATCTGAGAGGATCATACAGCCTGCCATGGAAAGATCCGTGCGTGTTTGGAGAAGAAGACAGTAGGAAAGCAGAGATTCAGATGACAAAGCATCTCCAGAACCTCAACCTGTTTCTCATTACTGAATTACAAGTACCATTTATTTTATGTTATTTATTTTTCATAAATACAATCACTCTTATCATTAATCTCCTGACTAAGATTTATGAAATAACCATAGCTGCTTCAAGCCGACAATCTCTGTGGGATCGACCCTTACTCACGTAAGGTATTACTTGGACGACCCAGTGCACTTGTTGGTTAGTTGTGCGAAGTTGTGAAAAGTGTGATTTACAATTTCGTGCACCAAGTTTTTGGCGCACTTGTCGGGGATTGTTTGAGTTTGGACAACTGACGGTTCATCTTGCTGCTCAGATTAGGTAATTTTATTTTATTTTTAATCATTTTATTTTTTTTATTTTCGAAAAAAAATCCAAAAAAATAATATTTTATTTTGTTCTTCAGAATTTTTAAGAATGAATTCTAGAGTTTCATCATGATCTGTTGAAACCTGGTTGGCTGTCAAGCCATGTCTAATTTTTTTTTGGACCGAGGCTTCCACTTATCATTGCAGGAGCCTTTTGATTCCCATCAATTTGTCTGTTGTATGTAATGCTCTGCTGAAACTTGGCTGGCCATTGGCCATGTCTAATCTTTTGGACCGAAGCTTTCATATAAAGCTTGGCTGGCTATTAAGCCATGTCTAGATTTTTGGACCGAAACTTTAGACTAACATTGCATGATTCCTGGAAATTCTTATTAAAAATTTTGGATTTCTTTTATTTTCTTTTCCTAATTAATTTTCAAAAAATACCAAAAAAATTAATAAAATTATAAAAACCAAAAATATTTTGTGTTTCTTGTTTGAGTCTAGTGTCAATTTTTAAGTTTGGTGTCAATTGCATCTTTTTAATTTTTCTTAAAATTTTCGAAAAAAACTCATGCATGGTGTTCTTCATGAACTTCAAGTTGTTCTTGATGATTGTCTTTTTTTAATCTTGTGATTTTCTTGTTTTGTGTTTGTTGTTGTTTTTCATATGCATTTTCAATTTGTTAGTGTCTCAACATTAAAAATTTCTAAGTTTGGTGTCTTGCATATTTTTCTTTTATTAAAAATTTTCAAAAATAAGTTCTTGGTGTTCATCTTGACATTCAAAGTGTTCTTGGTATTCATCTTGACATTCAAAGTGTCCTTGCATGCATTATTAGTTTTGATCTTTAATTTTTATGTCTTGTGTCATTTTTGTGTTTTTCTCTCTCCTTATAAAAATTCAAAAATAAAAAATATCTTTCCCTTATTCTTCTCATAAATTTCGAATTTTTGGATTGACTTAGTAAAAAATTTTTAAAATTTAGTTGTTTCTTATGAGTCAAGTCAAAATTTCAATTTAAAAATCCTAACTTTTCAAAACTTTTTCAAAAATAAAATCTTTTTCCATTTTTTTATATATTTTCAAAAATTTTAAAAATCGATTTTCAAAATCTTTTTCTTATTTTTGTTTCATATTTTCGAAATTAATGAAAACAATTAATGTTTTGATTCAAAAATTTTCAAGTTGTTACTTGCCTATTAAGAAAGGATCAATCTTTAAATTCTAGAATCATATCTTTTAGTTTTTTGTTAGTCAAGTAATCAACTTTAATTTTTAAAATCAAATCTTTTTAAATTTATTTTTCAAATCTTTTTTCAAAATAAATTTCAATCATATCTTTTTCAAAACTAACTAACTACTTTTCTCTCTCTCTAATTTTCGAAAATCACTAATCACTTTTTCAAAAATCTTTTTAATTAATTAATTTAATTAGTTTTCAAATTTTATTTTATTTTTTCTCTTAATTTTTGATTCTCTCCCCCTCTTCTCTCTTTCTATTTATTTATTTAATCACTAACACTCATCTTCTTCTTAAAAATTGGAACCCTCTCTCCCTCTCTGTGTTCGAATTTTTCTCTTCTCATTCTTCTATTCTTCCTTCTTCTACTCACATAAAGGAATCTCTATACTGTGACATAGATGATTTTTCTTATTTTCTGTTCTCTTCTTTTTCATATGAACAGGAGCAAGGATAAGAACATTCTTGTTGAAGCTGATCCGGAACCTGAAAGGACTCTAAAGAGGAAGCTAATAGAAGCTAAAGCACAACACTCTGGAGAGGACCTAACAGAATTTTTCGAAAAAGAAGAAGAGATGGCCGAACCCAACAACAATGGTGGAGATGCAAGGAAGATGCTTGGTGACTTTATTGCACCCTCTTCTGACTTCTGCGGAAGGAGCATCTCAATTCCTGCAATTGGAGCAAACAACTTTGAGCTTAAGCCTTAACTAGTTTCTCTAATGCAGCAGAATTGCAAGTTTCATAGACTTCTATTGGAAGATCCTCATCAGTTTTTAGCTGAATTCTTGCAAATCTGTGATACTGTTAAGACCCAGGGGGTTAATCCTGAGGTCTATAGACTCATGCTTTTCTCTTTTGCTATAAGAGATAGAGCTAGGACATGGTTGGACTCACAACCTAAAGAAAGCCTGAATTCTTGGGAAAAGCTGGTCAATGCTTTCTTGGCCAAGTTCTTTCCACCTCAAAAGTTGAGTAAGCTTAGAGTGGAAGTCCAAACCTTCAGACAGAAGGAAGGTGAATCCCTCTATGAAGCTTGGGAAAGATACAAGCAATTGATTAGAAGATGTCCTTCTGGCATGCTTTCAGAATGGAGCACCATATGTATATTCTATGATGGTCTGTCTGAATTATCCAAGATGTCATTGGACAACTCTGCTGGTGGATCTCTTCATCTGAAGAAGACACTTGAAGAAATCCAGGAACTCATTCAAATGGTTGCAAATAACTAGTTCATGTACATTTCTGAAAGAAATTCTGTGAATAATGGGACAACTCAGAAGAAAGGAGTTCTGGAGATTGATACTCTGAAGGCCATATTGGTTCAGAATAAAATATTGACTCAGCAAGTCAATATGATTTCTCAGAGTTTGACTGGAATGCAAGCTGCATCCGGCAGTACTAAGGAAGCCTCCTCTGAAGAAGAAGCTTATGATCCTGCGAATCCTGGAATGGAAGAAGTGAATTACATGGGAGATTTCTATGGAAACACTTACAATCCTTCATGGAGGAATCATCCTAATCTCTCATGGAAGGATCAACAGAAGCCTAATCAAGGCTTCAATAATAATAATGGTGGAAGAAACCGGTTTGGCAATAGCAAACCTTTTCCATCATCTTCTCAGCAACAGACAGAGAATTCTAAGCAGAGCCACTCTGACTTAGCAACTATAGTCTCTAATCTATCTAAGACCACGCTCAGTTTCATGACTGAAGCAAGGTCCTCTATTAGAAATTTAGAGGCACAAGTGGGTCAGCTGAGTAAGAAAGTTACTGAACTTCCTCCTAATACTCTCCCAAGCAATACAGAAGAGAATCCAAAAAGAGAGTGCAAGGCCATAAATATAACCAACATGGCCGAATGCATAGAGGAGGGAAAGGCAGTGATTTCCAGAGAGGACGACCTCAATGGATGTCCACTGGCCTCCAAGGAGTTCCCTAATGAGGAACCAAAGGAATCTGAGGCTCATATAGAGACCATAGAGATTCCACTAAACTTACTGTTGCCATTCATGAGCTCTGATGAGTATTCTTCCTCTGAAGAGGATGAAGATATTATTGAAGAGCAAGTTGCTCAATATCTAGGAGCAATCATGAAGCTGAATGCCAAATTATTTGGTAATGAGACTTGGGAGGATGAACCTCCATTGCTCATCAATGAACTAAATGATCTGGTTCAACTGAAATTACCTCATAAGAAACAAGATACTGGAAAGTTCTTAATACCTTGTACCATAGGTACCATGACCTTTGAGAAGGCTCTGTGTGAGTTGGGGTCAGGGATAAACCTCATGCCCCTCTCTGTAATGGAGAAACTAGGGATCTTTGAGGTACAAGCTGCAAGAATCTCACTAGAGATGGCAGACAATTCAAGAAAACAGGCTTATGGACTTGTAGAGGATGTCTTAGTAAAGGTTGAAGGCTTTTACATCCCTATTGACTTCATAATCCTAGACACTGGAAAGGATGAAGATGAATCCATCATCCTTGGAAGACCCTTCCTAGCCACAGCAAGAGCTATGATTGATGTGGACAGAGGAGAGCTAGTCTTTCAATTGAATGAGGACTACCTTGTGTTTAAAGCTCAAGGATCATCTTCTGCAACCATGGAGAGGAAGCATGAAAAGCTTCTCTCAATACAGAGTCAAACAGAGCCCCCACACTCAAATTCTATTTTGGTGTTGGGAGGCCACCACTAAGCTCTGGATCTCTGTGAGGCTCTCTAAGAGCTCACTGTCAAGCTATTGACATTAAAAAAGTGCTTGTTGGGAGGCAACCCAATTTTATTTAATTATATTTATTTATTTTCTATTGCTATTTTACGTTTTCTTTAGGTTGATGATCATGTGAAGTCACAAAAACAACTGAAAAATATAAAACAGAATGAAAAATAGCATTAAAAATAGCACACCCTGGAGGACAGGCTTACTAGCATTTAAACACCAGTAAGGATAGCAGAATGGGCGTTTAACGCCCAGCCTGGCAGCATTCTGGGAGTTAAACGCCAGAAATGGGCATCTGGCTGGAGTTTAATGCCAGAAAAGGGTGTCTGACTGGCGTTAAACACTAGAAATGGGCAGCAGACTGGCGTTTAACGCCAGGAATGGTAGCAGAGCTGGCGTTAAACGCCAGATTTGGCACAGAATGGGCATTTGAATGCCAGAATGGTGCAGGGACTCAGATTCCTTGACACCTCAGGATCTATGGACCCCACAGGATCCCCACCTATCCCATATCCTCTTTCCTCTTCTTCACACCTTTCCACAACTCTCTTCCCCATACACCCTTGACCAATCACCTCAATACCTCTTTCCCAAACACCCCTCACCTATCAAATCCTACCCTCTTCCCCACAACATCTTCACCACTCACATCCATCCATCATTAAACCCCACCTAACTCACCATTCAAATTCGAACCATTTCCCTCCCAAACCTACCCACACATGGCCAAATACCCTCTCTCCCGTACCCTATAAATACCCCTAATTACCATCTTCATTTTCACACAACATACACACTCCTACCCCCTTGGCTGAACCACTCACCTCCCTCTTTCTCCTCCATTTCTTCTTCTTCTTCTCCTCCTTTCTTTCTTCTTTTGCTCGAGGGTGAGCAAACATTTTAAGTTTGGTGTGGAAAAAGCACTACTTTTTTTTGTTTTTCCATAACCATTAATGGCACTTAAGGCCGGAGAAACCTCTAGAAAGAGGAAAGGGAAGGCAATTGCTTCACCTCCGAGTCATGGGAGATGGAGAGATTCATCTCAAAGGTCCATCAAGACCACTTCTATGAAGTTATGGCCAAGAAAAAGGTGATCCCCGAGGTTCCCTTCATGCTAAAAAAGAGTGAATATCCGGAGATCCGACGTGAGATTCGAAGAAGAGGTTGGGAAATTATCACCAACCCCATCCAATATGTCGGGATCTTAATGGTTTAAGAGTTCTATGCTAATGCATGGATCACTGAGAACCATGATCAAAGTGTGAACCCGAACCCAAAGAATTGGCTCACAATGGTTTGGGGGAAATACTTGGATTTCAGTCCAGAAAATGTGAGTTTGGCATTTAACTTGCCAATGATGCAAGGAGATCCTCACCCTTTCGCTAGAAGGGTCAACTTTGATCAAAGGTTGGACCAAGTCCTCTTGGACATCTGTGTGGAAGGAGCTCAATGGAAGAGAGACTCAAGAGGCAAGCCGGTTCAATTGAGAAAGCTTTACCTCAAGCCCGTGGCTAGGGGATGGTTGGAGTTCATCCAATGCTCAATCATTCCTACTAGCAACCGGTCTGAAGTTACTGTGGACCGGGCTATCATGATCCATAGTAGTATCATGATTGGAGAGGAAGTAGAAGTTCACGAGGTCATATCCCTAGAACTCTACAAGGTGGCAGACAAGTCCTCTACTTTCGCAAGGTTAGCCTTCCCTCATCTCATTTGTCACCTCTGCAATTCAACTGGAATTGTCATAGAGGAAGACACCCTCATTGAAGTGGACAAGCCCATCACTAAGAAAAGGATAGAGTAATCAAGAGAGCCCACTCATGGACCTCAACAAGAGCATGAGGAAGTTCCTCATCATGAAATCCTTGAGATACCTCAAGGGATGTACTTTCCTCTACAAAACTATTGGGAGAAAATCAACACCTCCTTAGGAGAATTGAGTTCCAACATGGGACAATTAAGGGTAGAGCACTAAGAGCATTCCATCCTCCTCCATGAAATCAGAAAAGACCAAAGAGCCATGAGGGAGGAGCAACAAAGTTAAGGAAGAGACATTTAGGAGCTAAAGCACTCTATAAGATCTTCAAGAGGAAGAACTAGCCACCATCACTAAGGTGGACCCATTTTTTTAATTTCATTGTTCTTTATTTTTCTGTTTTTCATTCCCTATGCTTTATGTTTTATCTATGTTTGTGTCTTTATTACATGATCATTAGTGTTTAGTGTCTATGTCTTAAAGCTATGAATATCCTATGAATCCATCACCTTTCTTAAATAAAAAATATTTTAATTACAAAAGAACAAGAAGTGCATGGTTTCGAATTTTATCTTGAAGTTAGCTTAATTATTTTGATGTGGTGGCAACACTTTTTATTTTCTGAATGAATGCTTGAACAGTGCATATTTTTGATACTGTTGTTTATGAATGTTAAAATTGTTGGCTCTTGAAAGAATAATGGAAAAGGAGAAATGTTATTGATAATCTGAAAAATCATAAAATTGATTCTTGAAGCAAGAAAACGCAGTGCAAAAGAAGAAGCTTGCAAAAAAAAAATGGCGAAAAAAATAAAGAAAAAAAAGAGAAAGAGAAAGAAAAAGCAAGCAGAAAAAGTCAATAGCCCATTAAACTAAAAGGCAAAGGTAAAATAAAAAAAAGGTCCAAGGCTTTGAGCATTAATGGATAGGAGGGCCCAAAGGAATAAAATCCTGTCCTAAGCGGCTAAACCAAGTTGTCCCTAACCATGTGCTTGTGGCGTGAAGGTGTCAAGTGAAGAGCTTGAGACTGAGCAGTTAAAGTCGTGACCCAAAGCAAAAAGAGTCTGTTTAAGAACCCTGGACACCTCTAATTGGGGACTCTAGCAAAGCTGAGTCACAATCTGAAAAGGTTCACCCAGTTATGTGTCTGTGGCATTTATGTATCCGGTGGTAATATTGCAAAATAAAATGCTTTGGGAGAAGGTGAGACTTTTCCGGTGATCATAAGCTCTGCTTTAAATCAACAGGAAGAAAAGGCACTAATTCAGGTGCTAAGGACACACAAGACATCTCTTGGATGGTCCATAAGTGATCTCAAGGGCATTAGCCCAGAAAGATGCATGCACAAGATCCTATTGGAGGATGATGCTAAGCCAGTGGTTCAACCACAGAGGTGGCTAAATCCAGCCATGAAGGAGGCGGTGTAAAAAGGGGCCACTAAGTTACTGGAGGCTGGGATTATTTATCCTATTTCTGATAGCCCCTGGGTAAGCCCTGTCCAAGTTGTCCCCAAAAAATGAGGCATGACAGTGGTTCAAAATGGAAAGAATGAACTGGTTCCTACAAGAACAGTTACAGGGTGGCGTATGTGTATTGACTATAGAAGGCTTAATACAGCCACCAGGAAGGATCATTTTCCTTTACCATTCATAGACCAGATGCTAGAGAGATTAGCAGGTCATGAATACTACTGCTTTTTGGATGGCTATCCAAGTTACAACCAAATTGCAGTAGACCCTCAAGACCAAGAGAAAACAACATTCACATGTCCTTCTAGAGTATTTACCTACAGAAGGATGCCATTTGGTCTGTGCAATGCACCTGCAACCTTTCAGAGGTGCATGCTCTCTATTTTCTCTGATATGGTAGAAAAATTTCTGGAAGTCTTCATGGTTGACTTCTCAGTATTTGGAGACTCATTCAGCAACTGTCTTGACCATCTAGCACTTGTTCTAAAAAGATGCCAAGAGACTAACCTAGTTTTAAACTGGGAGAAATGTCACTTTATGGTGACTGAAGGAATTGTCCTTGGGCACAAAATTTCAAACAAGGGAATAGAGGTAGATCAAGCTAAGGTAGAGGTAATTGAAAAATTACCACCACCTGCCAATGTTAAGGCAATCAGAAGCTTTCTGGGGCATGCAGGGTTCTATAGGAGGTTTATAAAGGATTTTTCAGAAATTGAAAAACCCCTGAGCAATCTGCTAGCTGTTGACACGCCATTCATCTTTAACACGGAGTTTCTGCAGGTGTTTGAAACTCTGAAAGCTAAGCTGGTCACAGCACCAGTTATTTCTGCACCAGGCTGGACATTGCCATTCGAACTAATGTGTGATGCCAGTGACCATGCCATTGGTGCAGTATTGGGATAGAGGCATAAAAAACTTCTGCACGTCATTTATTATGCTAGCCGTGTTTTAAATGATGCACAGAAAAATTACACAACCACAGAAAAGGAGTTACTTGCAGTGCTCTATGCCATCAACAAGTTTAGATCTTATTTAGTAGGATCAAAAGTAATTGTGTACACTGACCATGCTGCTCTAAAATATCTCCTCACAAAGTAGGATTCAAAACCCAGGCTCATAAGATGGGTGTTGCTTCTGCAAGAGTTTGATATAGAAATAAGAGACAGAAAGGGGACAGAAAACCAGGTAGCTGGTCACCTTTCCCGGATAGAACCAGTAGTAGGAGCGTCCCTCCCTCCTATTGAAATCTCTGAAACCTTCCCGGATGAGCAACTCTTTACCATTGAGGAAGTACCATGGTTTGCAGACATTGCAAACTATAAAGCTGTGAGATTCATACCCAAAGAGTACAGTAAGCAGTAAACAAAAAAACTGATTACTGATGCAAAATACTACTTGTGGGATGAATCATATCTTTTTAAGAGGTGTGCAGACGGAATGATCCGTAGTTGTGTACCTAGAGAAGAGGCACAGAAGATCCTATGGCATTGCCATGGATCACAATATGGAGGACATTTCGGAGGTGAGCGGACAGCCACCAAGGTTCTCCAATGTGGTTTCTACTGGCCTACTTTCTACAGAGACTCCCGAGAGTTTGTACGTAACTGTAACAGTTGCCAGGGAGCTGGTAATTTGCCTCACAGTTATGCCATGCCTCAGCAAGGGATCTTAGAGATTGAGTTGTTTGATGTATGGGGTATTGACTTCATGGGGCCTTTCCCACCATCATATTCAAACACTTATATTCTGGTGGCAGTAGACTATGTATCTAAATGGGTAGAGGCAATTGCAACACCTACTAATGATACTAAGACAGTGATGAAGTTCCTTCAGAAGCATATCTTCAGTAGGTTCAGTGTCCCTATGATACTTATTAGTGATGGAGGCACTCATTTCTGCAATAAACAGCTTGACTATGCTCTGGTCAGATATGGAATTAACCATAAAGTGGCCACTCCATATCATCCGCAGACAAATGGGCAGGCTGAAGTCTCAAATAGAGAACTAAAATGAATCCTAGAACGGACTGTAAGTACCCGTAGAAAGGATTGGGCAAGAGGTCTAGATGATGCTCTGTGGGCATACAGAATAGCATTCAAGACTCCTATAGGAACCTCTCCATACCAGCTTGTGTATGAAAAAGCTTGTCATCTGCCAGCAGAACTGGAACACAAGGCCTACTGGGCAACCAAGTTTCTAAACCTTGATGCTAAGGTAGCTGGAGAAAAGAGATTACTCTAGTTGAATGAGCTAGAAGAATTCAGACTCAGTGCTTTTGAAAATGCTAAAATCTACAAGGAGAAAGCAAAAAGATGGCATGACAAAAGGCTGTCATCTAGAGTCTTTGAGACAGGACAGAAGGTCCTGCTGTTTAACTCTAGGTTCAGATTGTTCCCAGGGAAATTGAAATCCCGGTGGAGGGGCCCATATGTGATTACAAGTGTGTCACCATATGGCTATGTAGAGCTTCAAGATATTGATTCAGACAAAAAGTTCATTGTTAATGGACAAAGAATCAAACACTATCTTGAAAGCAATGTTGAGCAAGAATGCTCAAAGTTGAGACTAAGTTAAAAGCTTAGTAAAAGTCCAGCTAAAGACAGTAAAGAAGTGCTTGCTGGGAGGCAACCCAGCCATTATCAATAATTAGATATTGTAACAGTTAGATAAGTCTTTTTAATTTTGTTTTCCTTGTTAATTAATATATTTTCAGTGAAAAAGTCAGGAAAATGGAGGTTCAAGACATAAAACAGAGAAATCACAGAGGAAAGGAGCTCACTGGCGTCAAAATGCCAATAAAGAGGCAAACTGGGCGTTAAACGCCAGAATGGCTACCATTCTGGGCGTTTAACGCCAGTAAAGGTAGCATTCTTGGCGTTTAGAAAAACGCCCAGTGAAGAAGGATTTCTGGCGTTTAACGCCATCCAGGGAGATGGAGAGATTCATCTCAAAGGTCTATCAAGACCACTTCTATGAAGTTGTGGCCAAGAAAAAGGTGATCCCCGAGGTCCCCTTCATGCTAAAAAAGAGTGAATATCCGGAGATCCGACGTGAGATTCGAAGAAGAGGTTGGGAAATTCTCACCAACCCCATCCAATAAGTCGGGATCTTAATGGTTCAAGAGTTCTATGCTAATGCATGGATCACTGAGAACCATGATCAAAGTGTGAACCCGAACCCAAAGAATTGGCTCACAATGGTTCGGGGGAAATACTTGGATTTCAGTCCGGAAAATGTGAGTTTGGCATTTAACTTGCCAATGATGCAAGGAGATCATCACCCTTTCGCTAGAAGGGTCAACTTTGATCAAAGGTTGGACCAAGTCCTCTTGGACATCTGTGTGGAAGGAGCTCAATGGAAGAGAGACTCAAGAGGCAAGCCGGTTCAATTGAGAAGGCTTGACCTCAAGCCCATGGCTAGGGGATGGTTGGAGTTCATCCAACGCTCAATCATTCCTACTAGCAACTGGTCTGAAGTTACTGTGGACCGGGCTATCATGATCCATAGTATCATGATTGGAGAGGAAGTAGAAGTTCATGAGTTCATATCCCTAGAACTCTACAAGGTGGCTGACAAGTCCTCTACTTTGGCAAGGTTAGCCTTCCCTCATCTCATTTGTCACCTCTGCAATTCAACTGGAATTGTCATAGAGGAAGACACCCTCATTGAAGTGGACAAGCCCATCACTAAGAAAAGGATAGAGTAATCAAGAGAGCCCACTCATGGACCTCAACAAGAGCATGAGGAAGTTCCTCATCATGAAATCCCTGAGATGCCTCAAGGGATGCACTTTCCTCTACAAAACTATTGGGAGCAAATCAACACTTTTTAATTACAAAAGAATAAGAAGTGCATGGTTTCGAATTTTATCTTGAAGTTATTTTAATTATTTTGATGTGGTGGCAACACTTTTTATTTTCTGAATGAATGCTTGAACAGTGCATATTTTTGATACTGTTGTTTATGAATGTTAAAATTGTTGGCTCTTGAAAGAATAATAGAAAAGGAGAAATGTTATTGATAATCTGAAAAATCATAAAATTGATTCTTGAAGCAAGAAAAAGCAGTGAAAAAGAAGAAGCTTGCGAAAAAAATGGTGAAAAAAATAAAGAAAAAAAGAGAAAGAGAAAGAAAAAGCAATCAGAAAAAGCCAATAGCCCATTAAACTAAAAGGCAAAGGTAAAATAAAAAAAAGGGGTCCAAGGCTTTGAGCATTAATGGATAGGAGGGCCCAAAGGAATAAAATCCTGGCCTAAGTGGCTAAACCAAGTTGTCCCTAACCATGTGCTTGTGGTGTGAAGGTGTCAAGTGAAGAGCTTGAGACTGAGTGGTTAAAGTCGTGATCCAAAGCAAAAAGAGTCTGCTTAAGAACCCTGGACACCTCTAATTGGGGACTCTAGCAAAGCTGAGTCACAATCTGAAAAGGTTCACCCAGTTATGTGTTTGTGGCATTTATGTATCCGGTGGTAATACTGCAAAACAAAATGCTTAGGGCCCCGGCCAAGACTCATAAAGTAGGTGTGTTCAAGAATAAACATACTGAACTAGGAGAATCAATAACACTATCTAAATTATGAGTTCCTATAGATGCCAATCATTCTGAACTTCAAAGGATAAAGTGAGATGCCAAAACTGTTCAGAAGCAGAAAGCTACAAGTCCCGCTCATCTAATTGAGACTAATCTTCATTGATATTTTTGAGATTCATTGTATATTCTCTTGTTTTTATTCTATTTTGTTTTTATTTGCTTGGGGACAAGCAACAATTTAAGTTTGGTGTTGTGATGAGCGGATAATTTATACCCTTTTTGGCGTTGTTTTTACATAGTTTTTAGTATGTTTTAGTTAGTTTTTATTATGTTTTTATTAGTTTTTATTCAAAAATTACATTTCTGGACTTTACGATGAGTTTGTGTATTTTTCTATGATTTCAGGTATTTTCTAGCTGAAATTGAGGGACCTGAGCAAAAATCTGATTCAGAGGCTGAAAAAAGACTGCAGATGCTGTTGGATTCTGACCTCCCTGCACTTGAAGTAGATTTTCTGGAGCTACAGAAGCCTAATTAGCACGCTCTCAATTGCGTTGGAAAGTAGACATCCTGAGCTTTCCAGCAATATATAATAGATTATACTTTGCCCGAGATTTGATGGCCCAAACCGGCGTTTAAAGTCAGCCTAAAATTTCTGGTGTAAAACGCCCAAACTGGCACCAAAGCTGGCGTTTAACTCCAGGAACAGCCTAAGCACGAAAAAGCTTCAATGCTCAGCCCAAGTACACACCAAGTAGGCCTTGGAAGTGGATTTCTGCACTATCTGCACTTAGTTACTCATTTTCTGTAAACCCTAGTTACTAGTTTAGTATAAAAACTACTTTTAGTGATTTATTTTATGTCTTTTGACCATCCTTGATCAGTTTTATGCTATCATAGATCATTTTGTACACCTTTGGAGGCTGGCCATTCGGCCATGCCTAGACCTTTTTCACTTATGTATTTTCTACGGTGGAGTTTATACACCCCATAGATTAAGGTGTGGAGCTCTGCTGTTCTTCATGAATTAATGCAATTACTACTATTTTTCTATTCAATTCACGCCTACTTCTTCTCCAAGATATACTCTCGTACTTAATTTAGTTGAGTCAGAATGAAAGGGTGACCCGTGATAATCACCCAATCTTTGTTACTCGCTTAGCCAAGATTGTGTGCCTGACAACCACAAAGCGGTCTACATGATGTTCAATGTAGTCATTGGACGATAGATGGAGTATATTCTCTTGGGTTTCTAATCTAAGATTAGAACCTTCGTGATATAGATTAGAACCATTGGCAGCATTCCTGGGACCCAGAAAGTCTAAACCTTGTCTGTGGTATTCCGAGTAGGATCTGGGAAGGGATGACTGTGAAGAGCTTCTAACCTGCAAATGTTGGGTGCAGTGACAGTGTGCAAAAGGACAATGGTCCTATTCCGGCGCTAGCGGGAATCGACAGATGATTAGTCGTGTGGTGACAGCGCATATGGATTTGTTTTCATCCGAGAGGATTTTACAGCTTGCCACGGAAGGAGGTAACGCATGATTGGAAGAAGGCAGTAGGAAAGCAGAGGTTCAGAAGCAACAAAGCATCTCTAGACGCTTATCTGAAATTCCCACCATTGAATTACATAAGTAACATTATTTTATTTTATATTTTATTTATGTTTTAATCACCAAAACCTCATAACCATTTGAATCCACCTGACTGAGATTTACAAGGATGACCATAGCTTGCTTCAAGCCGACAATCTCCTTGGGATCGAGCCTTACTCACGTAAGGTTTATTACTTGGACGACCCAGTGCACTTGTTGGTTAGTTGTGTGGAGTTGTGAAAAAGAGTTGAGATTATGATCGTGCGTACCAAGTTTTTGGCGTCATTTCAGAGATCACAATTTCGTGCACCAAGTTTTTGTAGCCAAAAATAAATTGTGCTTATGGACTTGTAGAGGATGTCTTAGTGAAGGTTGAAGGCCAGTACATCCCTGCTGATTTCATAATCCAAGACACTGGGAAGGATGAGGATGAATCCATCATCCTAGGAAGACCCTTCCTAGCCATAGCAAGAGCTGTGATTGATGTGGACAGAGGAGAGTTAGTCCTTCAATTGAATAAGGACTATCTTGTGTTTAAGGCTCAAGGATCTCCATCTGTAACCATGGAGAGGAAGCATGAAAAGCTTCTCTCAATACAGAGTCAAATAAAGCCCCCACACTCAACTTCTAAGTTTGATGTTGGGAGGCCAACACTAAGCTCTGAATCTCTGTGAGGCTCTCTAAGAGCTCACTGTCAAGCTATTGACATTAAAGAAGCGCTTGTTGGGAGGCAACCCAATATTATTTAATTATATTTATTTATTTTTCCATTGTTAGTTTCTGTTTTCTTTAGGTTGATGATCATGTGAAGTCACAAAAACAACTAAAAAAATCAAAAACAGAATGAAAAACAGCATTAAAAATAGCACACCCTGGAGGACAGGCTTACTGGCGTTTAAACGCCAGTAAGGATAGCAAAATGGGCGTTTAATGCCTAGCCTAGCAGCATTCTGGGCGTTAAATGCCAGAATGGGCAGCACTCTGGGTGTTTAACGCCAGAAAGGGCTGTCTGGCATCTGGCAGGCGTTAAACGCCAGAAATAGGCATCTGGCTGGCGTTTAACGCCAGAAATGGGCAACAGACTGGCGTTTAACGCCAGAAAAGATAGCAGAGCTAGCGTTAAACGCTAGATTTGGCACAGAATGGGCGTTTGAACGCCAGAATGGTGCAGGGACTCAATTTTCTTGACACCTCAGGATCTGTGGACCCTACAGGATCCCCACCTACTCTCCTCTTCTTCTCTCCTCTCACACCTTTCCATAACACTCTTCCCTATACACCCTTCACCAATCACCTCAATACCTCTTCCCCAAACACCCTTCACCTATCAAATCTTACCCTCTTCTCCATAACCTCTTCACCACTCACATCCATCCATCATTAAACCCCACCTACCTCACCATTCAAATTCAAACCATTTTCCTCCCAAACCCACCCACACATGGCCGAATACCCTCTCTCCCTTACCCTATAAATACCCCTCCTTACCACTTTCATTTTCACACAACATACACACTCCTACCCCCTTGGCCGAACCACTCACCTCCCTCAATCTCCTCCATTTCTTCTTCTTCTCCTCCTTTCTTTTTTCTTTTGCTCGAGGATGAGCAAACATTTTAAGTTTGGTGTGGAAAAAGTACTACTTTTTTATTTTTCCATAACCACTAATGGCACCAAAGGCCATAGAAACCTCTAGAAAGAGGAAAGGGAAGGCAATTGCTTCCACCTCCGAGTCATGGGAGATGGAGAGATTCATCTCACAAGCCCATCACTAAGAAAAAGATGGAGCAAACAAGAGAGCCCACTCATGGATCTCAACAAGAGCATGAGGAAATTCCTCATCATGAAACCCCTGAGATACCTCAAGGGATGCATTTTTCTCCACAAAACTATTGGAAGCAAATTAACTCCTCCCTAGGAGAATTAATTTCCAACATGGGACCACTAAGGGTGGAGCACCAAGAGCATTCCATCCTCCTCCATGAAATTAGAGAAGACCAAAGAGCCATGAGGGAGGAGCAACAAAGGCAAGGAAGAGACATTGAGGAGCTCAAGAACTCCATAAGATCTTCAAGAGGAAGAACTAGCCGCCATCACTAAGGTGGACCCGTTCTTTAATTTCCTTGTTCTTTATTTTTCTGTTTTTTGTTCCCTATGCTTTATGTTTTATCTATGTTTGTGTCTTTATTACATGAACATTAGTGTCTAGTGTCTATGTCTTAAAGCTATGAATATCCTATGAATCCATCACCTTTCTTAAATGAAAAAAATATTTTTAAATTGCAAAAGAACAAGAAGTGCATGGTTTCGAATTTTATCTTGAAGTTAGCTTGATTATTTTGATGTGGTGGCAATACTTTTTGTTTCCTGAATGAATGCTTGAACAGTGCATATTTTTTATATTGTTGTTTATGAATGTTAAAATTGTTAGCTCTTGAAAGAATAATGAAAAAGGAGAAATGTTATTGATATTCTAAAAAATCATAAAATTGATTCTTGAAGCAAGAAAAAGCAGTGAAAAAGAAGCTTGCAAAAAAGAAAAAGAAAAAGAAGAAAGAAAAAGGAAAAGCAAGCAGAAAAAGCCAGTAACCCTTTAAACCAAAAGGCAAGGGTAGAAAAAGGATCCAAGGCTTTGAGCATTAATGGATAGAAGGGCCCACAGGAATAAAATCCTGGCCTAAGCAGCTAAATCAAGCTGTCCCTAACCATGTGCTTGTGGCGTGAAGGTGTCAAGTGAAAAGCTTGAGACTGAGCGGTTAAAGTCGTGATCCAAAGCAAAAAAAAAAAGAGAGTGTGCTTTAGAACTCTGGACACCTCTAATTAGGGACTCTAGCAAAGCTGAGTCACAATCTGAAAAGGTTCACTTCACCCAGTTATGTGTCTGTGACATTTATGTATCCGGTGGTAATACTGAAAAATAAAATGCTTAGGGCCACGGCCAAGACTCATAAAGTAGCTGTGTTCAAGAATCAACATACTGAACTAGGAGAATCAATAACACTATCTGAATTCCGAGTTCCTATAAATGCCAATCATTCTGAACTTCGAAGGATAAAGTGAGATGCCAAAACTAAATTAGAAGCTTCGTGGTATAGGATAGAATTATTGGCAGCCATTCCTGGGATCCGGAAAGTCTAAACCTTGTCTGTGGTATTCCGAGTAGGATCTGGGATCCGGAAAGTCTAAACCTTGTCTGTGGTATTCCGAGTAGAATCTGGGAAGGGATGACTGTGATGAGCTTCAAACCTGCAGTGACAGCGCATATGGATTTGTTTTCATGCCTCCCTTCTTGGGGACAACTTGGACAGGGCTCACCCAGGGGCTATCAGAAAAAGGATAAATAATCACAGCCTCTAGGAACTTAGTGACCTCTTTCTGCACCACCTCCTTCATGGCTGGATTCAGCCGCCTCTGTGGTTGAACCACTGGCTTAGCATCATCCTTCAATAGGATCTTGTGCATGCATCTGGCTGGGCTAATGCCCTTAAGATCACTTATGGACCACCCAAGAGCTATCTTCTGTGTCCTTAGCACCTGAATTAGTACTTTCTCTTCCTGTAGCTCTAAAGCAGAGCTTATGATCACGGGAAAAGTGTCATCTTCTCCCAGAAATGCATATTTCTGGGATGGTGGTAGTGGTTTGAGCTCGGGTTTAGGAGGCTTCTCCTCTTCCTGAGGAGTCTTCAGAGATTCTTCTGTTTTATCTGGTTCCTCCAAATCAGGCTGAACATCTTTAAAAATGTCCTCTAGCTCTGATTCGAGACTCTCAGCCATATTGACTTCTTCCACCAAAGAGTCAATAATATCAACGCTCATGCAGTCTTTTGAGGTGTCTGGATGCTACATAGCTTTGACAGCATTTAACTTAAACTCATCCTCATTGACTCTCAAGATTGCCTCCCCTTTTTGGACATCAATGAGGGTTCGTCCAGTCCCTAAGAATGGTCTTCCTAGAATGAGAGTTGCGCTCTTGTGCTCCTCCATTTCCTGTACCATAAAGTCAGTGGAAAAGGCAAATGGCCAAACCTTGACAATCATGTCCTCAATTACGCCTGATGGAATCTTAATGGAGCCATCAGCAAGTTGGAGGCATATCCGGGTTGGTTTAACTTCATCAGTCAAACCAAGCTTTTTTATAGTGGATGCAGGTATTAGGTTGATACTTGCCCCAAGATCACATAGAGCTGTCTTGGTACAAACATCCTCTAATGTGCATGGTATCATAAAGCTTCCGGGATCTTTAAGCTTCTCTGGTAAACTTTTTCAAAATGACTGCACTGCATTCTTCAGTGAGAAAAACTTTTTCAGTTTCTCTCCAATCCTTCTTATGACTTAAGATCTCTTTCATGAACTTAGCATAAGAGGGTATTTGCTCAAGTGCCTCTGCAAATGGAATCTTTATTTCAAGAGTCCTGAGATAGTCTGCAAAGTGGACAAATTATTTATCCTGTTCCGCTTGGCGGAGTTTTTGAGGATAAGGCATCTTGGCTTTATATTCTTCAACCTTAGTTGCTGCAGGTTTACTTCCTACAGAAATGGTTGGAGAAGCCTTCCTAAGGGGGTTTTTATCAGCACTTGTAGGTGTCTAATCCCTCGTTGAAATTTTAACGCCAGAATTGGGTGTTGTATGGGCGTTTAACGCCAGATTGCCACCCTTTTCTGGCGTTTGAATGCCAGAATCATTCCTCCCTGGGCTCTTACTGTCCTTAGAGGGATTTTGGGCAGTGACTTGGTCATCTTCTGTCAATTGTTCCTTTCTTGGCTTTCTGCTACCTTGAGTTGAGACATTCAATGTCTTCCCACTCCTTAAATGAACAGCCTGGCACTCTTCTGTTCTCTTTTAGATAACTGCTGTCTTGTCTGATCCAATTGTGCTTCCATATTCTTGTTAGCATTTTTAGTATCTTGTAGCATCTCTTTAAATTCTGCTAACTGTTTTCTTATAAGAAGCAATTGCTGATTGAGTTCAACAACTTGTTCTGGAGGACTAAGTTCAGTGGATAGTGCTTTAGCCTCTTCTTTCATGGAGGACTCACTGCTTAAGTACAGATGTTGATTGCTAGCAAATGTATCAATGAGCTCTTGAGCCTCTTCAATTGTCTTTCTCATGTGTATAGATCCACCAACTGAGTAGTCTAGAGACATCTGGGCCTTTCTGTAAGCCCATAGTAGAAGATGTCTAACTGCACCCATTCTGAAAATATTTCAGAGAGACATTTCCTTAGCATCTCCCTGTACCTCTCCCAGGCATTATAAAGAGATTCATTATCCTCTTGTTTAAAGTCTTGAATGTCCAGCCTTAGATGTGTCATCCTTTTTGGAGCGAAATATTAATTCAGAAATTTGTCTAATAACTGTTTCCATGTTCTTATGCTTGCTGTGGGTTAGTTATTTAACCACCTCTTAGCTTGATCTTTTACAGCAAATGAAAACAGTAATAATCTGTAGACATCCTGATCTACTTCCTTATCACGTACTGTGTCAGCAATTTGTAAGAACTGTGCCAGAAACTCAGTAGGTTCTTCCTGTGGAAGACCGGAATACTGGCAATTTTGCTGTACCATGATAATGAGCTAAGGGTTTAGCTCAAAATTGCTGGCTCTGATGGGGGGTATACAGATACTACTCCCATATAAAGCAGTAGTGGGGTTAGCATATGACCCCAGAGTCCTTCTGGACTGTTCATTTTCACTTAGGTCCATGATGGAGAAAGGGGGATGATGTGGATTGTAAATAAAAATTTTATTCCTTTTTTTTTTGAAATTAAAGAAATTAAAATAAAGTAAATTAAAAAATTAATGCAAGTTTCAAAAATTAAGAAAAGAAAAAGAAATAAAAGAAATTAGAAAACTAAATTAATTAATTAATTAAAAAGATTTGAAAATTTGTGGGTGAGGATTTTCGAAAAATGAAGAGAGAGAAAGAAATTAGGAAATTTTGCAAAAGATATGCCGTAAAATTAAAGATACTTGTAAGATAAATAAAATAAAAGATTTGTAAAAGATATGATTTTAAAATTTTAAAGATTGAAACTTTCTTAACAAGAAAACACCAAACTTAAAATTTTTCAATCAAAATAATAAAATAGGACAAGTAATTCAAAAATTTAAAAAAAAAAGAAAAAGATTTTGAAAAATTTTATAAAAGATTTTCGAAAAATATAAAAAGAAAATTGAAAAAGAATTTGTTTTGAAAAAGATTTAAAAAGATAAATTTTTAAAATTAAAATTTTAACTTGACTAACAAGAAACTACCAAATTTTAAAAATTTTGACTAAGTTAACCTAAGGAATTCGAAAATGATGAGAAAAAAAAAGGAAAAGATTTTTTTTTTTTTTTGAATTTAATGAGGAAGGAGAAAAACAATAAAAGGACACCAAACTTAGAACTTTTAGATCAAAACAAAGAAAACAAACAAGAAAACTTTGAATGTCAAGATGAACACCAAGAACACTTTGAAGATCAAGATGAACACCAAGAACACTTTGAAGATCAAGATGAACACCAAGAACAAATTTTTGAAATCTTTAGGAAAATAAAAACACAAAGGACACCAAACTTAAAAATTTTTATACTTTGGACACTAATAATTCGAAAATGCACAAGAAAAACAAGGAAAGACACAAAACAAGAAAAACTAAAGATCAAACAAGGAAAATAAACAAGAACAACTTGAAGATCAAGAAAGAACAAGGAACATAAAACTCGAAAATATGAAGAATAAAGAGAACATACAATTTGAAAAATTGAAGGAAAATAAAAACATGCAATTGACACCAAACTTAAAACATGAAACTAAACTCAAACAGAAGACTCAAAGAAAAATTAAAGATTAATAAAGAAAAATAAGATTTTTGAAAAGAAAATAAAATACTCAAATTTAGTGACTCTAAACCAAAAAGATAAATTTTTCCTAATCTAAGCAACAAGATGAACCGTCAGTTATCCAAACTCGAACAATCCCTGGCAACGGCGCCAAAAACTTGGTGCACGGATATGTAATCACACTTTTCAAAACTCCGGTGTAACTAACCAGCAAGTGCACTGGGTCGTCCAAGTAATACCTTACGTGAGTAAGGGTCGATCCCACGGAGATTTCCGGCTTGAAGCAAGCTATGGTTATCTTGTAAATCTTAGTCAGGAAATTAATGATAAAAAAGATTTTGTTTATGAAAAGTAAATAACATGAAATGAATGGTACTTGTGATTCAGTAATGAGGAACAGGTTGAGGTTCCGGAGATGCTCTGTCATCTGAATCTCTGCTTTCCTACTGTCTTCTTCTCCAAACACGCATGGCTTCCTTCAATGGCAAGCTGTATGTTGGTGGATCACCGTTGTCAATGGCTACCATCCGTTCTCTCGGATGAAAAATACCAGGTACGGTTTCTGTACGGCTAATCAACTGTCGGATCTCTCGTCTCGGATGAAAAATGCCAGGTACAGCTATCGCACGGCTAATCATCTGTCGATTGTGTCGGAATAGGATCTCTCTATCCTTTTGCACACTGTCACTGCGCCCAACATTCGCGAGTTTGAAGCTCGTCACAGTCATCCCGTTCCAGATCCTACTCTGAATACCACAGACAATGTTTAGACTTTCCGGATCTCAGGAATGCTGCCGATTGGTTCTAGCCTCTACCACGAAGGTTCTAATCTCATGGATTCGAATGGTCTTTTGTCAGGAGATGCAAATCGAACTCGTGGATTAGAAACCCAAGAGATACGCACTCAAGCTGTCGCTCAATGACTACGTTGAGCTCAGGTAGAACGGGAGTGGTTGTCAAGCACGCGTTCATAAAATTGAGAATGATGATGAGTGTCACGGATCATCATATTCTCTATATTGAAGTACGAGTGAGTATCTTAGAACATAATCAAGCGTGATTGAATAGAAAATAATAGTAATTGCATTAATCCATTGAGACACAGCAGAGCTCCTCACCCCCACCTATGGGGTTTAGAGACTCATGCCGTAGAAGATACAATATGAAATGTAAAATGTCATGAGTTGCAAAATGAATCTCTAAAAGTAGTTTTTATACTAAACTAGTAACTTAGGTTTACAGAAAATGAGTAACTAGGTGTAGATAGTGCAGAATTCCACTTCCGGGGCCTACTTAGTGAGTGTTTGGACTGAGCTTTCAAGCTTCCACGTGCATATGCCTCAAATTGGAGTTAAACGCCACCCTGGGTGCCAAAATGGGCGTTTAACGCCAAGAATTGTGACAGTTCTGGCGTTTTACGCCAGAAAAGGGTCTCTGGCTAGCATTTAACGCCAGTTTTGGCCATCAAATATCGGGTAAAGTGTGGACTATTATATATTGCTGGAAAGCCCAAGATGTCTACTTTCCAACGCAATTGAGAGCGCACCAATTGGGCTTCTGTAGCTCCCGAAAATTTCGAGTGCAGGAGAGTCAGAATCTAACAGCATCTGCAGTCCTTTCTCAGCCTCTGAATCAGATTTTTGCTCAGGTCCCTCAATTTCAGCCAGAAAATACCTGAAATTATAGAAAAACACACAAACTCATAGTAAAGTCTAGAAATGTGATTTTGCACAAAACTAATATAAATATAATAAAAAGTAACTAAAACATACTAAAAATTACCTAAAAACAATGCCAAAAACCGTATAAATTATCCGCTCATCAGGAAGCAATCGTGCAGTGGACGGTGGCAGATTTGTGAGTGTGACTGTGTGAGAGA
The DNA here is from genome assembly GCF_000816755.2 of Arachis ipaensis. Taxonomy (NCBI): domain Eukaryota; kingdom Viridiplantae; phylum Streptophyta; class Magnoliopsida; order Fabales; family Fabaceae; genus Arachis; species Arachis ipaensis. The sequence continues at coordinate 70,188,196 of NC_029786.2, forward strand.
GTGAGAGGTAGGCGAGACGCAACTCGTGAGCACATGATGTGGTAGATCCGGCAAGAGGCGCATTGACAGCAAACCAAGAAAGAGAGAGAGAGAGAGAGAGATATTTACTGATCAAATTGAGGAGGAGGAAGAAAAAGAAGGGGGTGAATTGAGGGTTTGTGTAACAAAGGAACAGTAAAATGACGTTGTTTAGGCACGAACAGCAAAACGATGTCATTTAATCGTGGAGTTAAGTCCTACTTTGTTTCTTGAGATTGCAAGTTTCACCGATTTAGTCCTCGAGATCCCAATTGCTCTAAATTAGTCCCCTAGATTCGAAAAAATGCACCATATTAGTCCTTCCCACATTTTTCGTCATCGAAGCACTAATGTCGTTAGTGACGTGGCCAATTCTTTCCACTCTGGACATAATAACGGTTAGATAACATGGCATAAAAGTGGGGCTGCTCCAATTTAGTCCTTTTTCCCTTTTATAACCTAAATCAAATTTGTGTCACTCTCCTTGACCTACTTCTTCTGCCGTTTCTTCTTCCTTTTTTTTCTTGTTCTTCTTCTTCTTCATTGTGCATATTTTCGATTTTGGGATCATGATTGCAAGTGTTATAGTGAGTGGGTTTCTGCGTTAGAGTGGTGTGGGTGTGGCTACTGTCCTGTTTTCTAGTGGTCTACAACGGAGTCCAACCCTATACAAACTGCATGGTGATCTAATGGTTTCCAGAAACCCTAACGCAGCTACCACTCACTAATTTTCGTCACTCACGGAAGAGATATTTTTTTTGTGCAACTATGATGGAGAAGTTAAAGATGAAGAATGATGACAAAAGAGGGTAACGTTTATTTCTCTTTCTGAGTCAAACGGCGTTAGTGTTCTGGTAACAGAAAATGAGGGAGGGGCTAACGTGGTGCATTTTTTCGAATATAGGGGGACTAATTTAGAACAATTGGGATCTCGAAGACTAAATCCGTGCAACTTGCCAATCTCAAGGATCAAAGAGGAGCTTAACTCTTAATCGTGCCACGTCTAGGGGTGGCAAGTGGGGAAGCCCGCCTCACCTGATGAGGCGGTCTTGAAATCTCACCCCACCTCGCCTAACAGCAGGCTGGCAGGTTGGCGGGCCACGCCTGCCAAATCTCCTTTTTTTTATTTATTTTTTAACTATTAAGTATTAAATATTATAAATTATCAAAAAAATATTAAATAATATATATAATTTCACAACCATTTTAATAAATTTATAATTTGTAAAGACATAAAAAAAATTATAATTTCTAAATTCACAAACATTAAAGTCTTTATATTATAAATATGTAATAAACATAATCATAAACCAAGTTTTCTGAAACAAAATAATAAAACCAACATTGTCCAAAATAGAATAAATATTGTCTAAAATATATAATTAAACATCTACAAGTTTAGAACATAATCAATCAAATGTAAAACATAATCCAAAATACTAAATTAGAATATCTTCAAAAAAAACTTAAGCCCGGCGAGAAAGCTCGCCTCGCCCCACCAAAGCCCATGGTTTAAGTGGTGCGGGTTAGGTGGGCTTTTAATGTGTGGCGGTCTCAATTTTCCAACCCGACCCGCCTTTTTGGCGGTGTTATGCAGGCTGATTTCATGGTACAATGTGAGCCAATTAGAAATTAGAAGGCTAAATTGAGTTGATGACCAAATTTCAAGGACCATTTTAAATATTAACTCTATACCATCACTAAATTTTATATATAAAATTTTTTTTATCATACTTGTAAAACATCACAGTTGAAATCTAGTTTCTAAAACCGTTGTGAAAATATATATTTAATCATTTGATACTATAGTCACATTTTAAAATATTTTTTTATTATTTACAAATTTAGAAATTTAGAAGCTCACTGAATAATTTATTCGTCAAATGTTAACCAGCAAATTTGAGATGTTTATTAATTGATGATAAAATTGAAGTATACATGTAAACTGTGAATCATGACACAACAAAACTGATTTTTTTCATATTGAGCACCTTTCAACGGCGATGACAAATTCAACGCTTTGAAAATTAATTTGAGAATTAAAATTACCATCTAAAGTAAATTTTTATGTGGAGAGCAGCCCATAAAAAAATTACATGTACTCAATTTGATTACCAGATGTGCCCAAAATGCAGAAATGGCAACGAAACAATCCTTTACACCTTAGTGCAATGTAGTCCCGCTCCTAAAATTTGGTCTTCCTCTCCTTTTATATATGCTATAGTGCAAAATAAAACCATAAAATTTGTAGTCTGGTAGCAAATAGTAAGTAAAGACATTGAAAGAGAACAATCTTCTATGACCCTCCTTACATCTCTGTGTTGGGCATTGTAGAATATAAAAAAAATTTAGAAATCTTTAAAGGTTAAAAGCTGGCGATATCAATAATTGTGAAAACAGCAAAAAAACTCCAACAAAAAATGACTCAAATTAAAACATCATTCTTTGTAAATCCCCCATCGCTTCAATTAGTTTTCCTTTTGAGAGTGTTTAGTATTTAGCAAAGTGGAAGATCCCTTTTTTTTTTTTTGTCCTTATAATGGCCAAAGTATTTCTTTTTTACAAAACAATGCGATTAGAGGAAAAAAAATTGAATCCAAATATCGTACTTCGGTCAATAGCCTACAAGGCTAAAACTAACCGTTAGAAGGCGTATAGCAATGGAACAAAAATTCATTGCATACAAAAACTCACTTATATTTCTAGATTACTTCAATTTTCCACTTCAAAAACCTTCTGTCACTAAAAAACATCTTCTAGATATTACCAAAAAAAGCAAGGTTGAATACAGAAAATTGCTATATGCATGTTACAAAATTGGCAGTGCTATTCTTTGGGTTCTGAACTCCTGATGCTGAAGTATCAACACATGGATTACGAACCACCAAATACCTGTAAAGGGTATAGTAAACATTAAGCTACGGCCTAAATAAACGAAACAGAGACACCAAAACATGAATTATTTGGTTATAAATCAAAATCACATTGATTCTTACAGCATCCAGTATATCATCAGAGAGTCCATGTTTACTTTCTTTAGCATTATAAGTTATCGGCTTCGTTTGGGGGAAATGGCGAATCACTTTTGCGACTTGTCCAGAGTCTTGTTGAATCTTCTGCTTCTGGTGAGGCCAAATGAAATGGAATCAGAAATGGAATCAGAAATGGAATCATTTGAAATTACAGATCATGGGGTGTATGACAAAGAAAATAATAAACTTCCAGAAGTACATCGTACTTTACAAATAAAGATGAAGGATAAGAAAAGTAACTTGCTACATCAATAATCCAAAATAAGGTTTTAAATTACAAATGAAAATCATAGCCAGATTATAGATCTACCCTAATTTTATGGAGTTAAATAGCAGTATAGTACACGTAAAGATAAGTTATAAAAGTCAAAATGCAAAGCCATGCAACGGATCCAAAAAATAGTATACTGTGAATAACAGCGATTCAAACATTGGAATTTCATACTTGTAAAATATTTTAAACCATCTGAAATTAAATTAATTAAAAATCATAAATTGTCTGAAATATCATAGGCATAGTAGCATTAAAGGCTAGAATTAAATAATAGAACTTTTAGTCAGCACAATGAGTATATATATAAAAGATTTTCTGAGCCCATCAAAACCTAAGTGTTTCAAATTTGTCTTGCAAGGTGCAAGTGCAACCAACATCTAAGATTTTCCATAGATTTCAAATCCAATATCATTTTTTAAAAAAATAATTAAAAAATTGGCTTATCCCAAGATAACACTGCAATCAAAACATAAATGACAGAAAATGTGGCATGGCAATCATTTGCTGGAGAAAAAAAAAGAATGTTGATATGTCGCTCCCTAAACATTTATAGAATAGATTGACATCCCTATTCCCTAGTCACTACTACTTCAGAAAGAGAAAGTCTTCATGGATCTAAAAGTAAAATATAACTATCATATGTCATCTCCAGAAGTAAAAGACATGTAATGAATAATCTATTTTAGATGAAGATCCAAAAGGGTATGTGTGTCAATAGAAAGCCAAAGAGGAAAATGCTGGATTATGGTCTTGCCAGAATCTCCACCTACAACAGCTATACAGATAAAACCTTAAGAATTGGATAGTAAAGGGTGGTTTCTTTTACAATTCTTTAACATTGTTGCAAAGAACTTTAATTACAAGCCAAATGAGTAAAATAAACATGAAATCATAAATTGGGAAATCTAAGTGAAAAAACAATAGTTTTTATCAACATATAGCCAACAATGCCATTTTTACTCTCCTTTCAAAAAGGAGAGGAGACACACCTCGTTAGTTGGTTTCCTTATTTTTATTTATGTTAGATTGTTGACTATGTAGCATGACTCTTTCAAGTTAGTTCCAGTTGTAAACTTCATTGCTTGCTCAATTTAAAGCACCAACTATCGGACAACCTTTTTAATATATTTTATGCTGGTCATTTTCTCAATAGTCAAAGCCAATTAACCAGCATAAGGTATTGGAAGCAACAATTTAAGAGGAAATAAATTAATACTTAATTTCCTTATGGAAATCTTCAGTTACTCTTCTACCAAAAATTAGTATACGACAAACTAAGGCAGAGGGGTGAGTCTTTTAATAAATAAATATTAGAGACAAGAACATATTTCTTTTTTACTTTTATTTTATCCTCTTTTTTGCTAGTGGGATTGTTCACCAATCAGTTTTTAACCAGCATATAAGTTTTTTCTTGTCAGACAAATACTTATGCAAATGCACCCTTCAAAATTGTATTCAATATAACCTGGACAAGATAGAGTACCTTCTTTAGCCTCTCCTCTATTGCATTCAAAGCACGTGACTTATCAACTTTGGAAAGATATAAGTCCCTCTCTCTCTTGGCAGCAGAAAGTTCTAAAGCTAACTTTTGCTCCCGAATAGCTTTCTTTAGTGCTGTTGTAACAAGACTTGTTTAAGCTTTGACTAAACAAAAACAAGATACGTTAACCAAAAAATGAAAACAGGATACGGATGTATAGTCCTACCTAGTTCTTCAGTGAGATCATCCCACTTGAATTTACTTAGGTATTTAATATTCCAAAGGTCATAGTAGAATGATGACCTCTTCTTCCCCCCTGGACATAGAGCATGGAGTTATGCAAATCACAAAATTGAAACTTGACAACCAAATCTATGAGGAATAAACCACTCAATGAATAGTCCTGCTAGGCTGCTACTACAAGTGAACACCAGAATGAACACACCACATACTATTTATTCCCTGTATATTTACACTGAAAGAAATTTAATTATAAAGAAGAGACTTACAAAGGCAGGAGTATAAGATGTCCTCCATAAAGTGGATAACAGAAGCCCAATTTCTATGTAAATCAGAAATAGTGAAGTCCTTTAAGAAATCATGAACTGAGCTCTAGACAGTCCAAAAACCTAAGGACTCTGATCTGAGCATGATCTAAGAATATGTATAATTGTATTTTGACCTCCTTTCTTTTTCCACCTTATTAAGCTAATTGCCAAAAAGGTTGATAGGACAAGCCTTTATAGGACAATACTCCCAATTCCATAGAAAGTAAATAATAATTCCACTACTACCTACTATAGGTAAAACTAAGCACCATATATAATAGAATGGATGTGATGTAACGAATCTGATATTATAGAATCAATGGGAAGTCATTACGATTTTCCATTTGAGAATCAAGAACAAAGAGCCAGCACAACTCAAATTCATACATACGTACCTATTTGTTCACCATTCAACATATTGGCAACCCTCTTTGCTAGACTTTTATTCTTGAATTCAACCCATCTACAGAGTTACAGAGAAAGATCCAATGGTCAATTCCTACCAACATAAAACAATTAACATTTATATACCTATTTTTAGTTCTGAGAAAAAGGTAAAGATAAAAAAAAAAAAAAGAAATTCACCCAGAGGATCAGACCACAAATGATGCACAAAAAATCTCACTACACCTTGAAATCATCTACACAAACATTTGAACTCAACAAAACTAAGCTCATCAAAATACGCTACTTTTCAAGAGTGTTTGGTATGGTCTGGTCTTCACCATTTTCTTAAACCAAAGAGCCGTTAGTATGTTATGAGCTATTTAGTATCTTCCCAAAATCTATAAGTGGAGGGTTTTTTGTTATTTTCGAAAAAGAAAACAAATACCCTTCTGAATATGCTTGGTCTCGTGCACCCCGTGACCGTTTAGTTGTGACTGGAGCACTAGAATCTGCAAAATCAAAATAAAAATGCTGCAAGTATTAGGGCGTTTTAATTTCATTATTTCAAAATTTGAGAAAAACAAGTGAAAATATGAATTAAAGACCTTCAGGGGCAAGAAAGATGCGTTGTACGTCTCCGAATTGAGATAGAATGTGACGAAGCTTGACGTGGTCCATGTGAGGAGGGATCCGACTCAGATAGCAAACGCCTCGCTTGTCCGCCTTCTCTGCTTCCTTTAACAATCTTTTCTTCTTATCTTTCAATTTTGATTCTGAGCCATTAGGTTCATTCAAGCATGTTCCTGTTGCTACTACCTCTGCATCATTCTCTGCCTTTTCTTCTTCCTCTGCAACTTCCATAGGCTTCTTATTCTTCTTTTTCAATTTAGATATGACGCAATTAGGTTCGTCTGGTGGTGAGGTCGTTGAAACGTTGTTGTTATTCACCTCTGTACCGATCTCAGTGTTTTCATTTTCCTCTATAACTTTTGCCCTCTTTTTCTTTCTTTTGGTCTTGTTTATTTGGTGAAATGCAGCAACTTCTTGTTCTTGTACTGCGGTGTGTTGAAGAGCCTTGGTCTCCTCGACCTTCATCACAGAGGTTGTATCAGCAGCATGGTTTTGAGAACAGGACGTCAGGACCAGATATCAAACTATCAAGCTAATGGTTCCGTGATTTGGTCCAACCAATTGAACTTGGGTCCAACCAGATTCAACCAGGTCATAATAAAGAAAAATAAAGAACAAAGGCTTTAACCAAGTAAAAACAGTTTTAGTAAGAAAAAACACAACAGACCATAAATAAGGAGACAAAAATATGATATAATATAATTTTTAAACTCATAAAATGCTCTAATCATCAACGAAAACAAAAGGAAAAGCACAATAGATCATTAAAAAGGAGACTAAAATACAAAATAAATAAGTTATAAAATCATAAAATGTATAATCATCAACCAAAGTCTCATGTCTCAATTCCTGATTTCTAAATTCTAAACATCATAAACATTACAACAAAACAAACTACACAAATAGTACAAGTGCACAAATTCATCATCTCCATCATTATGATGTATGACTAGAAGATTCAAAAGATTCACCATAAAGTGTACTAGCATCAATCTCAAATATGTTCCCAATCATTTTAGGTACTTCTCCAATATGTTGAGGCTATAATACAATTCCAATTCAAAAAAAGAAACAATATAACTAATAAAATAAAGAATAAATGGTCCAAACGAATGATCTTGGAAACATGTTTGCGTATGAGAATTCTCGTTTCTCATCATAAGTAACTAAACACAGATAATAAACAACTTTGTAACATCTCAACAACACATATAGCTTTCCTTGGGAGTTAATTTCAACAATTCAACCTTTTTTATTATATAATTCTACTTAGCTTTAGATTACAACATAGAAGCGGTGTCACTGTCTATATGGTTTAGAGTAAATGATTCTTAACCGACCCTTTCTCGCCAAGCTTTATAAAGCAAGCTTTCAGAGAAGCGTAAGAAGGACCTTCCTTTTCTCCTGTGGAAGGCCACAGAAAGTAAACGGCAGCTGGTAACTCCATGAAACTTTAATGATAAATTTCCTAAGGGTCTGTTGGTGTATAATTGCAGGAAATTTAGGGATAGTTTAGGAATTAGGCAAAATAAGAGAGCCAAAAGAATGAGTGGTCCCTCGGGAGTCTAATTAACTTGTAAGTGAAGTTCGATGCCAAGGATGTTTGCAGTGCAGATTAGATCAGTTTTAAGGGGGAAAAAAACCATCCAATCCAATCAATTGATGCATTAAACCATTCATTAGGTTTTTTTCTAGCTCCCCAACCGAACCGAACCAAACTGAACTGGAACAGATTTGATCAGTTTGGTATTCTGGCCAAGACAGAAATACAAAGTAAATTTAAATATCTAATACCTGATGACGACGAAACATCATGAACAGATGTATACATTCTAGTATTCAACAATTTCATGTCAAAGCTAAGACTTAAAGCATGAATGCCAAACTTCTAGAAATTAAAATCGGCATTTGACTTGAAGCAAATTAAAATTGGCATTTGAACTGATATACTTCTGGAAATTAAAAACTTTTCCATGAATATAACCTACAAAATGGAAATGAAATCATATACTTCTGAGCAACCAAAATTAAAACTGGATTTGACATAAAGCACATTTAAATTCAAATACTTCTCAGCAATCCAAATCCAGAACAGAACACCACACAATCATTAACACAATCATAAAACAAAACAACATAATAATAACAAAATTACCCGAAACATCTTCATTGTAGGACTGGAACTGAGAAACAACACCGACGATGGCGACAAGTATGCAACGACGTGCACGACTGGGAAAGTGAAGAAAGTGAAGAGACGAGCTTCTTGATTATAAAATATCCACAGGTGCTTCTTGATTAATACTATCGACCATAAACAATCAGTCAGCAATAACAAAAACAATTAGCTCATCAAGCAAGCCAGCATTAACAAACATTGCAAAAAATTTAATAATTCCAAGAACTAATTAACTCAGCAAGCAAGCCAGCAGTAACAAACGTTGCAAAAAACTTAATAATCCCAACAAAAAAACAATTGACTCAGCAAGCAAGCCAACAGTAACAAACATTGCAAAACAAATTAATAATCCCAACAAGAAACAATTAACTCAGCATGAAAGCCAGCAGTAACACATTCAAAAAATTTAATAAACGCATCAAGAAACAATTAACTGAGTCAACAGCAATTAACAGATTAAGAAAAAAAATTGTAAAATCTTAAACATAAATTATTAATAAATTCATAAATTAAATAACAACACAGCATCAAAATGCCAAAACCAAACAACACAGCAAAGGAGCGAACAAGAACGCAGCAAGGGTCAAAGAGGAGTATATGAGTAAGAGAACTATACCAACCGGAACGAGGCACCGATGGCGACTGCAGGAAGGAGATGACTAGAAGGCGACAGCTGGAACTTGGACGGCAGCCGCTGGAAGGCACAACTCGAAGGTGAGGACGACGGTGAAGGAGAGGACGATGTGAAGGCGGTGAAGAGACGCTGGGAAGGCGACGGCGTCGGGAGAGCTTGGCGGATTTTGGGAGAGGGGGAATGGAGCTTGGCGGAGACGCGAGTAAGACAACGGTGAGAATGAAGTGAACGGCGAATGCACCGCGGTTACGGGAAGATAAAAAGTGAGGCAGACGAAGAGAG